>NW_011494814.1:366257-401236 GCF_000754665.1 Bison bison bison | reverse complement strand
ATTTTATATGACTAAGACTAAGGAATGGGGCGGGGGGGGAAGTTGTCCTTTCCTCCTTGAGAACACCATACCCCTATCTCCACTTCAAGAGCCCCAGACCCCCTTCTCTTCGGGGACCCCAGACTTCTTATCATCTGCCTAGGAATTGACTCTCTCATTTTCAAATTATGGTTTTCTCCAGATGTATGCCCAGGAGTAAGATTCCTGGATTATATGGTAACTCTATTTTTAATTTTTTGAGGAACCTCTGTACTGTTCTTCATAGTAGCTGTAACACTTTATATTCCCACAACAGTGAAGGAAGGCTCCCTAAATTGTCCCTATTTTGATAGTAATTAGTAAAGATTTATTTTTTCCGTCTATGTCTGAGATTCAGATCTTTTAGAAGTCACACAAAGAAAAACTATAAAATTCTGTGAGTAAAGTTCTATGAGTAAAGGTTAATTTTATTAAATCTAGCAAAAATTATTTCCATTACAATTAAATTCTTAGAAAAAGAAACATAACACTAATGTGTTGGCATGTCTGAAACAGAAGTTTAACAGCTTTGAAATGAGATTTGATATAAAAAAGCAGTTGCAGTCATCTTCTCAACCCTTTTCCAGTGTAAAATTTTATCTGCATGCTCTGTGATGTATGAAAGAAATCTATCAGTCATTTCACTCAATTCAATAATGATCAGTATTTAAGTTGAAAGAACTTGGCTGTTTGATTCAGTTGACAAGTTATATATGGTTTCTTATGTAGGCATAGGATTAGAAAACTGTGAAATATTATACAGGTGTGAGATGTTACTGTTGATTTGCATAACCTGTGGGAAGTCTGCAGTTTGAGTTGCTTTAGTATCATTATCCTGTAGACTTCCAGTGGAGATCATCAAGGGCATTACTACACGTGCAATTAAATTCAGTGCCGTCTCAAATTCAAGACCTGGTTTGAATGGCTCAGCTGGTAAAGAATCTGCCTGCAATGCAGGAGACCCAGGTTCGATCCCTGGGTTGGGAAGATCCCCTAGAGAAGGGAAAGGCTACCCTCTCCAGTATCCTGGCCTGGAGAATTCCATGGACTGTATAGTCCATGGGGTCGCAAAGAGTTGGACATGACTGAGAGACTTTCATTTCATTGTTAATTGACTCTAAAGATTCATCTAGATGATCAATCTGAGGTAAATCAGTTAATCTCTGATTCATCTGAAAAATGGGAATCATTTTATTTCAGTGTTGCTAAGAAGATCAAAGGATTATTTTGTAGTGACAAGACACAAAGGTTAGTTATTTCTGTAAACTTGATCCACTACTCTTATGGCAGCATGCCTTAAAGGAAAACTTCATAACACCTTCACCTCAATACTGTTTATTCCATAATCACCTCCACCCTTCCCCTACTTAGGTCAGGCTCCTTCCCATTTTTTGTGTGAGTGCCCAAGAACCCTCCTTCATCCACATATAAATCTTTTCTTTTTTCAATTTTACCACACTGTGTGGCAAGTGGGATCTCAGTTCCCTGACCAGGGATCAAACCCATGGCCCTGCATTAGATGCACAGAGTCCTAACCACTGGATGGCCAGGGAAATCCCAACACACAGAATTCTTCACTGCAGTATTCTGCTCACTCTCTGTCACACTTGCTAGGCTATAGACTCTTTAAGGTTAGAGATCATTTCTGCCTGGTGTCCAGCATAGTGCCTGGTACCCAGTAGTCATTCAGTAATCACAGGCTGAATGAGTGAATGAACACATGGAAAACTATACACGAAGTGACTGGTAGATCCTTCTTGCAAGGATTTCACAGTAGTGCCAAAGATGCGGCCGCCTACACATTGACCAGAAGGCTTTTTTCAAGTGTACTTGCATGTGGTACATATAGCTCTGTTATGAACATACTGTTTTGTATTTTTTTATCAGTAACATTGGCAATAGCAATAAAGGTGGCTTTACAATTACCTAAGTCCAAATGGTCCCTTTGTACTATCATACTACAGTACAACTTGGGGATTTCTGGATTTTTAACCCTCACTTCTCTCTGGGCAGAGTGAGTTACATACTGTATACCTTTACAAGGCAGCCCTTATTTCACAGTTCAAGGTAGTCTGGCTTTAAATTACAGCATAATAAAAAATTGATGACACATAAAATTGGGGTTTCCAAGTAACTCAGTGATAAAGAAGCCACCTGTCAAGCAGGAGACATGGGTTTGATCCCTGGGTTGGGAAGTTACCCTGGAGAAGGAAATGGCAACCTACTCCAGTATTCTTGCCTGGGAAATCCGGCTATACCAAGAGTAACTTGGTGGGCTATAGTCTGTGGGGGTCACGAAAGAGTCAGACATGACTTAGTGACTAAACAATAGCAAAAATAAAATCAGCATGATTAGTAACACTAAAACAAGTAATGTAGCTCTGTTTCTTTCTCTCTGTTGTATCTTTCACGATTTCCTAAATATGGTAACTAGGCAACTCCATGTTATAAAAGTAAATGTTTGCTTTTTGCACCTGGAGTATGCAATTATTCCCCCCAAAACCATCACTCTTCCTCAAGATGTATGTACCTAAACTTTCATGAAATTCTAAACTTTCCTCCAACATCCTAAATTTTTATAAGCTCTTGATCAAGTAGTTTTCTGGTCTTAAGCCCATCTTTAGGAAATTCAGTGTTGAGTTGGTCAAAAGACATAAATGCTCCTCTGATTTTGAATGCTTTAAAGGGTCTGGACAGTTCAGCTGAGAAGACTGTTTCTATGTTGTATAAATTTATTTCTGTCTATCGTTTCTGTACTACTCTGCCTATTTCAATAGCATAGTTTTATCCTGATGTTCTTAATTTTTAAAAATCTTTCCATGTGCAGTATTCTACAGGAGTGTGATTGTCAGATAATAACAGCTAACACCCATGTAGTCAGTAAGGTTCAACATCTTAGAAGATGTTCATAAAAGGTATTATGAGTTCTAAGAGAAAAATCACACCCTGATGGGTCTTAGGGAAGATTTCATGTAGGAAGTGACATTGGTTAGGATATACACTCCCTGTGTGACTTTTACCCTTAAGCAGAACCATCGTCATTTTTATATTAACTGACAAAGAGGTTCCAGTGAGAAATCTGAGCTTGTGCTGAGTGTCCAGTAATGAGGTTAGAGTTGTAGGAAACTGCCTTGAGCAGCCTCTAGGAGGATCATAGCTCAGTGCAGGCGTAGGCTAGAGCCCCGATTCATATCCTGCTCTGCCATCGCCTCTTGGGGCACACCAACAGATCTGCTTCACCCTCAGTTTCATTATCTGTAAAACACGGACAGTAGCAGTTTCAAGTTCATGGGGTGGTTGAGACAAGAGTGATTTCAGTGGAACCCCAGGGGTCGTGAATGCATCCTAAAACTTTCGAAGGAAAATGCTACAGATAAGGAATCACTTCCTGCCCTTCCATCACAAATAATGGTGACTTTTGGTTTATTTTTAGCTCAGTTTGTTTCATGGCCGAGCACTGGTAAACTGGAGACAGGCATTACAGGAAATGAGTTCACACAGGGATGTGTTGGAGAAGTTGAGTGCCCTGGAGAAGCCTAACTCCGGTGCCTCCTCTCCTCCTCGTAGCTTAGCTGGGCAAGTCACCTGAGGGAAGTCACACTGCCGTTCTGTTCCGGCTGCATTTCCTCACCTACACCCTGAAGGTTCTGGACCACATGATCGCCACGGTCCTGTGGTAGTCCCTAGTGCTGCCTGCAGGTACCTGGTTGTCTTCTCCTTCTGTGCACGAGGAGCATTGAACTCTCTGCCCCCTTGTGATTGTGTGGGACCAAAAACTAGCTCCAGCCAACGGGCTGTGAGTGGGAGTGACCAGTTTTGCTGAGGATGACACATCTCGTCACAGGACCCTCTGAGGTTCTCCCCTCTTCCATGTCACAGCGGTGGCTGCCCTGCAGCGTGCCCTGAAGGAAGAACCCTGTGGAGCAGAGTCCTCAGTGCCCCTCGGTGGATGTGAGCATGAGTGACAAATAAGCTCCCTTTTTAAACCGCCCATAAAGTGGGGCTGGTTGCTTCTGCATCATAAGCCGTCCACCCTGAATTGATTGTTACAGGGACCTTCTCACCAGACAGTAGGGAAGACAGTAGGAACTCATGTTTGAACTCATCATCTTACATCCTGAATGTGCGCTGTGGATTTGCATCCTGGCTCCACACCCTACTAGCAGTGTGATCTTGTGCCAGTTGCTTCTCCTCTGAATTTCCATTTCTTGGTATGTGAAATGGGGATAATGCTATTGACTGAGCTAGTGTAAAGATTAAGGAGATTTTGTATATAACACATTGTAGAAAATGGCAAAGAGTAGGCTAATTCTTATTATTCCACTTTTAACACTGTGAGTCCATGGTTTCATCATCTTTCTGTATTTTCTGTTGTGACCATTGAGGCAAAGTGAGTTTATAAGAAATACACCAATGGATAAATAAATTTCTTATCACCAATGGATAGTAGCTTAGAGAGTAATAGGACCTATACCTTAGCCCTTTTAAGACCAGCAGCTTCTAATGGGAATTGGAGGTTTGAAACCATTAGTGTGAGATCATTACATTTTAGTCAGCTCATTCCAAAGACAGGAGTCAAATCCATTAAGCAAATCTGAAGTAATCCTCTCATAAGTAGCCATCGTCCAACTCGTGATATTTTCCAACAAATACCTCTTTGGGAAAAGAGATTATGTATGTTTCACCTTGGATCTTGCAAATTTATGTCACACTTTGTGTCTTTAAAGCTTTCCAACAAACATTAAATTGATTATACAGTAAAGGCAATAGCTCATTTGGAATATTTACCAGAAAACCCCCATAGAATGAGCATAATGAGAAAAATAATGAAGCAGTAATTATAATTCTCAAGGCTAATAATCTTAATAATAATTTATACTTAAACAGCTCTATACATAAGGAGATTTCAAAGGTTTATAAATATTAAGTAAGTTCTGTATGCCTTACAGTTCCTAAAACAATGCCTTGAACCTAACATTCCTGAAACATTCACTCATCATCAGTGTTACTTATCTTATTTTACAAGTAGATAAACTAAGGCGAAGAAAGTATGCCTGGAGTCACATAACCCTTGGCCTAGTATCTGTAGCTCTAATCAACACAATTCAAATTCCATCCGGCAATAATCTGTGTTGCTGTCTATAGGGGAGTCCTATTGTATTACTGTAACTGCTGTCACTGGCTCATGTGATATGACCATGGACTTGATTTAGAGTCATGATCTCCATGTGAAAACAATTAGAATTGAGATGATAGGTGTTTGCAGGATGTGGTCTATCCTCAATGGATGTGCAAGAGGAGTTTCATGTTGGATCCTTGGCACGACATATCCAAAAGGTTTGCTCAAGCCGAAAGTTCACTGCCAATCATGCCCACCTCCTCAAGAGGTGAGCCAGAGCCCATCAAAAGCTGCAGTTCTGCTCACAGTTTGTGTAAGCCTTTTTTTTTTTTTTTCTCCTGGTCCATTGTGCTCATTCACACATGATATCCCAAAACAGTTAAGTAAAACGAGGGATATTCTATCTGTCACACATGAGAAAACTGCAGTTATGGATTCACTTAATGCATTCATTGCTTTCTGGACTCTGGAGTCCCCTGGGCATTGCCACAAATCTACATGGTAGCCCCCAGTTTCATATTCTGTGTGAGACTCTCTAGCGAGGCCAGCGTGTATGTAAAAGGTTCATGATTATTGTTGTTAATTTTTTTCACTTTTATAGCTCAAATGAATCAGCCTTAACTCATGGTAACAGTAAGGGCCGCACTGGCCAAGTACATTACCGTAATCTATCGTTGAAATAGCTCGCTCCCGGCGACATGGTGAGTGTCGGAGGTCCTGCCTTCTGAATTAATGCCAAAGCGTAGGCAACAGAGCCGACACGTAACAGAGGCCCAGAAGCCACTGTTTCCTTCTGATGCTTTCTGGGAGATCCACCCCTCCTAGTTTTTCCATATTCAGTTTAAGACAGACCTCTGATTCCTGTGGGCTTGCATAATGACGAAGATGAAGCAGTCATTTGTTCCTGTAAGTGCGCATTGTCCCCGGATGCAGCTGTGATACAACTCGTGCTGTCTACCCTCACCGGCCATGCGTGCCGATGGCTCTTTGATTTATGGTCTCAGGGCTCTGCTTGGAGAGGAGCTGGGAGCTATTTGCACCTTCCTGTGTGTGATGCCAAGTGAAAAGCTTTTGTTCAGAGAACTGCTGGCCCCTGGGATGTCCAGGGCAGGGCTTATCTGACAGTTTCTGGACTCCCACCTCTGTCCTATGAGGCCTGGTATATAGTAAGCACTCAACTAACATTAGCTGTTATTATTATCGTTATTGATTTTGTCATCATTATCTTCATGCTGCTTTTACTATTCTCCTTCCGTTCACTATGGAAACTGCAAACAGGGCTCCTGCTTGGATGTATTTAATGTGTGTATGTGCTGCCTTTAATCACCCATCATTAAACTCTCCAAAGGTTCTTTTCACTTGAATGATCAGTAATCAAACAAATTATATATTTATGATATCCATTTGCACTTTTATTTATGAACTCATAGTGTCAGGGACTGTCTAGCTCTAAGACCAAATTTTCCTTCTTTGCACAGAGTAAATGCTCAATAAATACTGTTGAATGAATAAATCAGTAAATGAAATCTTTCATCTTGTCAGCTCAATAAATTAAACTATTTCATTTGACCATGCTTAAGAAATCACTAAGAGCCCACTCTGACTATGAGAGTAAACAAGTTTTCAATATGTCTACTGTCTTTAAGAAGTTTACAGCAGATAAGGAGCTCAGTCCCGTGCTTATAACTATGCATTATATATGTGTTCAACCAAAACAGGATTATATATTTATTCAGTTGTTAGCTTTTGTTGGGCATGTACTATGTCCTGGTTTTTAAAGAGCTGTACATTTATTATCTTGTTTAATTCTCACCAAAATGTTTTCTGTTATCATTTCCATTTTAAAAATGAAGAAAATGACACTTAGGAAATTTCAAATAAATTATCTAAGACCATGTAACCTATTTAAGTGGTAAAGCTTTAGGGTGTAATATGCTTAACATGCCTACAATAAATTTTGCAATGTTCAGTGTTTTTTTTTTTACAAAATAATCTTTGATATTTTATTTATTTGTGTATTCCTAGTTTCTATTCCATATATATGGAATATATGAATGTTATCATTATTCAGTTGTACATGTTCTTAGTTTAGCCTCAAATCATTTGTGAAATTGCACAGGGTCAAATAAATACATCACAGATAGTAAAATGCTAAGTTGTGTGCTGTCAACAATAAGTAAAATAACAGTTTTGAAACAGGAGTATCTGAGCAGCTGACACATGAGCCTCTCTAGAAGGATAAGTCAGGTACATAGTGGATGGCGGGGAGGGATGGAACATAAATAAAAAAGCAGGGTAAGTGTGTTCTGGGGGCTTCTATGGGAGAGATGAGAGACTCACTGCCCCAAAATACTGAACACTGTGGGACAGAAGATAGAGCTGTTTAGAGAAGCAAGAGCTGGGCCATGGTCCCAACTTGTTTGATCAATGGTGGAGGCAGTTTTAAAATCTAGGCCCATTTGAGCACTAAAGCCAGGACTATTCCATGGGAACCTCCAGCCCCTCCTACCTAGAGCCTCATAGTCTAGATTTTCAGAATAGAAAACATTAAAGCCAGTTGATGATCAGCAAGAAGTTTTGTTTAACCTCTTGATAAATCTTCACATAATAGAAGTGGTAGTCATTAATTTAGTTATCAAGTAAATATTATTAGCATTTAATTACTATTGTTCATCTAGCAACTGTATGCCTTTAGGGAAGACATGGGGAGGCTGAAGACAGTCCTCCTTGAGGGCACTGATAAAAGAAAAGTTAGGCTGAAAGTTTCAGGTCTGAAATATATTTGTTAACTGAAGTTCTCTTTTGTTAGTTATCTTTTTCTAAATCTATCTGTGAGTTGAAATAATCCTGGTGCCCATAAAATTGCTGTCTGGCTTGCAATTGACCCTCAAAACCAGGACTTAAGTTAGTGTAGGCTTGGACTGACTTCTGGGCATGTGTTTGTACATACGTAGTAGCCAAATTGCCTAAAACAGAGTTTAAAGAAGAACAGATTGATGGAACTTGAAACTCAGATTCTTCTGCATTTGGACTTGACTATACTGGACTTGACATACACTATATTAAATACATCTTTCAGTTTTTGTATATATATACAGAAGATGTCATTGTAAGAGTGTTTAAATTGACAAAAGAGCTAACTCTCTCTCTCTTTGGGGGAAAGTAGATAGAAAACTCTCTAGCTTTAATTTGAATTGAGATCCTGCTGGTAATTACTTAAAGGTTAAACCACCATACACCGGAGGAGAAAATCATGGGATTCAGTTTTTACTCAGGGTATTATAGAACTCACTTTGTTTTTATTTTTTTTTAATTTTTTTTTTAAACTTTACAAAATTGTATTAGTTTTGCCAAATATCAAAATGAATCCGCCACAGGTAGACATGAAGTTCTAGCTGCTTGGCTTGGAGCAACTGACATTCAGAAACAGAAAACGTGAAAACTTCTGTGTTTCCAATAGTAGCTGCTTTATACTTGGCTGAGCAAGATACCCAGAAAAGTAACTGAGTTTTTCACCCCTACCCCTGACTGTTTTAACCTGGTCTAGGTGGTGTTTTAACCTGGTCTAGGTGGGGCCCCACTTGTCCTTTGTATGCACTGGCCCTGACTTGGTTAACACAAGCAGTGCGGAACATGTGTGGCATGGCTGAGGCCTCAGAATCAATAAGGAGCCTTTAGATGTAAAACTAATGATTTTCTGTGTTCAGCGAAAGTCAAAATCTCTCAAAGTTGCCATTGTTGGCGCGCAGTTTCTCCCCAGAGAATAAGAGAAGGCGTGATAAATTATCACGTTCCACAATGCAAATAAAATGTCCATCAGGAGAGACTTGAGCTAGACTAGAGATGGATCATGTGAGTCTTAACCATCTTAATGATTTCAGTCTTGAGTTGAGTGAAGCCCCTCCACAAACACTGTGCTAACAGTGATTGTCACAGCAGTGGGCGCGCTGTTTGATCCAGCTGTCCTGCCCTCCAGGGGTTTCCGTGTGACCTGTCCAGGAATGATATCTGTCAACGTTCCCTCCCAGAAGCGTTTTCAGCAGTTTGGGATGACGTCAAATGCTTTTGAATGTATCTATAAACTGCCATTGAATGTACATAAAATTTCACCAGACTCTCTGATTTAAAGCCCTAGAGAAGGCCACCAGGCTCGTATGGAAATTAGCTAAGTATAATTTATTCATGAAAGGCAGAAAAGCTGAATTAATAAATACATGAGTATGTAAACTTATAACTGCATAAAGATCTGTAGAAAATATGAAAGCCGAGCTCCGTGTGTTCACAGAAACCCTTAAGGTGTGGTCACTTGGTCCTTTATTACAAACAGTTCTGTCTCCTGTTTCAAAAGCCAAAGTGGAAATAAGTAATAAGCAAAAAAAGTACATTTAATTTTTGGAGAGTTCTTTTTTTTCTCCTGAAAATATAGACCTGTCTGTGGTTGCTGTTCTATGTGCATCAATCTAAGAGAATTATTTTTTTTAAATATTAATGAAGGCATTAATTCCAGAGATTCTGAAAACTGCTCAGCAGGTTTAACGCCTGCTCTCTCTGTCTGAACCCAATTCTGAGAGCCCTTTCACAGCGTATTCTCTCACAAGAGGTCATTTTATTTTCCCTCATCCTTACCCTCCCTATGAAATGATAACCTGAATAACATCAGCAGCCCTATCAAGTATTGATTCAGCAGTCCACTTGTTATACAGCAGGAGTCAGAGCGAGATGGACACTGTCACACTTTACAAAACTGCTTAAAGGGAATCTTGCTTTGTATCGAATACATTCTGGTGAAATGTCTCAGATTAAATTCTGAACCTCCTGGCCACAATTGAGACCCAGTTGGGCTCTGGAAGCCTGAATCTGCAGAGTTGTTGCCTATGATTTGATAAGCAAGCAGTGAAACCACTATTTCCTATAGTCCTTGTATGTCTTGTGTATATAATTTGATCAGAACATGCCAAGGGAAGCGTGGTATTTCCCACTGTATTCCTTACTGATGATTTCCTTGTACTACTTAAAAACATTTTCAGAAATTCTCTTTTGGAAAACATCAATCTATTGCAAACTCTGCTGTTAGTCAAGGAATGAGGGCAGAATAATCAAATCTATGGATTTTTTTTTATTTGTCTTAAGTGAGAATTATAATAAATACAGGATAAAAGTGAATCATCAGATACTTTTATATCCACAACCATGATCAGTGGAGAGGAAGTTTAAACAGCTAAAGCACGTAGCCCTGAATGCTAATAATCATAGAGTTCTTTATAAATATTAACTCATTAAATTCTTGTGGCAGCTCTGTGAAGTCGGTACAATTATATCCATTTCACAGATGAAGAAAATGAGGCACAAAGGGGTATATAGCTCACTAGGGGTCTCACAGCTTGTAGGAAACACTGGGTCAGCCCTGATGTTGTGGGTAGTTATTCAATGCATTATTAAAATTTAGCTTATGTCTTCTACCTCATGATACTTTCCTTGCTGCTGCTGCTAAGTCGCTTCAGTCGTGTCCGACTCTGTGGGACCCCATAGACGGCAGCCCACCAGGCTCCCCTGTCCTTGGGGTTCTCCAGGCAAGAACACTGGAGTGGGTTGCCATTTCCTTCTCCAATGCATGAAAGTGAAAAGTGAAAGTGAAGTCGCTCAGTCATGTCTGACTCTTAGCGACCCCATGGACTGCAGCCTACCAGGCTCCTCCGTCCATGGGATTTTCCAGGCAAGAGTACTGGAGTGGGGTGCCATTGCCTTCTCCGGTTTCTTTATGTAAAGGGATACTAATAATCTACCACATGACTTTGAGTGGTTTCTCTAGTTATGTGATAAGTTTGCACTTAGCCAACTATGCACTGCTCTCCAGTCTTTTTCACAGCAAATCTTCATGCATATTTGATAGTTGTTCAGAGTCAAGAACAAACTTATGTTTGCTCAGAGCTTTAGGAATTCCAAGATGCTTTCATATCCATTATCACACTGGATGCTCACAGCAAATCTGTAAGCTGAACATAATCATCTCCATTTTTCACAGGGGGACTTGAGAGGCAAATCACCCTACCTGGAGGCACAGGGCAGTAATCCCATGGCTGTACTTCTTGTCTGCCTCTCTTTTGCCAACCTTATGATTTTAACTGTTATATCAAACTGTCTGACCAGTGCATAGGTAGAATACAAGGCCTCCCCTGTTTTAGGCCACAGCAAACAGAAATCGCAGGACTGGGCTCATGATGAGAATGTAACAGGTGAATGAATGTGGTTCAGAGGAGTAAGCATTGGGATAGCACTTAGAACCCTGAAGCCTCCTTCTTATCTTAGCTCTGCTGCTCATTGTCACCCCATGATGTGTGACCTGGAGGAGATGGGCTTGATATGTTTTTAGATGACTCTCCAGTGTAAACATCTATGATGTCATGTTGGATAAATGAAAAATGAGAATAGTAGATAACATCCTTAATTTAAAAAGTACATTGGTAGGAATGAAGTTGTCAAGTGATTTTTTTTTTCTGAATAGAGTTAAAAAGAAATTACCAACAGGAAGTTTGAGTGACATTGTAAGTCAGAAACACGGGAGGAGGAGTATGAAAAGTTATTTATTTTATTCATTCATTCAACAGATGTTCATTGATGTTCTAGTCACAGTCCTTAGAGAAAAGCACAGAAAATTCTCTGTCCTTATGAAGCTTATATTCTACTGGGAGGAGAGAGCACAAGATTAAAATATAGTATGGCAAATAATTAAAGTGCTATGGAGGAAAAGCGGGAGAAAGTGCTGGGGCCAGAAGGTGATTGCAATGATGAATTGTTGAAGAGCGTGGGTCTCACTGTGGAAGTGGTGTCTGAGCAAAGACCTGAGGAAAGGAGGGAGTCAGTCATGCTGACATCTGGGAGAATTGCTGACCAGGAGTATGGCTGGAGAGGTGTGGGCTGGAGGAAGGAGAAGGGGTCAGTTCAAAGAGATAAGAGGTTTTGCAGGAGGTTGAGGGGGTCTTAGAAGCTTGTCAAGGCTTGTGTATGGAGTTTTGTTTTTATCCTAAGACAGTTGAGGAACCATTAAAGACTTTTAAGTGGCATGATTTGACTTATGTTTTAAAAGAATATGTCTAATGTGATATATATGGGTGTATACGTGTGTGGGGGTGTCTAATTTGTGTGTGTGCTCGGTCACTTTAGTGATGTCCAACTCTTTGTGACCCTGTGGACTGTAACCCACCAGGCTCCTCTGTCCATGGGATTCTCCAGGCAAGAATACTGGTGTGGGTTGTCATGCCCTCCTCCAGGGGGATCTTCCTGATGCAGGGATCGAACGTGAGTCTAATATGTGTGGCTTAAAAAACGAAGATCATGGCATCTGGTCCAATCACTTCATGGGAAATAGATGACGAAAAAATGGAAACAGTGGCAGATTTTATTTTCTTGGTCTCCAAAATTACTACAGATGGTGACTGCAGCCATGACATTAAGACGCTTGCTCTTTGGAAGAAAAGCTATGCCAAAACTGGACAGTATATTCAAAAGCAGAGACATCACTTTGCTGACAAAGATCCTTATAATCAAAGCTGTGGTTTTTCCAGTAGTCATGTATGCATGTGAGAGGTGGACCATAAAGAAGGCTGAGTGCCCAAGAATTGATGCTTTCAAAATGTGGTGCTGGAGAAGACTCTTGAGGGTCCCTTGGACAGCAAGGAGATCAAATCAATCAATCCTAAAGAAAATCAACCCTAAATATTCACTGATAGAACTGATGCTGAAGCTCCAGTACTTTGGTCACCTGATGCAAAGAGCTGAATCACTGGAAAAGACCCTGATGCTGGGAATTATTGAGAGCAGAAGAAGGGGGCGACAGACTATGAGATGATTAGATAGCATCACTGACTCAATGGACATGGATTTGAGCAAACTCTGGGAGATAGTGAAGGACAGGGAAGCCTGGTGTGCTGCAGTCCATGGGGCTGCAAAGAGTCAGGCATGACTTAGCAACTGAACAACAGTGTATCTGATATCTCAATAAAGAGATTATTTTTAAAAAGAAATATCTCCAGCTGTTTTTTTTTTTTTTTAATAGAATAGGGTAAAAGTAGGAATACAAGAAAGCTATTGTATTACAATCTTCTAAGCTAGAGATGGTGGTTACCTGGGCCAAGAGGTAGCTGTAGAGGTGGCAAAATTCTATATAAGTCAAAGTCAGGCCCATAGGATTTGCTGGCTCATGGGGGAAAGGATAATTATGAGACTTTTGTGCTGAGCAACTGACAGGTGGAGTTGTCTCGTACTCAAAGAAACCTCTAAGAAAAGTGTGGCTATGTGTGTGTATCTAGGATAGGTTGAGGGCTCGATTATTTAGGGCAAAAAAAAAAAAAAGATGGAGGTATTTATCATTAATATGACTGTCTTATTTTACTTTCCAAGAGGATTTTCAAAAGCTTATAGTAAAATGTACAGATAGAGTAGAGATGGAAACCATTTAAAAAGAGTAAAAGCCTTAAACTTGATCAAAGAGTGGTGAACCTAAATCTCACTTCCTTTGGGGAAAAATGTGTGTTTGCTTCACCTTTGCAGAGCATTTACGGTCAAAAATTAAATTATGGAGCAAGGTAGAAGTAAAGAATATTACAGCATCCTCAAAGGGAGACATAAAAGTCTCAGGCAGGCTTGCAGGTCTTTGAGAAAGGTCATTTTTTTCCTCCTAAAGGGTGAAAAACATAGGAATGGGGAGGCTGAATACTGCAAAGGCCAATAGGATACTTAGAAGACCCAGATGTGAGAAGGGCTGTCCACATTAGTAAGGGGGACTTGGAGGTTGGTTGACTGAAACTAAGAGATTGGGAAAGGAATGATGGCTTTCTGACAGCATCTTGACTAAAACGTGCATCAGAATCACCTGGTAGGCACTGGAAACGTTCAGATGCATGGCTTCACCTAGACCTTCTGAATCCTAATCTGTTTCAGAAGACTCAGTATTCTCAGTGTTTTAAACCCACCCCCCAGATGATTCTGATGCAACTCCTGGTTAAGAAATGCTGGAGGAAAGAAGTTAATGAATTTAATTAGTTTTTATGTTATGGGAATCAAATAACTAGAATGTTTTCTAGAGAAAGAGAGAGAAGTACTAATTAAAAAATAATTTGAGACATTCATTTATTTATTTTAATGAATATTTATTGAATACTTTTTAACTGTTATGCATTTAAGTGCTGAAGGCATAAAAATAAAGGAAATACAGTTCCTACCTTCAAGTAGATATTAGTCTATTGAAAGAAACACTTACACTGGTAGTACTATAGGGCAATGTGTCTGTGCACTGAGTTTTATGGGAACAGGGCTGGAAATTAAAGTAATAAGGAAGGCTTACCGGAAGGGCTGGACTTCCCAGGGGGTTCGATGGTAAAGAATCTGCCTGCCAGTGCAGGAGACGTGGGTTTGATCCCTGGATCAGGAAAAACCCCTGAAAGAGGAAATGGCAACCCACTCGAGTATTCTTACTGGGAAAATCCCAAGGATGGAGGAGCCCGGTGGGCTACAGTCCATGGGATCACAAAGAGTCAGACACGACTGAGCACACACATACTCACACACATACATACTGGAAGGCTGTTCCCTGAGCTGAAAACTAGCCTGGAACAAGAGGTGTGAGATCTAGCCTGTTTTTCTGAATAAAGATTTATTGGAACCATAGCCACGTTTATTCTATCTGTTGTCTATGGCTGCATTGAAACTACAATAGCAAATTTAAGCAGTTGTGACCATATGGCCCACAAAGAATGATTCATTATAAAAAGTCTGCTAACCCCTATTCTAGAACAAAGGGGAGAAGAGAAGCCATTAGAAAGTGGAGATAATGTAACTTACGGTACTATCCAAAGAACAGCAAAGTGAAAGATTAAAGCAGAGAAAAGAAGTGGTGTGAAGCTAGAGAGGTCACCAGGGAAGAGACCATTGAAGACTGTGTACCCCATCTTAGGGAACGTGGACTTCCACTAGCACAGTGGGAATCAGTGAAAGGCTCTAAGCAGTAACACTAGAGTTAAATGAATTTGGATGGATTATTCTGTTTGCTTCATAAAATACAGATTTGAAGGGACAAAGTCTATAGGAAAGGAAACTGTTAGGGGGTTTGAAGTTGTTGTATAAGAATTAATGAAATATTAAAATTTGACCATAAATTTATAAAATGGAATATTACATAATTGCAGTAATGAGGTTTATCTAAATTATACTGATAAGGAAAGAAAATTACAATATATTCAATAAAAATAATCAAGAAAACTGTGTTGTACAAATAGAAAACATGTAAAGACTACACAGAAAATTCAATTTTTCCCCTGGGGAAATTTAATTATAGGAGACAATCACCTTATATTTTACATATCTGGACTCTTTTTTTTTTAAATAATGAAAATATATTATTTTTTATTCAGAAAAGAATTAGCATTGTGGAGTGATGAGTAAGGAGAGAAAGGATGAAGGCTTATACCATGACTGAAAACAAGAAAAGAAGGGTGAAGAGAAGGGCATAAATTTGAGAATGATTGAGGAAGTTAAAGTAACAAAATTTGCTAATGTGAGAGGTGAGGAGGAGAAAGGAAAATATATTATGTCCAAATTTCTGATTTGAGTGACTATGGTGAATCGTATCAATGATTTATTAAAATAAAATGAGATAACCTTTATTAATCATTTACTATGTGCAGGGCCTCGTAGTTAATACATTTTTAGTGATCTGAAACTATCAGCCAGTGAAGGATGAATTTTTATTGTTTCCATTTTATTGATGAGGAAACGGAATCTTAGAGAGATTAAGTAGTTTACTCAAGGTAACGTAACCTGTGAGCTGAGAGCGGGGAATTGAACATGAGTCTGATTGATTCCGAAATTGGTGTGCATTCCTACCCCAAACAGTAAATGAATCTTTTAAGAGCAGTATAGATGGAAGGATAAAACCAGTTCAGGACATACTAAGTCATCAACATAAAAGTTTTGATCCAACATGATAAGCTTTCATGAAATAAAATAGAGAAGTTCTCAGATTGAATTTTGGGGAATATTCAGAGTTAGTGGATCTTAATAATCACTAAAGTTTTTAAGAATAATGATATTGAATATATAAAAGACTTTCCCCCTAGTGTTTGGATACTTGATGCATTTATTGATGTGCCAAGTAATAAATATTTAAAAGAATTAAAAGAAAACAAATGTGATGCATTTTTGGCATGGAAAATAATAGACCTGATTTTGTCACTTTAACTCAGTGACTATTGAGGGCTTACTGTGTGCAAAGCAAATAGATGCTACACTTTTACCTATTTTAACTTTGTGTGTGTGTAAAATTTGTGTTCAATCTACGGAGAAGGCAATGGCACCCCAGTCCAGTACTCCTGCCTGGAAAATCCCATGGACGGAGGAGTCTGGTGGGCTGCAGTCCATGGGGTCGCTGAGGGTCGGACACGACTGAGTGACTTCATTTTCACTTTTCACTTGCATGCATTGGAGAAGGAAATGGCAACCCACTCCAGTGTTCTTGCCTGGAGAATCCTAGGGATGGGGGAGCCTGGTGGGCTGCCGTCTATGAGGTCACACAAAGTCAGACACGACTGAAGTGACTTAGCAGCAGCAGCAGCAGGAAGAATAAGACCTAAAAGATGCTGAGTTTTCTAAATGTATCTTTGAGCTGATATTAGTTTAAGAAATATCCAGAATCATTTGGTTCCTCTGTTTTTCATTGGACTATTACTGGATGTTTTGTTGAAGGTTCTTTGTATTCCTAGTTTAGGAGTGTCTGAGGTAAATCTAACTGTCAGAGGAAATGCAGTGGCCTTTGTGAAGGGGAAAGAAAGCTACATGCCTCCCACAGAGAGGGAAGCAGTTTCTCCACGTTGTCACTTCACCCTGGCATTCGGCCACCAGAGGGGGCTTGGACTGGAGTGAAAATGCCCACTGCCTAGCTGGTTGCTCTGCCCTCCAAACGAGTACCATAGCCATCCTCACTTTGAGGTGAGAGCAACTAAATGGTGTACTAGTAGCCGTGGATATACTTTCCCCCATGAAAGCTAAGAAGTATCCTAAAGACTTCTAAAAGGTGTGGAAGAAGACTGTTAAAATTGACCTGAAAATGCAATAATGGTTTTCCTTAGTGTCGGGTCCCATGTAAACTTTACTTCCTTTTTGCCGTTACTAATTTGTATCCAAAAATAGCTACAGGCTTTCAGAAAGAGAAACCAGAGTCTTGAGATTGACCATTCAACATAAAGTTTGTACATTGCATAAAAATGTATTTTTTGACGCATTAAAACACATTCCCTTTTTGCTCATTGTAATTCACTTTATAGTGACTTGCTTAATAGCGTAACATATATCATTTATACTGCTCTCCTTCATGCTTTTAAACTGTAATATCCTTTCCTCAATGACTACTTGTCAATTTCACTGATCTAGATTTGATTTCATAAATTAACTAGGCCAATTAAGTAGAGAGTTATCATTAGAATAAGAAGTAGAAGCAAATAAATATTAATCTTCCATCTCTGAACGTCGGTATCCTAACACAACTTCGATTATACTTGAACATTACTTAATGGAAAAAATATACCCCTCCATTGTCAATTCAGTATTACCCAATTTAAACATTTATGAGTATTTCATTCTTTTTCTCATTCTGAATCTGTCTTTCTTTGGAACAGTTATATTTCTAATTTGTCAATATAAAATTTGGGGGGAAATACCAGAACTTCATTATTAAGGATTCTGGTCTTGCCTATTTGCTTGGCTTTCCTTCCTGGTCCCATTGCCTCGAGGCTTTATTTCAGAGACACGGGAGCCTCTTCATATGTACGTATAGTAGTTCGCTCGCTATGCATTCTTTGCAGGGGTTTAGTCGTGTTGTCCTCCTCTGCAGACTTTTGGAAACTGCTCAGAGGTGACAATGCTTGACAGAGAATAACATTTTTAAGTGCAGCTTATTTTAAAGAGTGTTTCTTTTTGAAAACTTAGAGCCAGGGATTTCTTCTTTATCTCCCACATAAAGGATTGCTTTTACCTTATTAGCATGAATCTTGCTTTGTCTTCCTTGGAAATGGAAAATTTTGTCAATATTCTTTACATAAAAATATTTCATATACACTAAAGCAATTATAAAATTACCCTTCAGCCTTTCCCCTTTTCCCCCTGTACTCGTTAGTGCTAACTTCTTTTTTTCTAGATCCTATTCACAACCTTTCCTCTTTTGCAGAGGGTGGGAGAGGTTGCTCTTCTTGGAACCTTTTCAGTTTCTCTCTCCTTAATTATAGAAACATTCAATTGTTGTGGTAAAGGCACATCTTTCCAGAATATCTCTGAAAACATCCCAAGAGAGTATAATACAAGGCTCCATGGGAAAAATCAACTTGGGATTCCTATATTTCAATATTAACTTTGCTCTCACTGTCCATTCATAAACCTGAGTTATGGTGGTGAATTAGGGGTCTCTCTCTCTCTCTGTCTCACACACACACACACACCCCCACAAACACACCCACACACACACAAAGTCACATGAATGGCTTATGGAACATTTTGGGACCCACAAGGAAGTGTAAATAACAGATTTACATGTCCCTACTTCTGGTTAAACATTCTGCATCTAGAAGCTGGCAAATCAGAGCATGTTACTCCCTCCAAGTTCACTTACCCCTTGCAGCCCTTCAAGCCTCAGTAGTTTTACCATAGTAATAATTTTTCCCTAAGAATTTTAAACAAGACTTTGCCATTGGACATCCTTTGAAATAGTTAGCTTTGCCTCACTATTTTTTGTAACTTGCCAAAAATCACAAATGAAAGGGTCTGTGTCCTCTAATGCCTCTTCTTTGGTCATTATCCTGGAAAATATGCAGAGTCTGATCCAAGTCGAGTGCTCCCCAAACCTTGCTGTTACTTTGAGAATGGTTTTAATGAGGCTTGCAGCTGAGCCAAGCTCTCCTGTTGGGCTATTATTTGGGCTTGTGGAAGCCCTAGTGATTGATCTGTGTGGGGGAACTGGCAACACTCGCATGCCCTCTGGGTAGAGGCAGAGCCTCCAGCAGGAAAAATTAGGGAAAGAGAAAAAAAGAAGAGGAAATGTTTATCACCCATCTCCTAGCATTTTATGGCCGTATTATGGTGAACTGGGAGATGGATGTGTATATTCATGGATTTTGCACCACTTTAAGCACTAATAACATTAAATCAACCTTAATACCTCATGCCAAATGCGCTCTAAAAGAGGGAATAATGGGAATTTTTGTTGACTTTAGTAAAGCATCAAAAGTTACACTGGAAACACATAAAATGCTACAATGCAGAGGTCACAATTATGCTAATATCATGATAATATAAAATATTAAGTCACCAAAATGACAGGATTTACAACCAACTATCCCCAGTCCCCAGAAACCTTGAAGATGAGCTCCTGGTAAACACAGCAGCCTGTACTCCCAAGGAGTCTGATTACAGATTTAAATATGTATATGATTAGAACTCCACCAGTCTCCCACCCCTTGAGACAGATGAAGTACAATTTGATTTATATCACACCTGAAATCTATTGTGTTGCGTTCACTCTGTTTTGCAGAACTGCTACCAGGTCTGATGAATTTTGTGTGTTTAGCATGTTGCTTGAGGGGAGAACGGGGACTCCTATTAATGAGCTTGGCTAGCCCCATGATCTCGTGAACGAAGACTCAACCAGTGATACAGAAGAGCCAAATGTTTGAAAGTGGGATACTGGCAAATGGAAAATGTAGCTCGTGTGTTCCCATCTCATTTTAATAACCTGGTTTTCGTGCAGAGGTCCAGGTTTGAAGTCTTTAGCCTGAGCCTTAATCTCATGGTCTTCAATTTATCTTGAACCCTTTGGCCCCCATCACATTAAAGTGTCTCCTTTCAGGGAGACCACGTTGCCAGTGGTCCTAGGTATCAGTGAAGGTAGAGCCATCATGGTTATGCAGCTTTCCTAATTGTTGTCTGTTCTGGCCAAAGAATACTGATTTCTATTTGACATAACAGATACCATGACAATATAAGGCAAAGGAAAATCAACATGCAATTAAAGTGTACTGTTATTATAAAAAGATGCTCTTTAATATTTCTTTATGCTGAAGTCCTAGTTTCAGCTAATTTTGTTATGCCAGCTAAAGTCAGCAAATGTGTGTTCATAAGGGGTACAGCTTTCTTTTCAGTGTTAAAGGCATGCGTGTTGCCTGAGCTTATGCTTAAAGCTCTGACAAAGGTAAAGAATGTAGATGTTTTGCCACCACATTGCTCTCTCTCTGTATTATTAAATACATCACATAGCATATATTTATATATCATTAATGTAGCATCAGTACCGTCACTACTATTAATATTGACCCCTACCAGCAGGCCATGGACTAGCCTTGCCCCAAACTGGGAGGCTGCTGCTGCTGCTGCTGCTGCTAAGTCGCTTCAGTCGTGTCCGACTCTGCACGACCCCATAGACGGCAGCCCACCAGGCCCCCCGTCCCTGGGATTCTCCAGGCAAGAACACTGGAGTGGGTTGCCATTGCCTTCTCCGACTGGGAGGCTACCAGCTGTCAAAGGCGTGCCCCCTTAGGTGCTTGTTCAGTCCGCCTCTTTTCCCCTGTCACTGTGTCACATCATTAATACTAATGTTATTGATGACAATAAAATAAAACAAGTTGCCCCCAAGGGAATTCCCATCTGTGTGCTGTTAAGAAGAGCTCTAAAACCGTGCTTTTAAAGTGCAGCTTGCAATCCCGAGAGGTTGCAGCAAGGTCCTTATAGGAGTTGGCAGCGTCAAAAGAACACTGAGACTCTACGGGCACTTTTCCTCGGTCAATCCCTCCATCTTAGCAAGAGCCAATCAATATATCTTGATCTCCAATTGTGTGTGAAACTCTGCTTGTGCTTAACCCTTCTGGCAATCCCCTTCTTTCCCAGTTCCCTCTTTCTGGGACAAAAAGAATGTCTTCTTGCTTTTAACAGGATGGAACTTCGGAACACATTTATTTTCTTCCATTCGTAAACCACTGCTGGGGTTTGAAAGTTTCTGGCACATACATGTATCTGTAGTATGGGAAAGACGTGTTCAACATTATCAGAATCATATTTGTTCCTAAATAAATGAAATTGTTTTTCTTTTTTTCTCCAGAGTCTTCAGTTGGCTCCTTTCCCAAATGCAACCTTTTGGGTAATAAATTCCTTTTGAAAAGAAGCTCGAAACCCTTTTGATGTTATAAATAGTACATGTAGTAGAAGGGAGGGGATCATAGGTAATTGCAACACAAAGCCTGAGAGAAGTCCATAGGATAAAGTAGATCTCGTTTTCACTCAACGGTTAGTCACATGTCGGGTGTTTATATTGAAAGATATATTTTAATACACATTGCCAATTTTTCTATTTGCTTCTAATACAGCCTGAGTGATTCACTGATGGACAGATAAACATTTACAGCTACAGCTCAGCCAGAAATTCAGTGAGGATTCCGTGATCTACTGCTATCCTAGGCCTTCAGGCAGTCTTCCATAAGGCAAATGATAGTCTAGGATGAATTCTGAAAAAGCCAAAGGTATTGCAATTCCACGGAATTCCTTTTGAACTTGCAAGGCAATTCATGCTCTCTCCATTCTTCCTTCTCTCTCTCATATTCTCTGTCTCTCCCTCCCTCTCTACATCCCACTCACCCCTTCCTGCTTCCTCTCCACCCCCTCCCTCTCTCTCAGCTGTCCCTGTGCACATCCAGATACACAGCTTAACAGTTTCACTTCTGAGGGTGGCCCCTTGTCTTCCCTGCTGTGCCCCTCTTTCCCCCAAGTTCCATGCTCAGTTTTTGGCAGGCATTTTAAAACTCCAGAGGCATAAACCTCACCGTGTCAATGTGTCGGTGAGGCCCCAACACATCAGTAAATGTCACAGAGGTGTCAGCCCTTTCCATCATAACTGCAGTTCATTTCTCTGCATTGACAGTGATGCTTATACCGGGTAAGGATTAGAATGGGCGTATTTCCAGATCTTAATTACATCAGGCATAAGGATGAGCAGCAGCATTTTTCTTTGAGGGCGAGGCTGGGAGGAGGCAGCAAGAGAGGGGAGAGTTATGCTGAACTTGGCCATCTAGAGCCTCATGTGCCCCCGTTTATCAAGAGATAATAGGATTAAGCAAAGCTATGGGACTTCTCTGGCTTAATGCTGCCTTCAGCAGGGGTCTAATAAGGATAGATATAATTGGGTAAATGGCAAATAAGAATGAAAAAGTACAGAGTATAAGCACAATGCTTAGGAATAAATAATGACAAATTGGATTTTGTCCAATCTCTGCAGACTTGGTTAAAATCTGGCATCTCACACTGAACTCTAAGGGGCAACATCTATCTTTCCTCTTGCCCAACTTGTCTCCGTTCATTGCAAATATCAGAAAGTATCGTCTCACATTCAGCTGGGGTCTATCAGTACTGCTCATTTGAAATCAAGTAGAAAATGTTAGGGAACATTCAAAGAGGGTTAAAGAAACAGAGTAAATTAAGTGCCTAAAAACAAATGTGACACAAATTAGAGTTGGTTTCTTTGACCCTTATCCATTTACAGAATTTACCCCATTAACAGCTGAAAATTTATTTCACTTTCTTCACCTCTGTAAGAGGAAAGCAAACATATAACATAGCCCCAAAGGAGTAATTAATTAGATCATTTACTGACACGGATTTGAATAGTTTATTTAAATACAATTCTGTTATTTATTTATTTTACAACATTGTACAGGAGGTTGAAACTCCTGTTCTCATTTGCACTTAGCAAGGATCTCTGAAAAAAATATCACAGTGAAGGAAGTAAACAAAGAATCAGTGATCAAAGGGCTGCATTCAGAGATGCATAAAAGAATTTCACCAGGATGAGTGTTTCAGTGATTTAAAAATAAGGGACAGGTTGAGTTAGGGGTGGGGGAAGAGAGATAACAAAACTACCTGTTTAGTTTGTATTCCCATGGGCACATTTTAACAAATAATAATAAGTTCATTGATAAGATGCTGTATACAAAGGTAATAAAGGAAATAGTAAAAATAAAGGATGCCAATGTAAGTAAGAAAGGTGTAATGAGCATGCAGATTTTCACAACTGAAGGCTGCTTTTGAAAATAGTGGAAAATTCATGAACTCAGAAGCAAGTTTATTTTTTTTTAAAAAAGGTACAACCTCTCAAATGATAAAAGTCATAATTTGTTCCAGAAAAATAGAAGGTCCTTCAACTATATTTTCAAAAGTTGGAAGTGAAAGTAGAAAATTAGTTCACCAAAGATGAATAGAGTCTACTCGGAAAATAAGTAGGGTCTTTTTTATTTTTAAATAATGTGATATTAGGATATATAGTCATATTCAATATCTTTAAATAAGTAAATGGCCTTATAAATACTTGTGCATATCATGTGTCTTCATTCCATGGATTTTAAGGGAAATCCCTGACTAAACAGCCATAAATATGCTTTTATTGCTCCAACCGCAAAAGAGTCAGACTCAGCTTAGCAACTAAACAACATGAGGTTATAACAACTTTGGTTACTTTAAGCGTAGAACTCAGAAAAATTTCTCCCAAGCACTGTTATACCATAGAGAGTTTATGGAGATATTGAGATGGCATTTCACAAACGGAGTATATAATAGGTATACTGTAAAATTAATAATTTCTAAAGACGCCAGGGGCAGAGAACCCTCCCCCTTCCCCTCCCCGAAATTCTCAGTCCCACCTCATTGTTCTCCTGGATACCCTGCGCCCCTCCCCCGTACCAGTGCCTGGCATTCATCTCCCCTCCCCCATCAGAGCAGAATGCCCAGGTACTGCTTCTACCTTTCACCTTTTCTCGATCAACTTTTTCTCAGCCATTTTCCTCCCTCTCTTTTCCATTTTTCTTTCTTGGACTCAGTTGGAACTAAAAAGTTGTTCTGGGATGAGTTTTAAACATTTAAATGTGACAATTATATAACTCAATGAAAACATTTTCATGACTTTACAGATCATTTTGAAAGAAGGTGATCAAGCTTTCCTTAGTTTTTAAGAAAACAGACACTTCTATTAATAGAAATGCATGCTTTGGTTTCTAGGTGTGGAACGTGGGGGAGAACATGTGATCGGAGTTTGCCCTAAGGGGGTCTGCTGACTTGGTTTTCTTCCTTTTATATTTTAACAAAGGAAAGTTGGTGGATAAATGACCAGTTTGGGCTTCCCTGGTGGCTCAGACAGTAAAGAGTCTGCTTACAATGCAGGAGACCTGGGTTCCATCCCTGGATCGGGAAGATCCCCTGGAGAAGGAAATGGCTACCCACTCCAGTATTCTTGCTTAGAAAATCCGATGGACAGAGGAGCCTGGTGGGCTATAGTCCATGGGGTCACAAAGAGATGAACATGACTGAGCGACTAACACTTTCACTTTCACTAGGCTAAAATAGACTGTTCAGCTGTGAAAACCGTATGAGGCTTTGGTATAATCTAGAAACAACTGAGCAGAAACTCCGGGAGCTGGTGATGGACAGGGAGGCCTGGCGTGCTAGCCCATGGGGTCACAGAGAGTCAGACACAGCTGAGCGACTGAACTGAACTGACTGAGCAGAAAAATGACCCCATCACGAAGTGGCTAGGGGTCATCCCTACAGGGTGCTGGGGCTGTTAGGTGACTGAATCAGTGTTGGTGGGCTTGTCTTCACCTGTGGGCCTATTGTTTTCTTTTGTTTGGATAGAAAACCAAGGATAATATTTCACTGGGGCTATATATTTGCAGAGTTATCACCTTATTATCTTAAGCAAAAGAACCACCAAAGGCAGCTGACCTCTCTCACAATATGTGGAGAAACTAGTAATTGAACTGGGGCCTGAGTTTTCATTAGCTTCTAAAGACTAAATCAGTGTGATTCAAGCACAACACACGAAATGCCCTCAACACAGCAGACACTTAACCTAATGGTAAACAATGAGGCTCTACGCAGCATGGCTCAGATCAATGCGAAGAAGTAGAGGAAAACAATATAATGGGAAAGATGAGAGATCTCTTCAAGACAATTAGAGATATCAAGGGAACTTTTCATGCAAAGATGGACATAATAAAGGACAGAAATGGTAAGGACCTAACAGAAGCAGAAAATACTACAAAGAGGTGGCAAGAATACACAGGAGAGCTATACAAAACAAGATCTTAATGACCCAGACAACCACAATTGTGTGACCAGTCACCTAGAGCCAGACATCCTGGAATGCAAAGTCAAGAGGGTCCTAGGAAGTATCACTACGAACAAAACTAGGGGAGGTGATGGTATTCCAGTTGAGCTATTTCAAATCCTGAGAGATGATGCTGTGAAAGTGCTGCACTCAATATGCTAGCAAATTTGGAAAACTCAGCAGTGGCCACAGGACTGGAAAAGGTCAGTTTTCATTCTAATCCTAAAGAAAGGCAATGCCAAAACATGTTCCAACCAATGTATAATTGTACTAATCTCACACACTAGCAAAGTAATGCTCAAAATTCTCCAAGCGAGGCTTCAAGAATACATGAAATGAGAACTTCCAGATGTTCAAGCTGGATTTGGAAAAGGCAGGGGGACCAGAGATCAAATTGCCAACATCTGCAAGAGAGTTCCAGAAAAACATCTACTTATCCTTTATTGACTGTATGGATCACAATAAACTGTGGAAAATTCTGAAAGAGATAGGAATACCACCTTCCCTGCCTCCTGAGAAATCTGTATACAGGTCAAGAAGCAACAGTTAGAACCAGACATGAAACAACATACTGGTTCCAAATTCGCAAAGGAGTACGTCAAGGCTCTATATTGTCACCCTGCTTATTTAACTTCCATGCAGAGTATATCATGTGAAATGCTGGGCTGGATGAAGCACGAGCTGGCATAAAGATTGCTGGGAAAAATATAACCTCAGATATGCAGATGACACTACCCTTATGGCAGAAAGTGAAGAGGAACTGAAGAGCCTCTTGATGAAAGTGAAAGAGGAGAGTGAAAAAGTTGGCTTAAATTCAACATTCAAAAAATGAAGATCATGGCATCTATTACCATCACTTCATGGCAAATAGATGGGGAAACAATGGAAACAGTGACAGACTTTTATTTTCTTTGGCTCCAAAGTCACTGCAGATGGTGACTGCAGCCATGAAATTAAAGACACTTGCTCCTTGGAAGAAAAGCTATGACCAACCTAGAGAGCATGTTAAAAAGCAGAGACATTACTTTGCCAACAGAGGTCCATCTAGTCCAACCTATGGTTTTTCCAGTAGTCATGTGTGGATTTGAGAGTTGGACCACAAAGAAAACTGAACACTGAAGAACTGATGCTTTTGAATGTGGTGTTGGAGAAGACTCTTGAGAGTCCCTTGGACAGCAAAGAGGTCAAACCAGTCCATCCTAAAGGAAATCAGTCCTGAATATTCATTGGAAGGACTGATGCTGAAGCTGAAACTCCAGTACTTTGGCTTCCTGATGCGAAGAACTGACTCCTTGGAAAACACCCTGATGCTGGGAAAGATTGAAGGCAGGAGGAGAAGGGGACGACAGAGGATGAGATGATTGGATGGCATCACCAACTTGATGAACATGAGTTTGAGCAAGCTTTGGGAGTTGGTGATGGCCAGGGAAGACTGGCATGCTGCAGTCCATGGTGTCACAAAAAGTCAGACATGACTGAGAGACTGAACTGAACTGAAACAATGAGGGATCATGGCTCAGTTAAACAGTCGTGTCCTAGGAGCTTAAGCATCTTCTCCAGTAGAGAGGCGGCCACAGGACTGTGAAACTGCTTAAGGGACCTGGTGGTCTCCTCAGAGGCTTCCCTGTCACCAGGCCACTATAGGAACCCAGTGACTCTCTTGAACATCTTTCCCCGTCATCAAAATATGCCCCTCTTCTCCATGGAAAACCAGTTATGGCTGACTTCCTCCTGCGTGGTGATAGCTTGCCAGATTATTCCCACCAGAAATACCCTTTTCCACCGCCACTGTTAGTTAGTACTTTAAAAAGGTTTTGTGTTTCTGCAGCTTTATACGTGTTTTGAATTTCACTAGGTAATCCCATGGTATATTGTTCATTCATCAGACATTTAGGCAATGCTCACTGGAACTTGTATCTTGATGAGGGATGTTAGACATTAAATAAAATAAATAAAGGGTTCTTATGGTATGCTGGAAGGCAACACATTCTATGCAGAACAATAAAGCCAGGATCCGGATATGAGGATTATCCTGGGAGGGACATGGTTGTAAGAATGGGGAGGGAGGAGGGGACCTGAGTGAGTTGCTGGAAAGTAGTCTAGTCCCAGAGACTAGGTAGTATTGGGCCCACAGTTAGCAATCACTGAATATTTGGTGAACAAGTGATAATCCGTAATCTATATTTCTCTGGTTCTTTCTCTTCCTCAGGACCGTTACCTCAAGAGAGTGGGGAGGTCCTGGTTTCATTCTTATTTCACATAGTGTGTTTTACAGAATTTGACTCATAGGAAGCACTGTTCTTGTTGTTCAGTCGTCTCCAACTCTTTGCAACCCCATGACCTGTAGCCTGCCAGGCTCCTCTGTCCATGGGATTCTCTGGGCAAGAATACTAGAGTGGGTTGTCATGCCCTCCTCCAGGGGATCTTCCCAACCCAGGTTTCAAATCCAGGTCTCCTGCATTGCAGGCAGATTCTTTGTCATCTGAGCCACCAGGGAAGGCACCAGGAAGCACTGGATAATGCCAAATGCCTGACCTAAGGATAAAAGTAATCAGCAAGGTTGGATAGAACAATAACACAAGCATAGTGGTTCCTCACACAAATGTATTTATAAGAATTAATTCCTCACATTTGTGAACGTCTGTGGGGAGATGGCTAGTTCTTAGAGGGATTTGGATTTCAAAGGAATCACCCAGATCCCTTTCAAGTTCTCCCTGGGTCAGAATTCCTGGTCAGTCAACCATCGTTAGTGGACGGGTACATTGTTAGTAAAATAGTTTGCAGACTGATGAAAAAGATCCTCATTCCAGAGATCTTTCCTGAACTGCCAGCCTGGCATATGCCTGTAATTGAGAGAAATAATGCAGTCTTGGGACTGTTAAACTGTACAGCAGGCTGCAAATCAAAGCAAGAAGGGTTGTGACGCCACTGGACCTCCCTAGACTTCAGGACATTGCTGCCCTGCTACAGCACAGAGGGAGAAAACTCAGTACATCTGGAGCTTGAGCTATCTTTATTAAAAGAAAAAAAAAATTATAAGGATGAAAACTCCTGATTTCAGTGAAGAGAACTGCTTCCTTTACAGGGCTAGTAAATAAAAATTTTGGAGAGGTCAATAGATAGAAATGTGCAACCAGAAAATAAATTCCAAACTCCCCCCAGTTCACTCACATATAGACCACATTTTGTTGCTGGGTTAGTGATAAGAATCTCTTATGGATTCCACATGTGCTCAGCCTCATCTTTGTGTAAAATTCTGCAGCATTCCAAATTATCACCAAGAATCCATCTTCCTGAAGACGAGACACCCCAGCAACGAGATTGGCTAAACAGGAGATGTTTTGAATGAAATGCATAGTTTAATCACATTCTGCTTTCAGAAAACTACTTCATTTAAGTCGGTGCTTGCCTGGGGTAATAATTTATGCTCCACACTTGAGTAATCACCAGGAAGATTGCTCAGAACCCATCCCATCACAAACATAGCCACCAATATTCATGGCCTAAAGTAAACTTCTGAAAACTTGGGATCTACATCATCTCAGCAAAATTCAGACTTCTAGAGTTGTTGCCCACACCTCCCCCTTTCCAATGGAAGAATTTAATTTCTCATGCTTTATATTAACATTTGGAAGTGAGGTTTGTTTTCTTTCCTCATGTGGGCTGAGTCACTCAGTCACTCACTCTTTGTGAGCCCATGGACTGTAGCCCACCAGGCTCCTCTGTCCATGGGATTCTCCAGGCAAGAATACTGGAGTGGGTTGTCATTCCCTTCTCCAGGGGATCTTCCCAACCCAGGGATCAAACCCGGGTCTCCTTCATTGCAAGCAGATTCTTTATCATATGAGCTACAGGAAAGTTCCTTCCTTTCCTCATAATGAACACATTGTAAAAGGTAGTGCTTTTGAACATTAAAAATGCTCAATTTTCTTGGTATATTCTGTCTCATGAACACTGAACCCTACAAAAGGTCAACAGAGATCAGTTATTTCTAAATTTGAGTTATTTTTACAAAATTTCCTCAGTCTTGGTTCTCTGCATGCTAGAATTCATCCAAATGCATTAAAGTACATATGGGTTGGTGTTTGTTTTCAGCTCTCTCCTTTCAACCCTAAGGAGGGTCGCCTCCTAGGGGTGTTCAGATTGTGTACTGAACATGGGTGCCGTGTCTGAGGAATCAGGGTGTACGAGCACTGGTGAGAGCCCATGTCCCCCATGCTCTAACTGTGTATATGAGCAAGGGAGACCATGAGAGCAGCGAGGATGCTTGTGAGTGCAGCCAGAATAGGTGCCTCATCTGGGCTCTGGAAAGCAACGCCTGGCAGAGCAACCAGTCCGCGCCATATGCTTGTCCAAGTTGCATAGCATAGAACGATGTGAACATCTTTTACTTAAGGAAGGAACATATTTTTCTCATTCTCACCACAGTGTATATGGACTGGCTGCTGCTCTGGTGCAGATCACGTGCAAGTGACAGAAAGTTTAATGACTGCCCATGGTGAATAGCATTTTCTCATTGTCCCCAAATTGCTACTTTACATACTGTCCCTTACTCCCAATAGCCTCAGCTTCCTTTTGATTTTCCCTCAGCCAGTCTCAACCCCTTGGGGCTTCCGAGGTAGTGCGGTGGTTAAGAACCCACCTGCCAGTGCAGGAGGTGCAGGAGACTTGGGTTCAGTCCCTGGGTTGGGAAGATCCCCGGGAGAAGGAAATGACAACCCACTCCAGTATTCTCACCTGTAAAATTCCATGGACTGAGAAGCCTGGCAGGCTACAGTCCATGGGGTTGCAAAGAGTTGGTCACAACCCCAAGGATACCTTCTTTTCTTAGCTACCACAAAGATCTGCAGAACAGACTGTGTTATGAAATGACCACTGAATCTGACAGTGTTTCAACAGTTAGTCAAACCACTTATTTAACGAGCGGCAGGTCTGGACTAATAGAAAGGAGCTTGAATCTGATTGCAACAGTAAGCTGTGTTTCACTAAACCTGGCTAAGTTGCCCTGCCTGTGGTGTAATATGAAGGGAAAATAATTGTCTCCCGGGTTTTCAGCTCTGAAACTCTCAAGGAGTCTTGCTTGACTAGAGGTTGAAGTTGGCTAGTCAGCTTGGTCAGAGTACATTCTAGCAATCCACATGCTTTTGTCCCGGCATTCTCAGAAGCCCAACAGAGTTTTGACAGACATGACCCCTCCTCTCATGGGCTTCTAGATTCCCATTTTTACAGTGTAAGTTTTCCTCACCTAACCTTTAAACTTGCAAGGTTTTAGTTACCTCATCAATCCAGACCAAACTCAGTAGACATTTCACTAAAAAGAATAGAGACAAAGAATATCACTTTCCTGATACTGTTGAGCAATTTTCCAAACCGCTTTGGCCTCCTGTTGGGAGACTTCATGCTTGGTTTGTTTATGCTCTCAGATGAATCCTCTGTGTGTTTTGAGGTGTTTATTCCAGTGGTTAAATTTGAAGAGGTGAAGAAAAGTCAAACTCTCCCCAATATCGCCTAGGAGGAGTCTAAAATAATTGGTACACATTGAAAAATGCCTTACACCTGAGGAAGGAAGAGAAGGTTTCATTTGTTCATAGCAGCAGAGTTTTCCAGAATTCTGGGCCAGGGAAACTAAAGAAAAAATTTGCTTTTTCTCTAAATATAAGGGTGCTGATTTTTTTCTTAGCATGCATAGCATATATTACCTTGTAATATAATTGCCCACTTAAATTTTTGTTTCATATTTCTTCATTCCCTTAACCAAACCCCAGACATAATAGTTAAAATGAGTGGATCATCTTTCTGAAATTAAACATTTTAATTATGATTATTTGATAAGCATTTCAGACATACTTACTCATATATCACATAAAATCAGAAATAAGTGTGTATATCAATAGCAGTTTAATCCCAAATGGAGGCTTTATTTAAACTGTCGAGAAGTTGATTACAGAAGCTTCGAGATTAGAAATGAGATTTACAAGTGGCTAGAGGGAAATATTTAAATATCTTTGCTAGAGCAAATTACAGTCATTTTTAAAAAGACTTAAAATATGAGTGAACTGAGAATTTCATCTAAGATATCCTATTCTGAATTATGCTTTTTTCATGTGGTCATTTCTGCAACTTATTTAGAAAACAGCTTGACCAGAAGCAAGGAATATCTAGTTTGCATTTTACAGCTAGCAAAGTAAACCTTTTGTGGGAACATAAGTACTAAGTAATTTTGTATTTGAAATTCCATATAAAGCTGAAGGTGGACTTTTTGCAATGTAACAAAATTCCCTGATAGCTCAGTTGGTAAAGAAGAATCCTACTGCAATGCAGGAGACCCCGGTTTGATTCCTGGGTCGGGAAGATCCTCTGGAGAAGGGATGGGCTACCCACTCCAGTATTCTTGAGCTTCCCTTGTGGCTCAGCTGGTAAAGAATCCACCTGCAATGCAGGAGACCTGGGTTTGATCCCTGGGTTTGGAAGATCCCCTGGAGAAGGGAAAGGCTACCCACTCCAGTATTCTGGCCTGGAGAATTCCGTGGAGTGTATAGTCCATGGGGGTCGCAAAGAGTCTGACATGACTGAGCGACTTTCACTTTCAAATAAGTTTAGTTTCTAAATATCTTTGGCTTCAAAATGATGCTCATGAGTTAACCATGTTGGATTTGTTGTTCAGATTTAGGGGTCTGCATGACCTGGTTCCCTCAACCCTTCTCATGGAATTTTCCACAAATCAGGGCTGGTGTCTTCAAACTGCCCAGCTTGCTCCCAACTCAGGGTGTTTGTACCTGTTGTTTCTATTTGCTGAAATTCCTTCTTCTGAAAAGATGTGTATCGTACGGCCCCCTTATTTTGTGCAAGTCTGTTCAAATAACATATCATCAAAGGTTTTCCCCAACACCCCAAAACAAAGGAACACCCCTAGAACACCAGGATTTCCTATCACCCTTTTTCTCCTTTGTTTTTCATAGCATTTATCAGCATATGATACATAATTATTTGAATTTTGATGTTATTTATTGTCCATCTCTCCTCATCTCTCTCCCTCCAACTAGAGTTGAGATTTACATGTTTTTTATATTGTATTCCCTGTATCTGCGAGTATATATTTATTGAATGAAGGAATTTAATTCAATAGATATTTATTAAGCATTCACTATATATAAGTCACCCTTAGATGATTTCAAGGGTTATGAAGTTGAGTGTCAGATTGCCTAGGAGAAAGAATAGTAATTTGTATACAAAGGAACAGAAGAAAAATATACTAAAGAAGGGTCCAAAGTGCCACGAGTGTCAAAGAAGAGAGAACCTGGACCTAGTTGAGGCGGCTAGCCAGGCTAATGGAAGAAGGTAGCATTTCCAGAAGGACCGTGAAAACTTGGCAGGGAGAGCTTTTGTTGGCTGAGGTAACAAAGAAGGATGTTTCAGGGATGAAAAAATCAAACAGAGACATAGGACTGTTATTTGTGTTTGGGAAGTAACATTTGAGCAAGGCCAGGGTTATGTACAGAGGACAGGATTAGAGAGACAGGTGAAAGAAGGATCATGAATTCACTGTCCATTACCATTCGGTCAGCTTGGAGACTATGAAATCATGAGGCAGTGGGGAGGCCATGAAGAGTTTTGAGGAGTGATCTGAGAAAGCTTGGCTTCAGGAGAATTAACACGCTGTGCTGTAAGCCCTGGATCAGAGGAGCTACCGTGAAGCCCAGGTAGGAGTCTGTTGCTATTCCTTAGCACAGGAAGACTGTGACCTGGAAGGGAGAAAGTGGAAAGAATGGCAAGGAAATTGACCAGGAACAGTAAGGGACCAGAGGGAGTGAAGAAGAAAGGGATGGCTTCAAGCACTGGGACAGGTAGGTTGCCATGGTTACTTTCCTGTACGTGGGATAATAAGGTGAGAAGGAAGACCTGATTTGAGAGTGAGATGGTTAACTGTGAAGGACATTAAGATTTAGGCATCACCAGGGCATCCAGGCAGTTGGGGCTACCATGGCATTTTGAGATGCGAGACAGGCCCTGAAGAGAAGAGGAGGGCAGAGAAAAGGACTCAGATGTCAAGTGTGTAGAGGAGACTGTTGGTAGCCTGCGGGCTGATGGAGCTGAAAATGAGGACACAGGAGAAGAAGGAAGTAAACCCCAGTAGGGAGGAATGTGTGGAGGAAGGGACAGAAGAGTTCCAGGATGAGTGGGCCTGGGTGACAGAATGCCAGACAGCAAGGTGGGTGTACAGAAAGTGTTGGATGATCCAGAGGCTCAGAACTGCCAAGACAGTGAAAGAGGTGAAAGGTGAGAAATGTATCCCCAATATGAAAAGTTTGATTTTCTTTGTCACTACTTGCAGAACAGTGGATATCTAAAATTGTTAGAGTATTTAAGGATAAAATGGATTAAAGCAAGTGAAAATGCAAAACACACATCATTTTTTTCAAAAAAATGTCACCCTCAAAGGAAAAAAAGAAAAGGCAATGGCGCCAGAATGATATAAAGATATTTTTGAATAGAGAAGTATAGCTATTACTAGTCGCAAAAGAATCATTAATCTATTACAAAAAGCGCTTTCATTCAATTTTGCCAACCACCCTGGGAAGGTGGCTGGATTAGGATTATATCTGCCTTTGACAGATGAGAACAAGTTGCTGAGCAGGGTGAAATGATGTTGCAAGATCATTCATTCATTCAGCATGCCATGTGCAATATCACTGTATACTCGGCACCACATTACACGCTGTGGATTCAATGACAGATACACACTGTCTCTGCCCTCAGTGGTCTTACACTCTAGGAAATGCAGATCACACACACACACACACACCCCCCAAGCTCATAAACTATCTTTTGATGCTGTGAAGGTAATAAGGGGCTGATATTAGGGACTCAAAAGGGAAACCTTTAGATAAGGTGTCACATCCCTGGAACAGTGACCTTTACCTGGAGAACTGAAGGGCAGGAAGACCTTGGGGGAGGGAAAATGAATTGCAAGAGAGAAAATAGTATAAATAATAGCCTTAAGTGAAGAGATACTAGAAGTTTAAGAAATTGAAGGGAAATAGTCTGACTGTAGTTTAATTAAAAAGCAAGAGGGTAGCACAAGGTAATTTTGGAGGAACAAACAAATCATAAAGGAGATTACTGGGCAGGTAAGTCTTTGGCTTTTATGTTAAATATAATGGAGAGTCCTGAAAATGTTTTTAACCAGGTAGTGATGTCGAATTTATATTTTGAGAAAACCATTCTTTTGTCTCCATTAAGAACAGGTTGTAGAGAGGAAAACAGAAGGGAATATAAAGTGGGAACTTTGGAGGCTCCAGCAGACATTACTGAGAGGAAATGTGAAGCTGGCCTAGGGCAGTGAATATGGTGAAAAGTGAAATGGCTCAAGATGTGCTTTACAAGCAGAAATAATACAAGTTATTGGTCATTTACTTACCAGAGAGAGTAAGGAAAGAGGTGAAGTAGACTCCGAGGCTTGAATTACTGGTCAAAGGGTGGGTCCTCTTACAATGTGGGAGAAGAGGGCAAGGAGGGCAGCTTGGCAGTACACAATCCAAAGTGCTGTCTGGCAGCCTCTATGGAAGATAGCTTTGCAACTTCTTATGAAACCAAACATACTTTAACCATACAACCCAACCATCATACTCCTTGGTCTTTACTCGGTGAGTTAAAAATGATGTC
>NW_011494814.1:365766-366157 GCF_000754665.1 Bison bison bison | reverse complement strand
TTTATAGTTGACAAAACTTGTAAGCAACTAAGATGTTTTTTAGTAGATGAATGGATAAACACTGGTACACCCAGACAATTGAATATTATTCAGCATTAAAAAGAAATGACCCATAAAGCTGTGAAAAGATATGAGGGTATCTTAAATGCATATTATTAAGTGAAAGAAGCCCATCTGAAAAGGCTAATAGCATATATGTGTCATTTTACATTTGTCCAAGCTCACAACAAGTGCCAAGAGTGAGCCCTCGTGTAAACTATGTCTCAGGTGATTGTGACATGTCAGTATAGGTTCGTCACCTATAACAAATCCACCAACCATTGTGGTGAGAGATATTGACAATGGGGGGCTATGTACCTATAGGGGCAGAAAGCATATGGGAAATCTCTGT
>NW_011494814.1:310403-365666 GCF_000754665.1 Bison bison bison | reverse complement strand
GCAGCCTCTATGGAAGATAGCTTTGCAACTTCTTATGAAACCAAACATACTTTGACCATACAACCCAACCATCATACTCCTTGGTCTTTACTCAGTGAGTTAAAAATGATGTCCACGCACACTCTTGCCCACAGATGTTTATGGCAGCTTTATTTATAGTTGACAAAACTTGTAAGCAACTAAGATGTTTTTTAGTAGATGAATGGATAAACACTGGTACATCCAGACAATTGAATATTATTCAGCATTGAAAAGAAATGACCCATAAAGCCGTGAAAAGATATGAGGGTATCTTAAATGCATATTATTAAGTGAAAGAAGCCCATCTGAAAAGGCTAATAGCATACAATTCCAATTATATGACATTCTGGAAAAGGCAAAACTATAGAGACAGTAAAATAGTCAGTGGTTGCTAGAGATTAGGGGAGAAGGAGAAATGAACAGTTGGAGCACAGCAGATTTTTAGGACAGTGGAAATACTCGGTATGATTCTGTAATGCTGGATATGTGTCATTTTACATTTGTCCAAGCTCACAACAAGTGCCAAGAGTGAGCCCTCGTGTAAACTATGTCTCAGGTGATTATGATATGTCAGTATAAATTCGTCACCTATAACAAATCCACCAACCATTGTGGTGAGAGATATTGACAATGGGGGGCTATGTACGTATAGGGGCAGAAAGCATATGGGAAATCTCTGTACCTTCCTCTCACTTTTGCTGTGAACCTAAATTGCTCTGAAAGTAAAGTCTACTTTAAAGAAAGACCCATTGAGGGAATTCCCTGATGGTCCAGTGTTTAGGACTACATGCTTTCGCTGTTGAGGGTGGTGATTCGATCCCTGTTCAAGGAACTAAGATCCCACAAACCTGTGTGATGCCAAAAGAGAGAGAGAGAGACCCATTGGGATATAAGCTTGTGAAGACTAGAGGCATCCAGTAGAGAAAGGCAGTGAGATATTCCAGCCTAGAGTTCGGAGCAGTGAGTGGGGTGGCATGGTCTGGGACTGAGTTGTCAGGGACTTGAATGCTAGAGGCCACAGGGAGAGGAAGCTGGGAAGGATCCGAGAGGGAACTGCAATAGAAGGAAAATCACCACAAGGGTAATAATAGAGCTCTCTTGACTCCTGATTTACTCTAAATCCAGCACTTGTTTCATTACGCAAATATCCTTAGGAACCAAATTGTATGACTGGATCTCAATCTGTGCTCAGGATTCCTGCTAACACCCACTTGAGCTTAGATTGGCAGCATGGCAGTGTCTGTTGTGTGGTTTGGAATATTAATGGATCGTAGCCTTTTGGAAAACCCCAGCCAGGTGACTGAAGCACAGATTGTCATTCTGTCTCTCTCTCTGTCTCTCTCCTCATGCCCTCTCTTCCCCCATCTCAACATACACAGCCTCAAAGTCTCTACTTCCATCCACTTTTATCGTAGACCTTACATGAAAATGTTGTACGAGTGCCTTCAGATACATCTGAAAGGGCGGCTGTTTGGTTCCAAGCAGGTTCCCCAAAATCTGGCTTTGGAGACCTCGGCAACCCAAAATGAGCAAATAATTAGGCAATAGATACTATCAGTCAGAATTATTTAAAAAATATAGATGGCATTTTCCTGAATGGGTTCATCATTTTCCTAGAAGTGGCTCAGGACTTTGGGGTTTTACTAATCAGGGCTCTTGGTCCTACAAATGGGAAGTGTGTATTCCCTTTTATGTCTATAAATTGGATGTCACCTGGGCTGGAAAGCCAAGTAGAGAGGTTCCCTGCCGTCTCGCTGGCACAGTTGTCAGTGTGCATGGAGCTGGCAGAGCTGGAGGAATGTGCTTTCATTTTCGTTTACATTCTCACCCATTGGTACTATATGTGTTGAAGAAGCGCTTTCCATATTGAGGCTCTGTATGAAAGTGTAAAACACCAGCATGCTCAGGAAGTGTGAATATGGGCGGTGATTTTGCTGTTCTTTTTAAAGATGCTCGTATTACAAAGCAGGCAAGCTAAAAATTGCACCCATTCTGCCTGAGTGCTATAGCCATAGACCCTTAATCTGCTTTGAAGGTCACAGTGAAACTGCAATGTAACTTCAAAATACTCTTGTGATACTTAGTGTCCAGGACGGTTTTGTTTTGCTCCCTTTCATAGGTATCTGATGTGCATTAAAGAAGTGGACCAGGATTCAATTTGTTTAATTTGTAGTGAAATTGAATTTAAATAAATTGACAAGCTGAATATAACTAATGTACATGTAATTTCTTCTCTTCTGGATTGACTGTTTTATAAGGACTTTTGTTTCCATGACATCAGACTTCATACTAACACACATCAAACAGTAACTACAGTACTAAATATAGGAATATGCCTGTATGAGAAGGAATTTTGATAGAATCCCAAGGCTGACATTGATTTCACTGAAAGCAGAAACTGTGTCAGTGTAGAAAACAGTATATATTTTATTTTTTAAAAAACAACAACAAAATGTGGTTAAATAAAAATCATGTATTATGTTAATGGAGGAAAAAAATGCATCAGCAAAAGCCATGCTCATAAAATGTAGTATTTACTCCCCACTTTGAAAAAAATGCACTCTTGTGTATTTTAATACTTAATAAACGTGATTAGTGATAAATTGTGCTTTAATAAAACATTTTAAAGTCCTGATTAATTTTTTGTTTTAGTTGAAATGCAGTATTTTGTGCTTCATCTTGGCAGATATGAATGCTGCTGTTTCAAGTGCAAGAAGAGTAACCTCCAGAACATATTATAAATTGGCTGGCTCAGAATAGGGGGAGATGATTAGATTGTCGGGTTTCCTGCTGAGTGGTACATGCTTGTTTTGTAATACTGTTTTATAAGTCAGAGATTCAAACAGAACATGTAGGTCCAATTCAATACCTCAGCATTGTTGATCTGCTTTTTATTGATTTTTCATCTGCTCAAATCTAAGAGGTCTTGGTAGGTTTCAGGATCTTGTAGCCAAAAGTTGCAGTGAAGGCATTTTAATTAGAAATGCATTGTTTTCACTGAAATAGTGTGAGCATTTTGTTGCTTTGGGGCTTGGCTTTACCATATTCACAAAGTTAAAATATTTTCCATTAAGGAAAAAAGTGTCTTTGTGCAAGCCCACATCAGACTCATAAGGGCTTATGGATTTTGTGCCTGAGCATCACTGAAGATGGTGGCATAGCTTGTATATATTTGTTTCATGAACAGGTAAACAATCTCATATTAAATATGGAGACATGTTGCCTATAAATTTTGAACCCATTATTTGCCTGGTCAATTTTTCGTAGCTTTTCTGTTCTATCCTACTATATAATTACCTTATGACACTTGGAAAATTGCTAAACATTTTTATGCCATTTGAAATTACCATCTAAAACCCAGTTATATTTCCATGTTTTCCTTTCTTATCACTGCCTATGTTAATTTTTCTTCAGGATCCATTGATCAGTGTACAGAGACAATGTAAGTGGGTTGTACTTCCTCACATCAGTGCCTTGTTAATGTCATTCATTAATCTAGAACCTTGAGCTTTTTCAGAGACGGTTAGATGTTCCATATTTCCATGGAGTTTTGGGGAAGGGTGACAGCTTACTTACAGCTTCTGCAACCCAACCTCATTGGTCGTCATGTCATTTTTAATACTGATAAAATGGAAGTGCAGGCACGTGCACTTGTAGCCTTTGAAGGCAGGAAGACAGGCTCTGTGGCACACATGTAACATACACCGTCATTCCATCAACCTGCATGGTGCTGGATTATAGTGAGTCTGTTTATGTTTCTTTACCTCCCTGTTTGCTTTCAGCAGCTGGTCGAGCCTGAATTCATGTCGAGGCACAGGCTCCCCTCAGGAGAGCCTCAGATGCTGCTGCTGCTGGTGGCCCTACCAGACCTTGCAACCCTAGAGCATCTTTATTGTGAGGGACCAGTCAGAGCTGCTGCAGAGTACTGGACCCCCTGTCCACTGAGCATTCACGTGGCTCTTCTGCAGAGCCCACAGCTCTTTGTCTGTTCTACTCTTCTATCTTTTAACCTCAGCATAGATTCCTCAGCCTTGCCATGATTTCAAGTATGAGGCACAAGCAACTCCAGAAGCAAAATATTAGGGGACCTGGTTAAAAGTTATCATGAATAAATCTTCCGCAATGAAGGTGAAAATTACTACATAGAGAGAAACCATCTCTTGGACATTTCCAGAACCAGTCCTCTTGCTGCAATTTTTATAAGAGATTAATATGTAAAGTTACTTTTTTCTCGTTGCCTAGTGAAGGATGTGGAAGAGAAACAGACTCAGCATTGTGTTAGGGGTTAAGCATAGAGCCAAGGTGTCCAGATTTAAGTCTAGGCTATGCAAGACATTCTTGGGACAAGACAATATGGGATCTCCAGGTGGTGTTGTCTGGTGGAATTTTCTGGATGATGGACATGTCCTATTTTGTACAGTCTAATATGATAGGCACTAGCCATATGTGGCTGTGGAGCACTAATATGGAGAGTGCAACTGAGGAACTGATTTTTAAATCTTCTTTAATTGTAATTAATTTAAATAGCCAAATAGCTACCACATTTGTTGTTGCCATTTGGTGTTTAGTCACTCACTTGTGTCCGACTTTTTACGACCCCATGGACTATAGCCCACCAGGCTTCTTTATCTGTGGAATTTTCCAGGCAAGAATACTGGAGTGGGTTGCCATTTCCTTCACTGTATTAGTGCAGCTCTAATATCATAATTGCGAAATTTTTTAAATTTCTTTAAATAAATATCCCAAGTCATTCTAATTCACCTTCAGAGAACAGGCATGATAAACATATTTTTATTAGTAGGAGCAATAATACTTTATAATACCTTGCTCTTTTTAAACCCTTAAGCATTGCTTGTGGGAGTAAATAGCTAAGCATATTAATTTATAAGACAGAAGAGACAAAGGCATTGTCAGTATTTATAGATTACCATAACGGGCTGAAAAAGTGTGTGTGTGTGTGTTTAATTACGTCTGCTGAGATGTGCACATATTCAAATACATGGTATATGGAAACCAAACATCGAAGTTGACCAAATTTTTTCCCACCCAGCTTTATTGAAATTATGTAAATCATGTGCTATTAGTTGCCAGAACTACTGGAAATGGGTCAACTAGGCAGAAATTTGAGCTTTTCTTGGGGTTATGTCAAGGAAGTCCTATAATCAAAGTGCTATGCAAACATTCTGAGGTGTTCCCAGGGAGGGCGATAATCGCACTCACTTAGAGATCCATGCTGCCTTCAATACAGACGTGTAACCCCATTAACATTAATAGGACTCACGCTCACATATCGATGGAGAGTAAATCCCTAATTAGTAGTGAGAACTGTTATCACCCCCACTGTGATAATACCTCTGAAAGACTTTAATATTGCTGTAATAATAGGTGCATCTTTAAATTTTTTTTTAAACAATGCAAAAGGTGGCACACAATCAAACATGAGCTTTGTATACCTGTAACTGTCACAGGTAAAATGTTTTTACCACTGGAGTCTGGCTCTGAATCTGATAAGAGCAGGTAGAGGGAGAGTTTCTTCATTTTCTTTACTTAGGGGGACGTGAATGTTTCTCTCGCTCAAAGATGAGATTTGCATGTGCTTTTTTTCTACCCCAGTATGGTAATGATTCCAAAGATTTTGTAGGAGATTTCAGAGAAGGACTAATAGGGAAGCAGCGGTCTTTCATCCCTTTTTGAATGTAATATGTAAGTAGGAGATTCACTGGACGTGGGTTGGCTCCTCTTGGTAATGGAAGGGACACGGGTTGGAGCAGGGAGCTTCCTGTCCACGGCAGCATGTTATTGATGAGCTGGCATTTGCCCTGTGGCCCTCCCAGAGGATTGCTTACATCTATTACTCACACACATCGATTGGTTAATTTGATAATTCTATCACCAATTGCCTGGTGTCTGACCTTTCGCCATGGCGATGATGGCAGGCTCTTCATTTTTACATTGCAGACCAGTTAGATTGACCTTTTTGAGGAGAATGTCAAGGTATCCCTTGATCTTAACCTGTCACTATATTTGTTAGAACCACACTGTCCCTTAACCTTGATTTATGGTGTTTCAGCACTCAGAGTATGCATTGTGTTTGTTTTAAAAATCCCTCCTAACATGTGTGAATCTGAGGAGAGGAGCTGTGCAATGAAAGTTACATCCTTCCCACATGAGCCCTGTGCTCCGACACCATCAGCAACTCTGTTTTTCTTTCACTTGACAAGTCAGTTTACGCATCCTGGGAAACCTCTCTGCATCATTTTGGTGGCAAATGGAAATGCAGACCTTGTTTGGGTGCTGTTTTCTGAACTTGCTTTCTCCTACCCCCTCACAAAATGATCGAACTAGTAAAACCTCTTTAAATACCATCTGAAAAGCAGGGGATGGTACTATGGTGAAGTTCTGTTTGCACTCAGAGGTTTTCATTCTTTTCGTCATCCTCCTAATTTATACTCTTGCCAGAGGGAAGAAATTGTCTTGTCTATGAGTTGCTCCTTGGGGAGCAATACAAGGGCATCACTCTGTGACTCTGAAGCCGTAGATTCACTGTTCAGTTCAACTACAGGCAGACTGAAAGCGGACTTTCTCACCGATCTTTCCATGTGTGTGTTGTACACGCACATGTAGTGTGTATGCAGACACAAGTACCTCATTCGACCGAGCTCTGTGTTACCTCAGCCCACTGTGAGAAGCAAGCGGAGAGATGGTATATAATTAAGGCTCTGTCATTATCTAGCTAAAAATAGAGGGAGGAGCTATCCCCTTTGCTTCCCTGTGACTAAAAACCAGCCAAACCAATTTCACTAAAATTCAGTAAAATAAAAACTGTGCTCCCAGGATGAGAAGTTGCATGCCAAATTTCAGCCTGAAGCGAATTTAAATGGCTGAGTTATAAACCTTTCATAAAGGATGTTTTGTCGCTCACTCAAGATAAAAAGGCTCCTTTTTTGAAAAGGAAATTATCTAGGCACATAGTCTTTAGCGGGGATTGTTGCCATTTATTTAAAGAAAACACAATTTTAAATGACTGGGTTTTTGAGGACTGAAAGCAGCAACTGTGTCTGAGCAGTAATTATGTTTCATAATTTTGTTTAGCAAGTATTACATATTATATGAATAGCATCATAGTAAAAATGATTAGCATTCATACTATGCAAAATTCTGCATATTAAGAGCTTCACAGTAGTGTCCTACATACAATACATTGTAATGGCTCCAGATTACATTGTGTCAGCCAGAACCCTCTGTGCCTGTGTGTCTCCCACCCCAGCCCAGCCCAGAGCCAGAGCCGAGAACAGGCCTCCACTTGATACCGAGCACCAGGAGAATGGGCACTCCCAAAACAGCCTCAAAGGCACTTCTAAAATTGAGGCAAGGATTTCATTGATGATGTTCATATACCTTCATTATTCTGCAAGCTTAGAGAAAGACCTGGTTCTGCCATATGCATTCATCATGTGTGTGCGGTGTTAGGGTATGAAATGAAGGCACAGCCCACGTGTTCCATAAAGAGCCCTCAGAATGACGGAGTTGTTGACTGGGATGTTTCTGCCTTAGGAGGTCTTGTGTTTGCAGCCCAGCATCTCAAAACAGTTTTCCCAACTTGGGGATCAGGCCATGAAGCTAGACTAATGATGTCTCACCTGAGGAGACTCAGAGAAGTTTGTAATTGGACTGGGGTCACACCTGTGTACCTCTAGGAAGCCTAACTCAGGGAGACTTGGACCGAGAGAAGCAAATTCCAAGGGTTACACACAGGCTTAAGCAACAAAGGCTATTTTTATTGCTGTTACTGTTGTCTAAAAACATGGGTGTGTACTTCTATTTCCATAATTTGATTTTCTGCAGTAAATAACATTACTTATAAAGTCAAAAATTAAAATGAAATACATATCATGTATATACACAGATTTGCCATATATATGGATAGATAGATACCGCAGTAGATATGAAGATGAAAGAGGTAGCTGCAGTGGGTGAAAGAAACTGCAATCACACATAAAACTTTTTTTTTTAAGAACATTAACCCTGTATAAAAAGCTCTAAAACAAGTGACAATGACCTACAGACTGAAAACTTACCTAGAAATTTAACTTCCCCACAAAATATTATTGAAAAGAACACTGTATCCAGGTATGATTCCTTTCCAGAATCAGATCCCAGAGACTTTTAAGGCTCTCTTGGTTTGGTTCTATAAAGGGGTTCCCCAGGAAAAAGAGAAAATAAAATTTGAAAGCAGTTAGTACACTAACTTTCTCTTGTAAATGCCCTGCAAATCCTGGAGGGTAAAGTTCAGACCGTAACTGGTTTTTAAAACAAAGAGGGGGAGGATAAAACAAGTCTAGACTTGTGTTTTCCCACAGCACTTAACAGGTGTAGCTTCATGATCCCACCCAGCCAACTGGAGGAAAAGCGGAATATTCCCAGATCACCTGTGAGCAGCAGTACAGCTTAAGGTCTGGTAAAGCCTTAGGAACCCAGTGCCTAACTGCCACATAAGTTATGTCAGCACATTTTGACTCTTGATGTGTTTAAAGATGGCATTTACCCATGAGGCAGGAGTTTTAACCAGTTAAAATAGAGACCTTTTAATCTGTTATCGACAATGCACATTTGTCCAATATTAGTATTTGCGGGCTAAACAGTGTCCCAGGCATTCAAACAGACCGATGCTACAGTTGTCTGATTCTTGCTCTCATGGCTCTTCATTTCTCACTACTTCCAACAGTTCATCTCTGGCAACCTTCCCACAGTGAGGCATGGAAAGAAGAATGCATGTTCTGTGTTTCTTTTTCTCCTTTGCCCATCTTCTAGCTCTGTTCTGCTTCTGTCTCACAGAGTCTGAACAGAGGAGAAGAAAGGAATTGAGGGTTCACTGTGCTTCTCTCATAGTCTCCCCGTTGCTGCTGCCCTCTCTCCCTGAATTCTTGTGAAACAGTAGCTTCAGGGTCATAGTTCCACATACAGGACACAAACAAAAAAGGTCAAATGTTTTCATGATTATTCTTCAAAGGAAGGGAGTTTGAGGAAGGCATCTAACAATGTGGTGCTCCGCAATCACTGAGCCATACGTAACCAATCCAATCCAGAGAGTCTGAGCTGGGTCTTTTCTTTAGACATGCAGTCCCACATAAGGAAGAATGATTTTCAAAATCCAGGAAGTGGGTGGAAGGAAAGGCTTTTAAGAATCCCAAGTACTGGCATTTTGGGTTTGAAGTTTGAGTATCTCTGCACATATAAGGCTATGTGAATTTCTCCCTGGCACATTTTTCAAAGTGGGCTTCTGTGCTCTGAGATGAAGATGCAGGGACCAAGGAAGATCCTTAGCTTGGTTCTCCACCTCTAATCAGTGTAGCCAAACCATTGGCGCAGATGTACCAGCTACAGCTTTTACTTAACATGAAGGTGACCTGAATGATCGGAAACAGTGGAAAGTTTTAGTCTTGAGGGTGTTTTCTCTGAGTCCAAGTTATTGTTTATATTTCCATGAAGAAAGAATTACCAGAGTTATTAGTAATACAACCTGATTCATGGAAACTATGCAAATGTCCTTAGATATGATTCTTACCTGACCTGGCTGTTTGTTTACACCAGCTTTTTTCAACTCCTTTAGAGACAAAACGTTCTGGGGCAGGGTAATCACAGCAGAATTTGGTGGTGGTGGTATTGTGTGTAAAAAGCACACTTAAGTGCTAATCTAAACTAGATTTAAATGTAAATCATGCAAAGGAAAAGACTAGCAGGCCAGTATAAGAGCTAGTGGGCTATCACAGGCCCCTCAGCCCCCAAGATAGTAAATACAAATGAAAATGGTCTGGATTATTTCATATCACTAGAACATGTTTCCTTGCTAATAGGAATAATTTTGAAGATGAATGTTTTAGATTAGGAATAGTTTTTTAAATGTTTATATTTAAAATGCCTGTCTTTCTTTTTGATTTACATCAAGAGAAATTATTTTTGTGATTCAAATATTTAGTGTTAATGAATAGAAGAAATTAACATATAATTTTATGTCTCCTTAAGAACAGTTTCTTACAGAAATAATGTAAATTAAAGGGACTGTGTTAAACATACTCCATATGTCCACCCTCTCTATTAGGGGCCATTTTAATGAAGCTTCTTTTCACATGGAAAAACAAAAAGTAAAGCAGAGTGAATCTGAAGACTAAAGTTAACAATAAAAGGAACAGCATCCCTCATTATAGTGGCAGTCTGAAAGGTCAGCAGCTTGGTAATATGTACTTTGCATAATACGTAAATAACTTGATTTATTGTCTGTGAGAGGCAATAGTATTAAAGGTGAATTTGAAACCCAAGGCTGTAAGTCTCCTTAAAATGTAGCCTTTTCTTAAAAAGTAATCATCTGTCCTACTAAATCTGGATCACTCCCCTTTATAACAACAAAAGAACACGTGGCAGCCTCCCTGTCACACTCTCACCTTTTTCCTTTCACCATGATTTTTGAATAGAATCATACAGATTTCTACTTCCTTGTTCCATATTAGTCTCACCTCTGGAATCCACATTCATTTAGCCTCAGAAAGCAGCTCCCATGTCTAGATTCCAGGTGTGTGACTGGGGTGTGAAGAATCTGGAGCCATCGCTGAGCCCCAGGCACAGCTGGAGCCCATGGTAGAGACACTCTGCAGACCTCCTTCGAGGGATCTGCGAGTGAATTTTTTATTTTTAATTTGGACTTCCATGTGCTAGGTGTCCCGGTCTCTAAAATGTGTATGTCACAAATCAAGGAGTTAACTGTTCTGCTAAGTTTCTCTGGAGCACGTTTACATATTAACTAACAAGCGAATCGCTATTCAGGGAAAGGACCAAGTGAGTAAACCCTCTAATGAGCTGTAGGATCATTTCATCTAATTCCTCCAATTACTCCCCATCCAAAAATTAATTTTAAGTCATGAGGGTAATATAAGAAAATAAAATATTATTTATAGGTTCCCAAATCTATAATAGCATTAAAAATTATCTTTGCACTTATTCTAACATACCACAAATAGACTAAAAAGTCTATTAAATAAAAGGCAACTGGTAGCTGGGGGTAGTTGGAATATTAGAGTGATGAAGCATCTCTTTTTGCTTTCTTATCTGCCCAGCTCTAGTATAAATGCATGTTCATTTTTGTTAACTTGTATCTTTCTCCTCTCCTTTTCTTGCTTACCTTTCTCTCTGGTGAAGGATCTTTAGCATCTGTTAGCTCCTTGGCATTCAAACCTGTAAGTTTCTAATCATCAGCTTTGCTGTGGTTAGACAAGGCTGGCTTTTTGTCCGCCTCCCTGTTGCAGAACTGTATTCTGTCCTGACTTCCTCCCCCTGCTCAACACAGCTCTATTCACTTCTGAAGTAGTCTTACTTCATCTTTGATTTTGAATGTTTTCTTTCTCTGCCCAAAATAAAATGATTGCGAAGCGAAATCCTGTCCTCATTTTCCAGAGAACTCCCTAAAAAAAGGCCCTTCCCTTCCTTCATATCCCTGCTACCAAGTAAATAGTTCTGTGTTCCTCTTGAGCATTGTCTTCTGTAACCCCTCTCTTCATGGCGGTACCATCTCCAAGCTTCTTTCCTTAAATCGTCATTATATCATAAGGTAAATCCTTTTTATCTTAGTTTCCTTCTCTTTTATTCTTTCAGTTCTTTCCTAAAAACTTAGTGTGAACTTCTGCCCACCCTCTCCACCTCCGGTAAAAGCTTCTTGTGCTTCTTACCAATCTGTCTTCTGTATGTAGATTGATCCACTAATTTGGGATCTTGATTGAAGTAGTAACATTTCATCCAGGAATTATGGAAACTTTAAAGGGTCACAGAAGGGTCTAACATATTCCAAACTTAGCTACTCACAAGGCAACTACACTGCCTATATTCTTTGTCACCATCTTCCTCATGAGCTATCATTCAAGCAATCACTTCACCAAGTAATGTGCATTAAGCTCTCTCAAGATTTATTTTTTGTAAACCTTCCACAGTTGTCAGAATATAACCAAGAATACACATAAAATAAACCAGAAAACATATTCTCTGTCCCCTTAAAGACATTAGTAAGGCATTGACTGGACTATATGACATAAACAATTACCCTAATACCTGCTAATAACACACTATGTAATACTATAATATTAGCCAATTAGCCACAAATACTGTAAATGGTTTTAGTTTCCATGCCAGTTAAGCCACTTACTGAGAGATAAGATAGTTACTCTTATATAGCTGTGATAATAATGTTCATGCCATAGAACTATTTACAGAGTTAAAGATAATATTTGAAAAACATATGGGGCATGTTCAAAAGGAAATAATAAGACCCTAATTGGTAAGATAGAATGGTACCTTTGGATTCCATGCCTCTGATGTGTTTAATATAACCCATTGACACAGAGCTTCTACAGGCCATGTTGTGTTGTTTCTTTTTCGTATAAGGGGACATAGCAAGGGACAGAGGCCTATGTCCATTTATATATATTGTCTTCTGTAACCCCTCTCTTCACGGCAATACCATCTCCAAGCCTCTTTCCTTAAATCTTCATTAATCGTCACCTTCATTGTGGTTAGACAAGGCTGGCTTCCTGTCCCTATATATATAAAACTGAACCTAATTAAAAATGTGATTCTTGGGGGAAAAAGTCATGTTCCAAAGAGCCTGATGGAAAATATGATTTGACATGTGAGAAAAATATGACCCCTGTCAGAAAAGATGAATTGAAGGGAAAGCTGAAAGAGGGAATAACTCTTAATTAAATCTCTTTCTTATTCTACTTTGTTTATCCTTTTACTTTACCTTTCATTTTCTCTCTTTAGAGGGAGAATTTATATTCATGTACAAGGAAACATTCATGCCTCAATAGGAAAGGACGATTGCTCTGCTATAAGCTGGTTGGTAGAAAGAGCATCTAAAACATTTTTGGTAAGGTCCCATGCACAACAATTTTATTTAGAAGTTATGTTATCTACTATTCTGGGGTTGCAAAAATAAATCTCAGTCCAAAGCTATAATTGCTGGTACCTACATCATATAGGGTCCCAAACATTGCTTCCAAAAAGTTCCATCCAGAAAGTGTGAAAAAGCTTAGTAGTGTGCCAATACCTTGGGTCTCATCATTTTGGGAAGAGAAAGCTACCAGTGGATCTTGAGTCCCATGCTTGATCATAAATGAAAGCCCAATTATATACAGCATGATTGAGCAGGCTACCATCTTGAATTCCTCTGTGGACTGATTTACATTGCCAGGCCTTTTTTTTTTTTTTTTCCTTATGTTGTGTGTTATTGTGCTTGGCAGGAGATTTTTATGTTGCATGTGCTTTGAAGACTTCACAAATACCATAGAATATGTAATGCATTTACAAAACTACCAACAATAAAAGCTGGCATAAGCTTTAAGAAATGTGATTCCCAAGACTTTTATATTTCTAATCATATGCAGAACAAACTGGTTTACTTAGCTTCCTTGGCATATGGGATGGAAATTCTCTAACAGTCCCTATGTAGCATTTTAAATTGGCTGTCCATTTTAAAGGGTAATAGCCCTTTTGCAGTAGAATTAAATGAATTAAATTGTTAGACTTGAGGATTCTAGGAATTCATGTATTTTCATATTCAGAGTTGCATCCCGAAGTGCTGATTTAAGCAAATATTTATTCCGCACCTACTGTGTGTTGGCAACTTTTCTGGTCATCAGGGAAATAATGACAGCTCCTGCAGTAATGGTGCGTACAGCCTTTGGGGGAGCTAGCGACAAGCAAATGAGCAATCACAGTTAGTATTAGAATAGCAGACCAACGTGCCATGGGGTCCTGTGGGAAGAAACACTGAATAACCCACACTTAGAAGAAACTGACGATTTTAGGGGTGGTTTGAAATTAGGTGGAAACAGTGATAGAAGAAAATGTGCCAAGCAAAGGAGAGAACGTATGGAGAAACAAGCCAATAATTTGCTTCTCTCCAAAATAAAAATATACTTTAGGCAAATATTTGCTTTCAATATAAACAGTTAACTATGTACAAGCATCTATACAGGTAGCATGATCAGCTCATTCCCAAGTTTATTAAATTAAATTAAAAGTTTATTAATATTAGAAACACATATCAACCAATAAATTATTGACTCTAGAGACTATATTTTAACATTTAAGACTATAACTTATCATTAAAATTGGTAACACAGTATAAATATTATAGCCGCATAGTAGGTTGATGGTGGTTGAATATTTAATGGGGAAAAGTGGAGAAAAGTTATATACTCCGTAGGAAAAAAAAAAAGACTAGTTTCTTCATTCCAACTTAAGCAATTTCTGTTTTGATACCCTACAGACATGCTCCTCAGAAAGTTTTGAAGAAAGCCTACTTGCTAGAAATTCACATGAGGCAAAATAACATGTGAGTTATTAAAAGGCCTTTCAGCAAAACTGGGATTAATTTCCATATCCCTCAGGAGCCCATCTGTACTCCCTTGTCACACAGGTGGAGTTTTAGAGGGTGGGTTAAAAATTAAGATACCACAAAAATTAAAAATAACTGAGCTATACTCAAATCACCTAGAGTTGTCTAGTGTATTTTTTTTTTAATTCAAAACAGGAAAAAAGAACAGGTATTTCCAAATTAGAAAATATATACACTTACTGACTTCCCTGGTGGCTCAGATGGTAAAGCATCTGTCAACAATGCAGGAGACCTGGGTTCAGTCCCTGGGTGGGGAAGATCTCCTGGAGAAGGAAATGGCAACCCACTCCAGTATTCTTGCCTGGAAAATCCCATGGACGGAGGAGCCTGGTAGGCTACAGTCCATGGGGTCACGAAGAGTCAGACACGACTGAGCAACTTCATATACAAACTTCATATATACACTTACTGTCAGAGACACCCAGTTGAACACAATAGACAGTGCATTCAAATACCCTGATGTCCAGTGGCCTCCACGATTCTTTTTGCATGATCTCTCACACCCCTGCCTGGGCTACCTCTTCGACTTCATTGCCCACCCCTTCTCCTCGTCCACCTTCTCTGGCTCAGTGACCTCCTTGCTGTGCAAACGTGCCAAGCTGGCCCTTCTTCAGGATTTCTACATGACCTTTCTCCCTGTCATGTGCTTCTTCCACCCTCAAATCAATGGGCTTTTTCTTCTTTGAACCCTTTGATCAAGCGGCATCTTAGAAGAAGCCTTCCCTGGGCACCGGGTATAAAGAGCAGCCTCCACCCCTTGCCTTGCTGCCCTGTACCTCCTATCCTCCTCCTCACTCTGTTTTGTTTTCCATCATCACCCTTATTGCCTGAAAGGCTGTGCGCTTATCTACCCTCTGTCTCTCCAAGCCCAGAACAAGCTTTGCAAGAACAGGGATTTTGCCTGTAATGTTTATTGCTCTGTTTCCCTGATCCTACAACACAACCTGGCGTGGACACGTCGTAGGTATTCGGTAAATGGTTGTTCGTTGGATGAAAAAGCGCTAACTGTTTTGAAGCAGGAGATACCTTTCCATATAAGTGTGTGTTTGTTCATGGGATGTGTGTGTGTGTGTGTGTATAACACATAGTATGACCTTACGCAGTCTGCAGTCCTATACATAAATGAAAGATGCTGTAGAAGTGATTAAATGGAAGGACCAAAAGGCAGACTCCTTTCTTTTGTTTCTCAATTAAATGTATGATTGTTTAGGAGCTTTTTGTTTATCTTTACATACCAGACATTCTCTAATAAATATTAACAAATAACATGCTGGTTATAACATTATAGTCTGAACATTTCCCATTCCAACTATTTCTACTAAATAAAGCACGTCCAAAGGCTTTGTATTATTATGCTTAAAGGCTGCCTTTATGTACAGTATCAGTGTATGGTAGGCATTGGAAAGCCACAGACTATGAGCCAGTTAACCTATGTTATTATAGTATTATAACAATCATCCTATATTTATTGACTATCTCTTTATGAGGGGAAGAAACATATTTAGTTATCTTACTACAGGGTTGCTATGTAGGGAGACAATTTCTATCCTATTTCTGTACTCACAGTAGAACCTGTTATGTTCTCTATTTCCCTTTATTTCACATACCAGAAGTTTATATTTTCTGTGTTGTTGACTTTGAAAAGTTCCTCCCATTCAATTTTGAATTTTCCCAGTTGGGATCACCGTTGAACATTCCAAACCTAACTAGTAGCTTTTATAGTCTCATCAGGCTAAAGGATATCCATAGTAAACTCAAATAGAAAAACGAATTATTTTGCTCTCTAAGAAATTAAAGAGCCATCTCCACCTCAGCTGATGAACTACTGTGGACCTAATAATGTCTGTTAGGGACTGAAATCTTCGTTTTGTGGAATTTGAATGAGCATGTTGCATTGCTACCCAATCCCATGCCTGAAAGTGTAAGAATATTTCTGGGACATCAGGGATGTTAGCCCAAATGGAGAGCAGAAGGGCAGAGTGCAATGCTTTGGCTACTGGAGAGAAATGAGTAGAGGAAAAATGTCTTGTCATAGAATTTGCTGCTGTTTGTTTTCCTTTACACTTCTAGTAATATCTGTTTATGATCAAATATAAAGAAATACCTTAGACTGCCATCTTGTGTGGGAATTAAAACAACTGAGCATTGAAGTAGTATAAATAAACCTTGAGCATTTTCTGTCTGTTCATTTCTGGCCAGTGAAACCTGGTTAATATGTTTAGTCATTTTGATTCTAAAGGTGGCTACCCCCTCCTCTTACTCTGTTCTCTGAACTGCTTGCAGTGTGTTTTCTTCCTAAGCATGGACAAATTATTATTATTTTTTTATTATCAAACCAGTAGTAAGAGTCCTTATAATTGTGCATGTTCAAATGGAATTCTAATTCAATTTTAGCCTATCTTCCCCCATTCTGGAATATACTTCAAGAGTGGGACATGGAATTTCTTTCCAATTTTACAGAGTTCCAATCATGCAGTTCTCTTTTGCAAAATTTTCTCACTGACTTTGTCTAACAAATGTCAAGATTTCCTTCAAGACTTTATTTGACTTTGCTGTTCGTTTGGCTTCTAGTTTTGAATCTGGATTTTTTGAAGTGGCCCTTTCTCTTTGGTTGTTTGTGGTGTACACGTGCACGCTTTTTAATTATGATGTATAATTAGTTTCCATTGTCTGTGTGTGTGTCAGGGTCTCCCTTGTTTTAAAGATGAAACCTCTCTCTCACTATGCCACAACCTCCATCAGGATTCTGAGAGACCGAAGCTGCCGTCCAGGGCTCTTCAAATGGAAAGGTTTGCTATGGTTTCATCTAACCCCCTAGTCTCCACAGAGTATAATATTGTCATTGTTCCTCCAGGAAGGAGCAGCCTCCACTAAGGTTTCCAGGTTTCCCATGTTATGGCAAAACCAGCAGAGAAACCTTGCAGTCAAGGGAGCAGAATAAAATTTACAAGCAGTTTGTTTGGGCAAAGGAGCCAGCTGCACACAGAGGGCTTGCTATTTAATTCAGAACAAAATCATAGCTGTCCTTATAATTACGTGACAAATCATCATTTCCGGATGCATTACCAAGTGCCTGCAGAGGCAATCCTGGATTTAATTCCCCCCTACCTCCAGAACTGGGAATGAGGGAAGTGATGGCTAAAAAGGGTCGTAGGGTTATACTCAGGAAGAAGAGGTGAGTCTGAGGAGGGCTGGCCAGATGAAGCCCAGTTAATTCAATGCGCTGTTGTTTCACACCATGTGAAATCCACAAGCCTCCAGAAAACATCCTTCCCTTTCACTGAAAAGTGCAAATAACCCCAGGGCAACTTCTCAATGTCCAGGAAGCTGTACACACATAACTGCCACAGAACTGACTGGCTGGCCACGATCTCCCAGGATCCTCAGAAGGATCCAGAAACAGGCTGCTTAAAGTCACAAATAGGAGGGCAACGTGACACTCTTACTGCCCGGATGAGAGCGATATGCCTTTTTTTAAGGTGAGTGTGATTGTTTTCATGACCCACACGATTTCCTTGGCTTCCCTTAACTGTGGCACAGCTGAGAGAAGGAGATGTTCCCATCTAGGTGGGGTCAGAGGACTTGGTGAGCAGGGCATCTAAAACCACAGCCATTTTTCTGCCAAGGCTGCATCACTTGCCTCGCAGGCACTGACCCCCTTGGCTGACCATGGGAGCCTTCACTGCCCTGCGGTCTCTGACTGTAACCTCTGTGTGCAGCCGGGTGGTGTCCTGAGAGATGTTACTGATCGGGAAGCTGTTGGGCTGTTTGCCATTCCAGGAACGGTGTGGTTTAGCTCAATTAAATCTTAACATGTTATTTGACCTTATTTTTTTTAAACTGAGACTATGTCCTTTATGTACATAGAAGGATTCAGAAGCATGAAGGGGTGTGGTCTTATTGGCATTATTATTTGTATTGTTAATATTGATTCTTGATCACGTATTACCTTCTTCTCTCGGCAAATCATCTTATGTTAGTGGCTTCTTTGTGTTTATTTAGTTACTTTTTAAGCTTCTTTTTTGGATGAAAGAGTCTTTAAATTCTATAGTGCTTTACAGTTTTCTAAAGTTTCACAGACATGATGTCATATAATCCCATAGTAACCCCCCTTTTTTTATCCTCTACCCTCTATTGCCCTTCCCCCTTCTATCTTGATTTCCCCAGAAAGTAAACAAGGACAGAAAGAAGAGACTCTCAGAACTACAAGGGACTCGGGTAAACAGTTGGCTCACTCTTGTCCTTCCTCACCCTCACCCCATTTTACAAATGAAACATCTGAGTGCCCAGGGGCCTGACATGGCTGGTCCTAAAGCTCAGTCAACAGCAGGTTGGAGGCAGACAGAACTTAGACCTGGATCTTCCTGTTAACACCACTGTCCTCTTCAGCTCTCTCTCTTTCAGTCCCTTCATGTTCAAAATGGCTGTATACGTAAAGGCTTATTTGTGGGGGTTTTGTGTGCTGAGGTTTAGACTAGAATGACTGCCGGTAGAGATTCTGCTCAGTCTGGGAGGAGGAAACCTGGAAGAGGAGGTGGGGATTCATCTGGGCCTCTCTGAATTTACTAGGTGCTCAGACAGGAGTCAGAGTTCACGCTGCTGGTCCTCAGTCCTCTGGCAAGATCACAGAACAGATGCTGGGGACCTTGCTTAGCCATGCCATGACGACAGGGCTACACTTGGGTCCTCAGGATGCCCTGAGTCGATGAGACGGGGTTGAAGCCTGTCTGTGCTCTTGACTTTCATTAGAGTCTCTTCTGTGCCAGATGCAATGTAAAGAAAGGTTTGTTGTGATTCCTGAGTTGGCACTGTACTTTATTTTTAAATGGAAAACATAGCTTCAGATCTAAAGCCTGCTCTCCAAAGCGGTTTTTTTTTTTAGATCCTTTTGATTTTATTTTTTTATTGGAGTATAGTTGCTTGACAGTGTTGTGTTCGTTTCTGCTGTATAGCGTCTCCGAAGCTTTTATAGCCCGAACCTATGTGTGCACACACTTTTTCTTTCCCCTGCCCCAGCACACCCCCGGATAAGAAAAATCAGAAGGGTCTGGCAGAGAGAGAGCTCTCAGGACATGCTCTTCCATAAGCGTTTTGCAATTTCCAGCGGGAGCTGCCGCAGTACGATGGGATGTGTGGTTGGAAAAGCAGTTTGTTCTCTGCTAATGATGGCTGTGGATTCTGAAATGAAGCACAGCAGGTGGGACAGTGGTACTCAGTTTTCAAAATCCGTGCCCTAAAACGTGTTTGCTTAAACCTTGCCTCCACCACCCTTTCGGGGCCTCCACATCCATCAAAACCAGACCTCAGGAAAGGAATCCAAGGCTTCTATTTCTCACCGATGCTTTCACAATCACCACTATGACTCAAAGGTTGTCTGGAAAGCTCAGTAACCAAAAGTTTGCTCCTTCTCCCCAGAGCAACAAATTAAATCACTTCCAGTTCTTGGGCTGGGGGTGGGAACCAGCTTTGCCAAGGTATCAACAATACCTTTGAAGGGAACATGAGATCCCTATAGCCATAACTAACAGCATTATGTCATAAGGAATTCATTTTCTCGAAATGATACATGGGCCATGTGCTAATGTTCTTGTCTGTTTCTGAGTGAGAAAAGAGGAATTTGCATTTTCTGCACATTGGGAGATTTTAACCTTTGGGGGTTTAGTGTGTACAACATTCTTAGATTGACTCTTTATATAATCTGGGCTTCCTGGGCAATGACCACTAGCCACCCCCCACCCCCAAGGAGAACATGTGCAAGATGTGGGCTTATTGTAGTATTAACAAGATCTTTGGAAAATTATAAGGCAAAAGGTGGCCTTTCAAGCAGCTGATTGACCATTTATATGTTCTTCTTTACCAATATGTTCAATGTGTGTGCTGTGTGTTAAGTTGCTTCAGTCATGTCTGATTCTTTGTGAGCCCATGGACTATAGCCCACCAGGCTCCTCTGTCCATGGAATTCTTCAGGTAAGAATCCTGGAGTCAGTTGCCATGCCCTCCTCCAAGGGATCTTCCCCACCAAAGGATCAAACACACGTCTCCGGTGCCTTCTGCACTGACAGGCATGTTCTTTACCACTAGTACCACCTAGGTATCCCCAATATGTTCAGTACCCTTTTTTCCCCTCCTATTTGTCAGTGATCACATAAGTGTAGACAGAAGGGGTAATGAGCTTTGAGCTGTTATTGAGCCCTTCCTTAGGTGGTGTATGAGGGTTGTTGTGTTATTTTAATGCTGGTGCTGAATGTATATTTCCTTTATTTTGTGAGTGTTGTTTTCTTCAAGAAGAAAGTATTCAGCACAGCATTTAGGGTCCCTGAGTAGGAGGAACCCTCCAAGAGTCATGTCTTCAGGGGGAGATGCAGATGGCACAGTTTGTTAATTCAACAGACTTTACCAAGAAGCATCAGGGTCTTTAAAGCCAATGCATTATCTCGCCATGTAATTCAATCACCTGTTATTTTATTGCTTTGTTTGATTTGATTAAAACCTCAGCAACAAATCATTTGTATTATAAATTATACAACTTCCTATTTTTATTCCCATCACTTTTGATCCCTTTCGGCATGTCTCACTGGATAATTCAATTACAAGCTGTTTTAGAAAAATTGCAATTTAATCAATACGAGAAAGGACACATTTCTAAAGAAGACCAAATGACATAAAATACCAAGAAAGTCTCTACTTTGAAAAGTGTGTTTGGTGATGTTTGAGGCTTGATTCTTTGGCATGCTGTGGTATCATCTTCGGTAGGTAGATGATACCCACCAGTTCCTCATTTTAAGAAGTGATGAATAAGGACATGATTAAAATGAACACAGTCCTGCTCACTGGTAGCCAGAGAAGCTTGCTGAGAACCCCGGAGGCAATAAATGAAGCACCTGAACTGAAGAAGGGTGGAAGAGATGGATCATGAAATCATGATCCATGATGGATGGATCGTGATTCATAGCAGGAGAGCTTGTTCTTATATAAGAAGCAGCAGTTTTTTGGCCTGTAGTGTGTTTACTGTGCTAGCAAGTGTTTTTATTTTTGTCATACTCTACTTCAGTGCTCCCAGGCTTTAGCATGTATCAGAATCACCTAGGGGGCTTGGTAGAACCCGCTCACTGGGGCGCACATTCAAAAATCCGGATTCCTGCAAGTCTGGCATGTGGCTGGTGGAGCTTCCCGTTTATTTTCTGGCCGCTGGTCCATCCAGCATGAGTTGAGTAGCACCACTCTATTAGAGATGAATTTTAACAAGTCTTCCATGTTTCTGTTACCCTCCCTCATTTCAGCTGTGGCAGAAAATGCTTCTGTAGGAAGTCAACAATACGAGCTTAACGCAAACCTAGGCTGAACCTTTTGGTCTTCTTTTCCACGTTAACTTGTGCTTCTTCGTCTATGCCATCTTTCCCACCGTGACAATTGTTCATCTTTGATCCAAACTGGCTGGCTCCGTGAGCTTGTAACTAGCTTTTCCCGTCAAATGTGTAGAGCATCTTTTTTTTCAGGGAGGTCAGGGTAGTCTAGGACATACAGTGTTGTTTTCCTGCCAGCACACAGAAGTGAGGAAATCCATTCAACACCCTCGAAAAGTTTTGTAGGAATCCGCAATGTTCCCCGCTTTGATCTGAAGCGAGATGAGGCTGCCATTTGTCATGTATTTTACTTTAGACAGCTACTTCCAGATTTGTCGGATCAAAATATCTTATAAATGACTCAAATGTTATAACAAATGGTTCAAACCTCATGGCATTTGTGGAAAACAATTTAATGGGGTCCCTGAGCAGCTACAGGATAAAGAAATTTGAGTTATGAACTCTACCAGCATTTTGATGTGGGGTTTGCATTCCGGTGTGTCTCTGTGTGTGCAGAGGAGTATTTCTCTCTCTGTAGGAGAACTTATGTCTGGTTTCTTCTGGGACAAGGTCAGAAACAAACAGCCTGCACTTTCTGTAGTAGAGCAGGGATTCATTTCTCATATGTGTGAATCTATTTACATAGAGATTTAGATATTCCTATAGAATTACAAAAATGTCACCAGCCTTAAAGTACATCAAGTTTAGTGTCATTATTTTCCAGAAGAGAAAAATCCCGTGCTCTTTTTATGACCATATATTTTTGAAGTGCTGTTTCCAAGTTTAGAAGGTTTTGAAAATTAACTTCAAGGTAGGTGGCTATGAAAAGGAAGTTGTTACTTCACCGTGTTTGTAATTTTGATTCTCTCTCTCCAGCATAATGGAGAAGGCAATGGCAACCCACTCCAGTATTCTTGCCTGGAGAATCCTGTGGACAGAGGAGCCTGGTGGGCTGCTGTCCATGGGGTTGCACAGAGTCGGACACGACTGAAGCGGCTTAGCATGCATGCATGCATTGGAGAAGGAAATGGCAACTCACTCCAGTGTTCTTGCCTGGAGAATCCCAGGGACAGAGGAGCCTGATGGGCTGCTGTCTCTGTGGTCACACAGAGTCGGACATGACTGAAGCGAGTTAGCAGCAGCAGCAGCTCTAGCACAAATAAGTTTTAGCTTGAATTAAGGGGCTTCCCTCGGGTCTCAGACAGTAAGGAGTCTGCCTGCAATGCCAAAGATCTGGATTTGATCCCTGCTTTGGGAAGATCCCCTGGAGAAGGGAATAGCTACTCACTCCAGTATTCTGGCCTGGAGAATTCCGTGGACAGAGGAACCTGGAGGGCTACCATCTATGGGGTCCCAGAGAGTTGGACAGAACTGAGTAAGAGAACGGAATGGGCAGAGAGGTGGCCTACCTAGCTGTACTGCCTTTCTGTTGCACGGCTGGTAGAGCTTCGAAAGCAAGAAATTGGGTCCCCTTCACCTACTGGTGAAAGTGTCATAGAGCATCCAGCCATGTATTGCCTAGACTAGGTACTTATGCTTGTCATTGAGTTTAACATGAAATTGGTCAATATTTTTTCATATCAGTATTCATGAGCTAAGATCATGAGACATTGTTGTTGCTTAGTCACTAACTCATGTCTGGCTCTTTTGCAACCATGTGGACTGTAGCCCTCCAGGCTCCTCTGTCCATGGAATTTCCCAGGCAAGAAGACTGGAATGGGTTGCCATTTCCTTCTCCAGAGAATCTTCCCAATCCAGGGATTGAACCCATGTCTCTTGCATTGCCAGGCAAATTCTTTACCACTGTGTCACCTAGGAAGCCCTCATGAGACATTAGGATTGTTCAAATTCTAACGAATATCAAGCAAATGCTATACACTGAACTACCTGTGGTATCCTGCTTGCCAGCATATGAGGGTTTTCTAAGGTGATCAAACTCACAACAACAACATCGTAATATAAGGTGTTGTTATTTAAGTCCTTATGTGCCAGGCACTGTACTTAGCCCTTGGCATGATCTATTCTCTCAGTTGTCACAACTGCCCTACAAATACAATAGGCATTGCTACTATAATTACATATGTTGTTAATGCTATCATTATCCTCATTCTGTAAATGAAGAACTGCAGCTTAGGGAGGTCAAGTAACTTGCCCAAGTTCACGCAGCTAATAAGAAGTAAAGCCAATATCAAAAACGAGGTCTTCATATCACTCCAACATGTCCTATTTTCACTAAATTCTGCTGCTTTCCAAGGGAGGAGGAAGGATTATATTCTTATGAATAAAGAGTGGAGTGCAGATTGGAGCTGAATGGGCAAGTGGTTCTTTCCTTCTTGTCTCCTTGCCTTTGCTGCCGAGTTGACTGACAAAGAAAATGCTCACATTCTTGATTTTTACTGGACTTGTTATGAAAAGTCACACATTCTTTTTACTAGCCACAGTAAATGTTTCCCCCCCACACACACAGGAGAAAATAAGAAGGATTGGGGAGGAGTGGGTGGTTGGAACCAATTGGAGGGGAAATCCAACTTGCCCAAACTTGTTGAAACACATGTGTCCCAGGCAAGAGTAATTGTTTAAGAATTCTTCATTCTAATAAATTCATATCCACAGGGGGGCAGTTTGAGATATGATTAGGTCACAGTGAAATGAGTTTGCTGGTCTCAGTATAATCCCTGTTGGCTGGTGGTTCAGGCACACAGTTGCAGCCCAGTTTTATCCATGTCTGCATTATTGTCTGCTTCTACTCAGGAGATGCTCAGAATTGAATTAACAAGGGGCTTCAGGTCAGCAGGAAGTGTGCAGAGGTAACCTCCAGTAGAAGGAATAGTGCCTTGTCAACAGAGCTGCATGTGGACAGGGCTCCTTGTCCCTCACCTCTCTGTCTGCAGATCCAACCTCTGGTCCCTCTCAAGCAGATCAACAGTGCACTCTTCAAGTTTCCAGACTCTCTGCCGAGGGAGGTTATCTGAGTCATAAATAAGGGTCATGCCAGTCATACCTGCTTCACAATTAGATTGATTTGGAAACATGAAATTTACTGAGAATACTTTGATGCTGAAATTGGTTATGTCGTGTCCCTTAGTGAATATTCTCCCCTTAAAAAGCATAAGTAAATCGATTAGGATACAGAATCTCCCAAGGAGTTGAAAATAATTGATCTCACCTAATCTTATCAAGGAAGTTCACAAAATTTCACAAATTAACTTTGAAAATGTAACATGAAATAAAGAAATTATATCACAGAATAGAACTCTGTCAAATGATGAAAAAACTCATTTTACCTTGTACTGGAAACTTGTAACTCTATCATAAGAACCTATCAGAATGAACTGATATACCTGTGATTATTTAATTATATGATTATTATAAAGTACTGGATAAATTACCCATTAAAGTCATCTTTAATCCAATTAAAATCATGACAGTTATAGCTGACTCAATTCGGTTTCCTAAATCATCTGTAAGAAATACTGTAGTGTATATTAAGTGCCCAGCAGTTATATCCTTTTGCACAGTATTTTAGAACCAGGGATGTTGAGGGCTAAAAGGAACTTCCTGTTCAGTTTGATTCCATTTTATACAGAAGAAATTGAGGTTCAGAGATCATGACTTGCCCAAGATTACACAGTGAATCAGTGACAAAGACCCAGTCCTTTACTTTTAGTTTAGTTTTCGTTCCATCAGATCAGTTATTGTTGTATTTTTTTTAGCTGTAACATGTATGTTTCTGCACATGTGTACAGACACACACAGATAAAATGGCCACTGTCAGGCCAATCACATATCCCCAGTGTGAATCCAGGGCTTCGTGCAGTTCTCAATACTCTGCTACAGCTTCATCTCATTCCCTTTCAGCTGGAAAAATATATGAAATGAAAATTAATCAGTGACATCACTATAAGGATTATTTTCAATAAGCAAATATTTATGCAAACAGATATATATGCATGTATATATTTCATGTTACATTTTCAAAATCATTCCCAGACCTTGGTACTAAAACTCTTATTGATAGCCATTATTAATAAGCCTTCAGTTAGATCAGGGTCACTAACCTACAGGCCTCTCCAGCCAAACCCAGCCTCCCTCTTGTTTTTGCAAATATGGTTTATTTGCAGCCATGCCCATTCATGGGAGTATTTTACTTGCTGCTTTTATGTCACAGTACTGGAGTTGAGTGGTTGGATAGATAAGATAAATTATTGAACCTTAGATGTTTACTCTATCCTTTTACAGAAAGAGTTGGCTGATCCTGCATTAGACCATTCTCCCAACTCAAGAAATACACTGTCGTACTTTTTGTTTTGTTCTTTTGTTCTTAATCATTCAACTGCCCTGGACACCATTGTTTATAAGTCCATCATTTGGAAACTGTCTGGATTTATTGCTCTCCATGGATTGCCTCCTGTCCTCCTTAATACTTGTACTATCCCTTTTTCTGTCTCTGTTTTTAAACAGCTTTATACTTTATCCCCTAAACACTGGTATAGCACATTAAGAATGTTCTTATTTAGTAACTGACATAGATGCATAACTGTGTGCTGCATACAAAGAAAGCTGAATACTAATAGTAAGTTTAACACTATTTATGAAGCATGATAAAATATACATGCACATACACACGGAACTCCACACGGCACTTCTGCTGGGTCTGCTAAATAGGTATTTATCAAGCCCATTTTACAGATAAGAAGACTGAGGTCAAGCACCATTATTTAGGATTGCACAGCTCATCATCACAGTTAGCAGCAACATTGGGATTTGACACAAGTCTTTCATCTCCAGAGCCTGTGTGTTTAACTTTCCTCTGGTACTATGCTTAGAGTGAGATTGATATTAGGAGAATAAGAAAATCTTATTGTTAAATATTTCCTCTTTCCTTTCAAAGGGGTTCAAAGGATTGATTTTAAAAGATGTGAAAAGGAAAGATGTATTCTTTACTTGATCAGCTTTCATTCTGCCACGACTTAACTGAATTCAGTAAGTGAAACCACTTCCTGAATCCCACCACTTACTATATCCTTCCCATCCTCCCAAGTGAAGATACTCACTGTGGAACAAAGTATAGCCTCTTGGTTCTTTTCCCCTAGGAGAAGAAAATATGACTTGAGTATAGAGACTGATGCTCCAGATTACCTCAATTCATATTCCAGATCTAACACTTAACTAGCTGCATGTCCTTGGGCAAGTTGTAAAACCTCTTTGAACTTCAATTTCCTTACTTTTAAAGTGGGACTTATGATAATATTGTGTGTATTAAATACACAATTGTGTGTTGTGTGTATTAAGTTATTGTGTGTATTGTGTGTATTAAATGCACCTAAATGTATTAAAGGTATACATGCCAAGCCCTTAGAATCCATCCTGGTATATAATGAGCCCTTAATGATACTAGTTAAATATTATAAGGGTGGTTGTGATAATGATGATTAAACTAAGAATGCTTATGAAGAATCACTATAGCATCTTACTAATTGTCCCCTTCCTGTTTAGTTTCTGAGGCTTCAGCATAAAGAGGGCATAAGTAAACTGAGGCGAGGGGAATTTCTTTATTCTCTCAAATTACCCCTCTGCATTCTGTATCCAGGTCTCAATCTCCCAGCATGGAATGATTTCGTTTGCCATCTACCCGGGTAGGCTATGTTGAATAGAAAAGAAGTAGTGAATAAATATTAAGCACTTCTGACATCTTCGCTGGAGGAAATGCCTTTGCTTCTTGGATTAGGTATTCCTTATTGACTTCCTGTGCTCACTGAAAGGACTTCCCTGGTGGCTCAGATGGTAAAGAATCTGCCTACAATGCAGGAGACAACCCCCAGTGGTTTGGGGAGAATAAACACAAACATGTCAATGTTTATGATATTGGCCAACTTACAAATCAGGAAATTATATTTTACTAATCTTAACTGGATTTCTGATGGGTTCTTCCTTACTTGTCCTAAAGCAGAGGTCAACAACCTCTAGCAAACAGGCTGAGTTCAATTCCCAGAAATTCCCTCTGGTCTACTTCTAATTCACCAAAAGACTACTGAAATAACAGTTTGAAAATACATTACATTTGCATGGGGTGCTTCACAGTTTACAACTTGGCTTCCATGTGAATTATGCTGTTAGGCCCTTACAGCATCCCAGAGTTATGGAAGCTCTGAATTGGAGGGAGCTGCCTGTCCAGGGAGCTGTGGGTGGGGCTCCCCTTGGGTATCTGGCTGTTTTGTGCCCCAGGACCCTTACTTATGCTGTTGTTTCTGCCTCGATTGCCCTTCTCCCTCCCCCTGCTTTCTGATCTGTAAAGCTTCTCCGTGGGTTCAACTCAGACATTATTTCAGTTAGGAAAACTTCCCTGACAGCCTCCAAATCCTGCCCTCTTAGCTCATCACCCCTTCTTTGTGCTTTAATTATGCCCCGAAGACACCTAGGGCTCAAGTCCCTCACCATATTTCCACACTGAATCACCATTATGTCTTCATACATTTTCCCAAATAGCTCCCACCCCAGGCCTTATCATACATTTTCCCAAATAGCTCCTACCCCAGGCCTTACTGTGAGCAACTGTTACACAGAGAACTTACTTATTTTTCATTGATCTTTTCATTCCTAGCACATAACACAGCACCTGGTATACAGTAGGTGCTGAGTAAATGTGTAATGTTATAGAAAGAACCTGATTCCAAGTTCTGGGCTCTCCAGTCATCCCCAAGGCAAGATATAGGTGCCCCCTGCCTGCCCCCGGCATTTGTTGAACATCCACGGTGTGCCAGACTGTAAAGTGAAACCAGCTGAAACAATTCCTGACTGATGGCAAAAGACAGTCTCACTTACTTGGGGAGTCATAAATGAAACGGCTGAAGACTGCTTTCATGAAATGATATATCAAGTCCCAATTAAGTGCCCCGTATATTCAGTATACACATGGTAAGAGGGTGCAGGCCGCTCAGTCAACCAAGGAGGCTTGTTGTGATGAGAGGTTTCCCACTGGGCGGCTCATAAATTGATGCGGAGGCCCTGGAGGTAAACAGCCAGAGGGAAGGTAAATCATGGGGGAATGGAATTCAGTTCGTCCCATCGGATGGCAAGGGTAAGGAGGATTTTCAATTTCAGGGTGAATAATTGAATTTGATATTAGAATCGGGGTGCTTATATAAGTGTGCCTGGAGATAACCCTGGAGTCTCACCTGCTGAGCCCTCGTCGCGCTGTTCCTTTGGGATCAAGCAAGACTCGCAGTCCAGAATGACAAGCGGAGAGCTCTGTGGACTCTGCCACGGCACCCATCACTCAGCAGCCCATCGCTTTTCCCTTTCCGCTCACACCCACAAGGTGTATACAGATGTCAAAGATTTTTGGTGTCACCATGCCTTCGCTAAAAATAAAATGTCCTCCACCTGGAATAAATTCTCCTTCCTCCCCACTTTGCATCTCTCCAGCTAACCCCTCCCTGTTTCTCTCAGCTCACACCAAGTCTCTGCCCAGCCTCGCCCCAACAAAGCTGGCAAGCCTTGATTTCTCAGTCCTTTTGTGCCCGTTTCCCTTTCGATCTTTCTCATCCGACTTCTCAGCCCCGATCTCCCAGTCTGCCATCTCTGATCTCTCAGGCCCTCCCGGAGTTTTGTTGGCTCTCTTTCTTCCCTTTTCCTGTTCTCCAGCTTCCCTTGTATTTTTCCTGGGTCTCTGCCATGCCCATGTACTTATTACACCTGAGCCTCGGCTGTCTACCTGCCAGAGATCCAGCAAGTAACCCAGGCCCTGCCAGCTTCCCTAGGCAGTGCCCATGGAGCAGAATGGCAAAGTGAAACTGGCATGGAATTTGAAGGCAGAGCCATCTGGGCATTTGTTCAGGCTTTACCACTTACTAGGTATGTAACACAGGACTACTAAACTCTCCCAACCTCAGGGAACTCATGGAAAATGGAAATAAGAGTATAAACACACACTTTGTAAGGTTGATGGTGGATTAAGTGGGACATAAGATACTTGAAACGTAAGGACCTGAAAAATGGTAGCTTGGATTGAAACTCTCCCATACTTTATTTTCCTTGCAGATGTAACATATATCCATGTTCCTAAAGTCACTCCTTTTGGCAAACTATACATTTTAAAATAACTAACACCCACACGGTTGTATTTTGGGCTTTCCTAGTGGCTTAGATGGTAAAGAATCTGCCTGCAATGTGGGAGACCTGGGTTTGATCCTTGGGTTGGGAAGATCCCCTGGAGGAGGGCATGGCAACCCACTCCAGTATTCTTGCCTGGAGAATCCCCATGGACAGAGGAGCCTGGCGGGCTACAGTCCGTGGGGTTGCAAAGAGTCAGACATGACTAAGTGACTAAGCACGCAGCACAGTTGTATTTTATCCGAATAATGCCAGTGTTCTCCCTTCCATGGAGCTTAACAAGTACCTTCTTGAGATAATCCGTTTATAAGTTAGGAGCCACTATCACCTCCATCTCAGGGTTCCTACCATACCCTGATCACATCGAAACTTGAGAAGAGCAGAGCAGTGGAGCCCCAGTGAGGTCTGAAGACTCACCAGCAGTCTATTGTCTCTCCTTCTGGCATCTTCCCCCTCATTCTGATTGAATTAGTTGGTTTGATCTGCTGAACCTGGAGGGGTTCTGGTGTAGTTACTTGATTCCATCTTCGACTTGCAGAAGAACTGGAGGAGATTGGATCAGGGCTGAAACTCACAGCTACCTCTATGGAAAAAAAAGGTCGTCTACCGTTGCCCTCAAGAATGAATGAGTGTTTCTCCTGGTTATATAGTTTCTGTGCCTCAGAGGGGGCTGCGTTTCAGTGGTGGATAAGGTGACCCTTATGTATTGTTTATGCCAAGAAAGCACTTTGAGATGAAATGTGGTCCATTAATCTCAGATGTTGTGCGTGCCTCTCTGCCGTCTGAGTTTGGAGGTTTCGTTTAATCTGCTGAGGGAGGTTTGTTTTGTTTTTATAAATCTGTGATGAAATAAGAAGAATTCCACATTTACTGTGATTTATCTGTGGGAAGAAAAAAAGTGAAGCTGGAAATGTTTATCCTGAGGAGATTTGTGGAAAGTTCTGTGTGATGAGGTCGTTGAGAATGAAATGGGCAGGAAAGATGAGGAAGCGATAAGTGCCCTTTCGAATTTGTGAATTGAATCAAGTTTCAATTATGACAACAGTTAAACACAGTGATCTTTTTTTTTTTCTGTATTTTCAGCACTAAAAGCAGCACAATGATTTCTTTTGCAGTGTCCAGTGATCTCTAAAAATTTATCCGTTTTCACTTAATGCCTCCAGAATGAGCCAGAAGAGTTACACACAGCTTGAAACGTGCACTGAGATGGGCAGTGTCAGTGTGGCTATTGAGTGGGAGGGGCGGCATGGGGACCCTGCTGGGGAGGGGGCTGGCCCCACTGTACACGAGGAATCAATAAGCCAACGCCGGATGCTGCTAGATAGTCATTTACCCTTGACAAAACAAGCAATGATAATTGGATGATAATGTGGTAATTTACCTTTATACATTTTACCCTTGTTGGATTTTTTAGAGGTTATTGTTGTATCTGATACATTTTAGGGTGGAATCCCAGCTTTTGCCTGTGCAGGGACCAAAACCATCAGAAGTCTCTTCTTTTTGCTACTGCTTTCTTCCAATAACAGGACCTTAGGAATTAGCACTTGCATTCTGTTTGTTTCTGAGAAGCCAGACAAGAGTTTTCCAGGTGCTTTTCTATTCTAGGGAGATCTGTGGGGCACTTAACCTACGTTAGACCTAAGAGGTCCAAGGTTCTTCAGAAGACAAAGAATTTCTAGATACTTTTCCTTGAGGATGTGTCAAGGGCAATGCAGACAAAAGCCGGATGTCTGCTTTAACAGCTTGATAAGTATCTCAGGATATTCTGCGGGAATCGGCCCTGCTTCTACAAAGTCCTGTATCCCCATTCAGCACGATATGGCTGAATATGTGTGTGCTACGTGTGACAGCGATGAAGACTTATCTTTGCCCTGAGGGCTGAACACTGTAACACCGTTCAAACGATAGGCTTGATAGAAGTGACGATATGGAGAGATGATCTGCTTAAAAAAAAAAAAAAAAGACACATTAGAAATGTATAAGAATTAATAAATGTGGCTCTCTGTTTATCTGAGTTTTCTAAGTTCCAAAGGCATTTCTATGCGTGGCGTCAGAATCCCTTGTAAAAGTGAAGTAAATCATTCTGGTATTGACCATTTTTTTCATGTTGTTCTATTGAGACATCTTCCCAACTGAGTTTCTTATTGAATTGTATTTCTATAAGGGTATTGTAGGTTAGCAGCACATTTTTATGGTACACAAAAGACGTGCCTTCTGAATTTCCAATGCCTTGCATATTGTTCCCCACAGAAGAAACATCTCAGAAATGCTAAATAAATCAAAACAGGAACATTTGGCTCTTGACTTGCTGCTTGTGCTTCTTTTTTTCCCCTCTCGGTTTACATTGGCTGGAATATCCATTACGATCCATCTTACCTATTTGATTAATCTGTAATAAATTCGGCCCTTTGGAAATCTCTTGCTGCGTTTCTAGCCGGGTTACTCTTGTAGAGGGTTTATTTAATATGTGTCTCTGTGTACCTATATGAATGAAAATTTAATATGGTTTAGAAGCCTTTAAAAACATACACGCACAGAGTGTTTGCTCTGAATTAAGTGCTCATATTTGACATAGCCTTGTGGTAAAAACCCATAAGTGAATGGACAGACAAAATGATTTAGAGTAGAATTTCTTTAGAAATTTATGTGACACGTGATATCATTTCAGGGGATGAAATATCATCATATTTCAGATGACCACTAAATGTAATTATAAATGCTGGGTTGGAATCCTTATTTCCTGTCTCTAAGTTTGTTTTTTTTTCTTCTTCTTCCGATGGCTTTTATTATTTGAAGTGCCATAGCCACATTGCAGGGTTCACCTTCAATTTGATGCAGTCATGTAGTTCCATCCCTGTGGGTGAGAAATGTTCCTCTCCAAATAACTATAGCAGCATGGCAGGAAGAGTTTGAGACAACCTCCTCTGTATTATAGCAAGATGATAAAAACACCTCTACTCTTTACTATACCGTGCACTGAGGAGGGCATAGCAAATTCGTCTTCAGCTCTTGGAAATAAAATCAAGGTAGGAAGTGATATCCCCCAGTTTCCAGGCAAAGACATTTACCCAGAAAAGCACAATTGAAAAAAATATGTTAATTGTCTTTTGTAGCAAAACTGAAGCAAAATACGACCTTAGCCATTTGCTGCTGCTGTTGTTTTTAATTACACTGTGTATCCCATCCCGTCCCTTTGCTTATATCCATCACCACCGTGTATGTCAGGAAAGCCCGGAATGTGATTTCCCCACATGTGTATGTTTTGTACTTGCTGAAATCAACTATGAGTGAATGTTGCTTGCTGAGTACAAGAATGAAAGAGAGAGTAATTCGTGCATCCTCCTTTCTTATAGCTTATCTGAATGTTTTATATCCATATGTGATATGGAATTGTCTAGTACTTGTGTTGACTAATTATGTCTGATAAGTCTTCCTTAACTTTGCCTCCTTCTTAGAAGGTCTGTTATAAGCATGAACCGTGTGGCAATTCAATTCCACCCATAGTCTGAGCCACACTACTCAGAATAGTCAAGCAATAATGTGACCAAAGACCCTGTGCTCAGAGTTATTTATAATCTAATAGGAGAGATAAGACAAATACAAGTCAAGACCAACAAAGAAAAAGATGGATCCTGTGTTTTAGTGATTCAGAGGAGGAAGAAGATCCCTGTGCAAACTCAGAAATGCTTCATGAATGGATCTAGATAGTCTGGTATAATTATGATAACCACAGCGGGGAAGGAAGAGAGAAAGAGAAAACAGCATGACTCAAGGCATAGGGACTAAACACCGTGCGGGTAGTTACAGAAAATAGAAAGTAATTTGACTTAGATCTGGTATTACATGGCTGTCAGGAAAGAGGCAATCTGGGACATTATAAGAAGATCCTGGGCACAGAGAGACCAATGAATTAACCTTGTTACAGAGAAAGCAGATCAGTGCCTGCCATTGATCCATGATGGGTCTGCTCCATGGGCTGGGGCCACAACAGACCTACACTCTGAAGCAAGAGAAAGAGATTGTGGAGGACCTTGAACACCAGGGTAACAAATGCTATTATGTCCCCACAAAACAGATCCTAGTACTAGGCCCAAAATAGCCAACAATGACTCTAACTGCCTTTAATCAAATGTACCCTCTAATTCAGACAGAATGCTGGAAGCTTTATTTATGTTACCTTCTCACTTTTTTTTTTTTTCCTTACCTATTAGTTCTCAGGTTAAATGCCCCTTCCTCTGAAAGGCCTGATCTTTCCATACCACTGAAGCTGCCACCCTCTCCAAGGAAGGCCCCCTTACTTTCTACAGTTGTGCCCTATCCTTTTCCTTTATAGCACTTAATATAAGTTTTGATTGTGTATGTGTTTGTTTGTAAATGGGTTTTTCTGTCTCCTCCTGAAGCCCAAGAGGGCAGGGACCAGATCTGTTTTGGTCACCTTCCTTTCCCAGGACCTGTATCAAGTCTCTCTGTATAGGAGGCACTCAAAATTGGTTACCTATTAATAATCATAACAGTTTAATAAAGTAGGTACCCTGATCTTCATTTAAAAAAAAAAAAAGAATAAAGAAAATGACATTCAAAGAATTCCTTGCCTCAATTAGCCAGTAACTGGCAAAACCAGTCTGCATGACTGGTTCAAGCCCAGTCTGCATGACTCCAAGTTCATGGTTCTATCCTTGACATACCATGATTCCTCTTTTATTAATAGGAAGATGAAATCCATATGAGTTTTATAGGAATGTCCTTAATTAGTATCATATACTGGGTGACTTAAAGGACAGAAATGTATTGTCTCCATTCTGGAGAGAGATTTTACCTTCTCTCCAGAGTCTAGAGATATAGAGATCTAGTTTTGGCAGTTTGAGATCAAGGCTTTGACAGGGTTTGGTTCTTCTCAAAGGGTGAACAAGAGTCTATTCAGCGCCTGTCTTAGCTTCTGGTGGTTTGCACAGGTATCTTCTTCCTCCTCTGAATCACCCTTTGGTTCCTCTCAAAGGGTGAACAAGAGTCTGTTCAGTGCCTGTCCTAGCTTCTGGTGGTTTTCGGCAATCTTGGGCATCCCTTTGCTTCTAGATACATAAGCACCATTTCTGCCACAGGTCGCATGACATTCCCATTGTGTGTGTGTGTCTGTGTCCCAGTTTTCCCTTTTCATGGGGACACCAGTCATATGGCCTAGCCTAATAGCTTCATCTTAACTTCATCATCTGCAACAACCCTATTTCCAGATAAGGTCATATTCTGAGGTGATAGTGGTTAGGAGTTAAATATATGAATTTGTGGAGGTTAGGGTTCAACCCATAATGCTCTCTTTTTATCTAATCACTGAATACTCTGTAAAAGGTATTTGTAATTGTTTTTGCATTAAATATACTACTGTTCATAATATAGGGAAAAAGTTCTGAGAAGAAGGATTCAATATCCTAGTTTTGTTTTTAAAGTTCAAGTCAGTCAGCTTTTACAAAAATTATGAGAATCACAAAGATTATGTGATCAAGAGTCCAGAACGTGGATGTTTTATAATTTTGCAACTTAGCATGGAAGCAGTTATGTAACTAAGAAGGAATATTTAGAATCATTGTGCCATATCATAATTGCTACGCTACGTTTATATCTTGAAGTTTTTACTTTACATAAAAGCGTAGTTCTTAGTAAGCATTAGGAATTCTTAGGAATAATACCCCTGCAATCAGAAGGTTGAAGTTTAGCTTGTATCAATTTAGTTCCTATCTCCTATAGTGCTAAACTCTATAGAGAAGATACATCTGAGATTCATATTTTTCTGTGAACTGTGTTCTGTATGATGTGTTTTTGAATCATCCAAAGAATTTATCCTATCACATTCATGACCTTCTGAAGTCTAGGGACAGGCAGCTGTCCATCTTCATCTGGAAAGGAGGAGTTTCAGGTATTCATAGAGCATTATAAGGGCTTTCCTGGTGGCTCAGATGGTAAAGAATGTGCCTGCTATACAGGAGACCCTGGTTTGATCCTTGGGTCTGGAAGATCCCCTGGAGAAGGGAATGGCTACCTGCTCCAGTATTCTCGCCTGGAGAATTCCACGGACAGAGGAACCTGGTAGGCTACAGTCTATGGGCTTGCAGAAAATCAGACATGACAGCAATTAACACAACAAATGGGCATATAAAGCCCACTAATTGAGGGAGGTTGTTTCTAAAAAATCTCTAACCAAATTATTGACAAGTAACACATAAGCATGCCTGGGTTTTTAGTGTAATCTTGAAGTTAGGGGCAAAATTCAGAAGCTTAGAATCATCTCTTGTGTGTTTTTTTTAAGCTACCAGACTAATAGTGAGAGGGAGAAATGAGAGATCACAAAAAAGAAAATGGGGAAACAAACCATGACAAAAAGAAATGAGAAGAGACAAAGACGAAATGGAGAGACAGGCAGCTTGGGGAAAATAAAGGGAGAAACACAAGGTGAAATGTAAAAATAGAAAAATACCTGAAAAGATTTAAAAGGATTAAAATAATTGTTGATGAGTGATAAGCACAGTTTGACGTAATTTTCCATGTTGTTACCCTACCAACAGTTTAGCTTTAGAATTCAACTGGGATGCATGTTGCCTTACTCATGTAATAGATAGAAGTGATTTTCTTTCATCTGTACTTTAGCTGAAGTTGAAGGTACTGATGATCTTGGCCAGGAATTAGCAGTAGATAAAACTTGCAATATACCAAAGTTATTTGTGTAGCTATAAAATATCTATAAATTCCTATAAAATATCTTTTATGTCACAGATTCTGCAACTTTTTTCTAAGAAAAAACCAACTTATTGGACAGATTTCTTGAAAGTAATTGAAATAACGTCTGGCTGTAACTACAGTATGGGGCTTCCCTGGTAGCTCAGTGGTAAAGAATTTACTGCTAATGCAGGAGACTTGAGTTAGATCCCTGGGTCAGGAAGATCCCTGGAGGAGGAAATGGCAACCCATTCCAGTATTCTTGCCTAGGAAATCCCATGGAGAGGAGCCTGGCAGGCTACAGTCCATGGGGTAGCAAAGAATCAGACAGGACTTAGCAACTAAACAATAGCAGCTGCTGTAACTCTTGTAACAATAACTCTTGTAAGAGACTTTTTAGCATGTATCCTGAGTTCTTCCAAGCTGATCCCATAGAGTAATGAAAGAAGTCATTGGTGAATTAAACATCTTGTTAGTCATGGGAGGGAATTAGTGAATAAGGTTCTCCTAGTACTCTTGCCTGGAAAAGCCCATGGATGGAGGAGCCTGGTAGGCTGCAGTCCATGGGGTCACTAAGAGTCAGACACGACTGAGCGACTTTACTTTCACTTTTCACTTTCATTCATTGGAGAAGGAAATGGCAACCCACTCCAGTGTTCTTGCCTGGAGAATCCCAGGGACGGGGGAGCCTGGTGGGCTGCCGTCTCTGGGGTCGCACAGGGTCGGACATGACTGAAGCGACTTAGCAGCAGCAGCAGGGTTCAGTAGACAGAGAGGTGACGATGAGATCAAGAGAAAAAAATCAAACTAGTGGTTACTGAGTATATACTAAGGCATCCTGCAAAGGCAATGCAGATAAAGCTTCATTTTAGAGACTCAGTAATTTAGTACCTCTCACCAAAGGGATCCAGGTCAGAATTTAGTTTTGGCAGAGCGAGGTGAATTGTTTGGAATGAAGAGAAGTAACAAAAGTGGTACATCGTTAAGGCCAGACAATGATAATCTCATTGGGTTCCCCAGTCCTTCAGTCCATATTATATCCACAGAGTTATTCATTTGAGACTAATGTTTGTTCATTTTTGTTATGAAAGCAGGGTCCTTCCAGACCTTCCACTCATCCAGTGAGTGTTGAGCACCTACTCTATATAGTAAGGACTGCAGAAGGACAAACAGATGCTATAGCTGACCTTAGGAAATTGATAGAACCCCCATTCCTCAAATTCCCATGCTCAGTGGAGCAGCACCTTTTTAGTTATATGTGGAAATACAGGCAAGGCTCCTTAACCACCTCAGTGGGCTGCCAGCTGCTAGGCAGTGTTCCCACTTCTCCATTCATGACTTTCCTCTTCTTTATCCACCCCTCTTCTTTCCTCATAGCCAAGGTATATAAAAGACATGAGTCACTGTTAGGAGTTGTATCCCCTGCATGGGCAGAGTGTGGAAATGACCCTTTCAAGCCCTGACCTGAAACCTGCAACCACGTACCTGTGCCATCAGTCAGAGCCTGAACCCACAGCGGGGCTTCTTATCATAGAAGAGACCGCTGCCTCGTGTGGCTGTGGGATTTGCATGTGAATGCCCCACCTCCAACAGGTCCCTGTAACTAAATAAGTCTAGATGTTCTCTTTGTCTCAGAAGTGTGGTTATTTTACTCAGCATGATCAATTGCCTCTGGAAAAAGTGCCATTTCTTTGTGCCTGTGAGTTGATGTGTACACGCACAGCACACACTCACTATGGGTCACTGGAAACCAACAAAACAATTTGAATAAACGTGTTGAGATAACAGGTGCATGGTCACTTCTCATGTGAAAAATCAGGATTTATGTATGAAATAGAATGGATCCACAGAATTCTGTCTTCCTATACATTTATTAACTGGTTTCCAAGAAACAGGTAGAGAGGACCAAGGAGAACTTGTCTTTGGGATGTGGGACGGTATTTCCTAGCTTGACAAGTATTTGGTGGTTCCGTTTAAATATTGCTGGGTTCTAAGGGACTTAGACTTAGAATTGATGCTTTTGAACTGTGGTGTTGGAGAAGACTCTTGAGAGTTCTTGGACTGCAAGGAGATCAAACCAGTCAATCCTAAAGGAAATCAGTCCTGAATATTCATTGGAAGGACTGATGCTGAAGCTGAAACTCCAATACTTTGGCCACATGATGCAAAGAACTGACTCATTGGAAAAGACCCTGAAGCTGGGAAAGATTGAAGGTGGGGGCAGAAGGGGACAACAGAGGATGAGATGGTTGGATGGCATCACCAATGCAATGGACAGGAGTTTGAGTAAACTATTGGAGTTGGTGAAGGACAGACAAGACTGGCATGCTGCAGTCCATGGAGTCCCAAAGAGTCATGACTGAGTGACTGAACTGAACTGAAGGGACTTGCAGATGCTGGGTCCTGATCTACCTGTGAGAAGGTGGCAAAAAAAAAAAAAAATTGGGGGCTATACAGAAACCACAAGGAATCTAGAAAAACTGCATCTTTCCTAAATATTAGGACAGACTACTTCCTGGCCCTAAAATCCATCCCAGCTTTTCATTAGTAAACAGTTTCTTTTTTTTTGATCCCCAAGTGTTGTCTTCAGTAGGATTTTTTCTCTTCAAGGAAATTTGAAAAGCCTTATGCTATGCTCTGGGAATAAGAAGAACAAGACACCACCCCTGCCTTAAGGGCACAGACAGTCTTATGGGAAATACAGGTACATTAATAAATAATTATGCAGAGGTTGACAAATGTAACGATAGACTGTGACCAGTGGGAACATAAGAGAGGGGAGGGAGTGGAAGACCTAATGTGTCTGCAAGTTTGGGGGATGCCAAGTGGACAAAGCTCCTTGTTCAGAGGAAGCCCTCTGAGAAATGTCACGCCTCTCTTGGCAGTATGCATCTGACCCTGGCCTCTTCCTAGTGGCTACTGGACCAGGCCGTGGGAAAGCTACATTTACTCAGTGGACTGGCAAGGGAGGTAGTAGGTGACAACAGCTATGTGTCTGGTAGCAGTTTAATGAACAATTACCATAGAGCCCATGTAGTGATCGATGTCACTGGAAAACCAGTCCAGAGTCTGAACTTCTGATACACCAACAAGTGATAATTATTGAGGGCCATATGCCTTCCTGAATAGTGGCCACAAGTCACATCATTGATTAGTCTCAACAGCCTTGTAGGGATACCAAAGAATCTGAAGGTCAGAGTCAGTACATTTTTCTTTGAGGTTTTTCCAAGTCAGAGAGCTGAGAGGAGGCAGCCTACATTCAAATCCAGAGCTGCCTGACCTCAGGTTTCTCGTTCTGCCTGTTTCCTCACACCTCTGCCTGGAACAGCACAATTACACAGGGTAAATTATGAATACTTCAGTATATTAGTGAGATGGTTTTTTTTGGAATGATGGATGACTCCGAAGGTACTTCAGTGGCCATGGTCCTCCCCGTTTGCTCCAGCCACTATGGTGTCATGACAATCACCTGCTCATGTTAAGAAAATTGTACTGTTCTCATGGCAGCTTACTTTACTGAAGGTGCTTTGAGTGTCTTAACATTTTCTCCAACTTCCTTTATCTTCCCCAAGGAAGGAAGAAGGCCAGGGATGTCTTCAGAGTACTAAAACTAGCCTATATTTATTGAGAACATGCCTCAGGGGTATTTTAGACAAAATAAGCTCATATTAGTGGATTTTTCATGAGCAAAATCTAGGTTAAGAAGATTTGCGGGCTAGTCTGTATAGACTGATATTAACTTTTCCATTAAGTAAAGCAGACTGAATTACTATTTCAGAATTCGATGATGGATGAAGAAGCTTTGCAAATGTGACACTGTCCTGTTTGTAGTGGTGGCGTTATCAATTGCTTTACATTTGTGATGTGAGAGTCATGGGCATCCTAAATAGGAGAAAGATTTGTGTGTGTTTGTGTGTGTGTGTTTTTCTTCTTCAAAGAATGTTAGCTGTGGATGAAATCCAAAGGAAGCTGTAAATCAAAATTGAATTCTAAGCTAAGACCAGGGACCACAGTGAACACCCTGGGAAGATTGGTCTAGAACAGAAAACAAAGACCTTGTCAGCTCTGTGAAGCTTTAGCTTCTGAACAAGAGACAGAGAACACAGCCGTTACATTCGGGTGTAAAATATTATTCCATTGTCTTAGGAATCACCAAGTGGCAGCATGTTCTATTAACATATTTAACTAATATGAAAGTTGTGACTGAAAGTTCAAAAACTATGTGTTGAAGAACAGATTATAGGGATGCGCTGGGCATCTGTCCCATTCTGTGAACAGGCCTTGGAACAGATGTCTCGAATTTCTTCAAATCCAGAACATGCTGTCCAATTTTTTTTTTTTTTTTTAGTGGTAAACATACTTTTTTTTCCTTTTTGTCACCACTCACCAAAGTATTATATTTAATGCATAAAATATGTAAATTCTTAAAGCATCATTTTGCTCTTTAGTGAGTTTAGATATTACAAAACGGTTTAATTATAAAAACAGACAGACCTAGTCCTGGGACCTGTGCAGCTAGAAATAAATGTGCAATCAAAACTGCAATTACCTGCAGAATTTAGTGTAAACAGATCAGCAATCACATAACAAACACAGGCTAGTTTGCATTCTGATATGAATACAGTTAGATCCAAAGCAATTTTCCTTTATTTATCTTAGCTGCTCAGCATAAATAAAGCAAGGGCATTGAAGCAATTAGCATAATTAGAGTATCGTGGTCAGGCCCTGTGTGATTTCAAGAGACGTTTCACTTTAGAATTCTTTTTCCCATACAAGAGTTTCCCTGAGCCACTAAAATATCGCTTTGGGCATTTTTGTATTTCAAATTTGCAAGTTGTCAGTTTGAAAAACCCTTGACACATGGATGTGAAAGCATCTCACAGACAGCCACAGAAGGTATACCCTCAGCTTTTCATTACTAAGAAGCTGGGGAATTTCCTTTTTCAGCTCTTTCTCCTACTTGACGTTTAACCCTAGAAATGTCAGTCTTAATTATTTCCATTGCCTTCAAATTGGGTCCAAGGGTTAAAGACAACTTGTTCAAAAAAAAAAAAAAGAGAGAGAATGGGAGCGTGGAGGAAGAAGAGGTTGTATCATGGTAGTAACTGAGCTGTGACTAAAAGAGCAAAGACTCTGTAACCAGCTAGCTTCTGGTGATCTGACATTTAGCAGCTCCAAATAAGGTGGCGGTCAGGGTGGGGTGAAGGACTGCCCGTGGTCTCTTGCAGGATGCTTGAAAAACATGGGGAGTGTTCTCTGCATAGAAGAATGGTAGCTCTAACCAGTAGATGATGACGAAATTGGTTCAGTAAACACACAAACAGAAGAGGGTGTTTTCTGCTTTTTTATTTTTTATTATTCTTTCATACATGTAAAGACACTTGAGAAAGAGTACCTTTTATTAATAGTCGGAAGGAAGAAGGGGCTAGCCTTGGACCATTCTGTACGTAAAAGAAGTCAATCCATCCATTGAAGGATGTTTGAATCTTAAAATAGGTTATACTTTCATTTTTTTTAATTAAAAAAATAACATATAGTAAAACAATCTTTTTGTGTGCATTTCCGTGAGTTTTAACATGTTGAAATTTATGTAACTATCACCACAAAAAATGCCCTCGCACCCTCCCTGTTTATCAGACTCCTGCTTTACTCCAAACTCACTGGTTTGTTCTCCTTCGCTGTATTTCTATCTTCATGACAATGACATATAAATGGAATCGTACAGTCTGTAACCTTTTGAGACTGCTTTCTTTCACATAGCGTAATGCACTTGATGTTTATATCAGCAAGTCATTCTTTGTATTGTTAAGTAGATTCCATTGTATAGTTGCACCACAGTTCAAACATTGTCCCACTGAAGGGCATTTGGGTCGATCCCATTTTTTGGCATTGATGAATAGAGGTGTTATAAGCATGCAGGCGCAGGGTTTTGTTTGAACGTATATTGTCATTTTTCTAGGGTAAATATGTAGGAGTAGGATTTCACAGTCATATGATAAGCATGTATTTAACTTTTAAGAAACAACCTAACTGTTTCCCAGAATGGCAGTAGCATTTTGTGTTTCTGCCAACAGTGTGTGTAGCTCAGTATCTTTGTCAGCACTTGGGATTGTCAGTAACTTTTTTTTTAATTTTAGTTACTTCTAATAGGTATGTAGTGGTAGCTCATGGTTTTAATTTGCATTTTGCTGATGGCTAGTGACCTTTGGCTGTGTTTATAAGTGAAGTATTGGCTACTCTGATCTCTTGCCTATTTCAACTGGGCCATTTGTTGTGTTCTCTGTCTTAATTTATCTTTGCAAGTGTTAGAAAAATCTCAGTTGTGTATCCAGTTCTTGACTTTTGTTCATGCAGAGTCATTCAGAGTCTCAGTTATAGCCCATATACATCATGACTAAAATTCAATTCAGTTCAAAATTCCAGGCTAAAAGGACTAATAAAAAAGAAATCATTATAGAATAAGTCAACTCCATTATTGAATTTCCAATCTTTTTATCTTTTAAAAAGTTTATTTCCTTTTTCAAGAAAACCTCTGACCCAGTCTCAATTCCTTCTTCCTTTGGTCTCTCTCTCTTGCCTCTGTTCCAGCCATAGTCAACTTTTCTATTAACTGCAGGTTGAATGTTCTCTGCCTTGCAGGAAAATGTACAACCTCTTTTAGGTTCTCCCAGAGCTGCTGTGACATGAGTTTGAGGAAGGAAGCGTGAATAGGAGAATAGGAATAGGAGACAAAACAAATTCTTGGGATGGGGCAGATTGCTTTGAGAGACTGATCTATGTCATTTCATTTAACCCTGTGAGGACAGGTGTTGGCTCTGTTCCATAAATAAAAGACCCAGTTCAGAGGGAAAAAAGGACTTGCCGAGGTTTATAGGGTTCATAAGTGGCTGAACCCAGGCCTTGAACTCAGGCCTCTCCAATTCTGGAGGTTATCTATTTCTGTGCAAATTCTTAATAATCAGAAATCTAAAGTAAATAAAGTAATTGCATAGATCCTGTTAGTCTCTACTACGGTCAGCCCTGGGAATAATATACAGAAGTGGTATTATTCTGTTTCTACCCTTTGAAAACTTCTTTTGCTGTAGTGTAGCAAGCCTTTTGTTCCTAAAAACAGTCATAAACTAAGATTTACTCATTCTGTCTCAGGAAAAGAAGTAGCCTTCCCCTGTCTAAGTGGCTTCCCAACTTTTGTTGGTCCATAGTCCTTGAAACCCATGCTTACACTTTAAAACAGACTTTAAAAATAATACCGAGTTATTTAAAATATCAGATTGTACAAGGGGTATGTTTTCTTGCAAAACCTCAGAAATGCATTAAGCAATGTTTCTTAATTCTTTAATTCAAGAGTTAGGGAACTAAACATAATAAATACAACTGTGAACATAAGAATGAATAGAAGAAAACATTTTTATTTTCTCATGGTGGAGAAGGGCTTCCTAAGGAAAGAAACTCAGGAATCATAAGAGACTGCAAAAGGGATTACTTTAAAAATGTGAATTATATATAATGAAGGATAGCACAAATAAAGTTAACAGACAAATTAGAGGCTCATAGGAAATATTTCAACACATAAAAACAAAGCATCAATATCCAAACTATATAAAGAGGCCCAACAGTTCATGGAGAAGACCAATGTTCTGTTAGACATAGTTGAAGGATATGAATGAGAATGCCATCAAATAAACATAGAAAAGCACTTACAGTTTTTGCTTTTGAGATCGTCTAAGACTGATAATATCAAATGTTGGTGGAAATGTGGGGGAAGTGACACTCTCTTTTACTATTAATGAGACTGCATAATTCGAATACCTTTTTGTAAACACTTTGGCAAAAAAAAAGGCAATTTGGCAGCTTCTGTTAGAATTAATCAAGTAGTCCCATTTAAAAAATATTAAATTATAGAAATCTTAAAGAATCCATTGCAGTATTGCATATAATTGTCCCATACTCTTTTGAAACCACCTTCAAACGGGGAAATGGTTAGATGTATTATAGTACATTATACTATCTACTGACATGAAATGTTGGCCAAGACATATTGTTAGATTCAAAATCAAACTATAGAATTTTATTCTGTACATTGATACATATATATATATGCACATACATATATGCTATATGTATGTGTGTACACATATATGAGCACAATATGTATGTATACATGTGTGTATATGTATATATAAGTGTATATGTATATTTCAGATCCTACCATCTCAATAAGATTAAAATTCAATAAGAGAGTGAAAATATTGGTTCCCATTCTTCTCTTATGTTATTCTGTTTTCACCTTCAGTGGGACTTCATGCGGAACTTTTTAAACCACTAGGTATCTATGAATTAAGAGACGAGCTCTTTGTTCTTAAGTAAATTTTGCATGGTATTCTGCCCCATATAATAATGCATATTATTCTTTTAAACAGCTATACTCTTTACCTTAATGTTACCAAATCTCCTCACTCAGCTAGAGTGATGAGAACATTTGTTTATTTCATTACATTCACTGTCATAATCGAATATAAAATCTGCAGGGAGAAGTAATGGTCTGCCTGTTAACTATTATTGACCAGTATAACCAAATGAGTAATAACACTTGCAGATTTCCGCTGTGTGTGGTACTTACTGGTTCACAAAGCAATAGAAAATATTCCTTATATCAGTACTTTTTCTGTATTCAAACTGTGACCTGCTGGAATCATCAGCCAAAGTGACCTTGAGAAACAATTAAAAACTAACTCCAGAATGGGCCCAATTTGAGTACTGTCCTGGAGCCCATCTTGAAAATGCTGAACAGTGTATTTCTTTATATGGGAGTCAGACTCATGTGGCCAGTCTGTTTAATAACACAAGCACTAGGAGCTGGTCTTGTAGAAATATGTAGAGAAGTCAGGAATGTGACTGGAATACAGTTTTGAGTGGACAAGTATTTCCAAACCATGGTTTTACCTATCACTTTTCAGGTAAGAAGTCCACAAGGGAAAATAACTGAGAAAGTGTCTGCTGCCTCTTGAATATGTAGAGTTGAAATCTTTAAGTTCTTTTTTGGAAACCTCCATGTGGTGATTTAATTTCTTTATACTAGGAATCTAGTACTTTTTTTTTTTTTCTTTCTGAAAATAAACAAATAAGTCAAAAATGGCCAGAATTTCCACCATGACCATGTGGTATGCACTCTCTAAGGATTTTGTGGATGCTTGGCTGTAAACTCTGGAGCACGCTCTGAGCAGGGACTCCCATGGGCGCAGCAGGCAGGGGAACCTTGCCATGCCACTGCGTCTGGGTGGAGCCACCTCAACTCTGAGAAAGTCCTCTTTCCAGGACAGGTACTGTGGCTTTTCTGGAGCCATGAGACAGAATGCTTGTCATAAGATGAGCGCATAGCAAGGAGTAACAACAATAGCATTTAATATTCTTCTCACAAGATTCAATGAAAGATTTTGAAAAGAACTAAAAACCAGAGAAAAACATTATTCCATATGCTTTGTCATTATGAAGAGATACTGTCTACGTCTTCATGGTATAGTTAGCAAAGCCAAGTGAAATATTTACTCAAATTCTATAATGGGAACTATGTATATGAGATGATATATATATACACATACATGCACATATAATCTATATATCTATAGATTATATATGTACACACACACGCATATACGCAGACAGGCAGAAATTAAATTAGCACTTACTTACTGAAAAAAATCTGGATAAAGACCTCTTCATGATTCTGAAATCTCTCTTTTTGCTATAATTCTAGTGCAGCATCCTTTGACATATGCCTTTCTAGATGGGCTCAAAGTTTATTTGACTAAAGATTAATATGAAGTTTAGTGTTATAAGAGGCAGTAAAAGGAACAGTTGAGTAAGACTGCTGCTAGGTGAGACACAGAGCAGGCACAAGGCCAGCAAACCTTTTGGTTGAATAGCTTCCATATCAGTCTACAGAGTAACTGGAAAGGTGTCTTATGAAAATGTACATGTAGAGACTTTAAATTTCATGAGGAAAAACAGGTTATTTCTGTCTGGATCACACTATCTTTGGTCCCTCACACCTAGGTCAGTTAAGCAACATAGTAGTTGTTTAATACATATTTAATAAATTAATCAATTAATTAACATGTCTAGATAAATTAATAAAATTTATCTCTGGATTACAGGTGATTTGTAGTCCCTAATTTTGCTTATTTGCACACTAATTTTTCTATAATGAAGATGAATTACTCTTAACGTTGAAAGAAGATTGCATTTTGCCATTATTGAAAGGCCCCTGGAACACACTTAAATTTTTCCACTTATGATTAAATTTCTCCACTATTAATTAAAACAAAATTCTGTCTTTCATTTACAAAAATCTGCTTCTTCAGGGCATATGTGTGTGTTAGTTGCTTAGTTGTGTCTGATTCTTTGTGACCCCATGGACTTTAGCCCACCAGGCTCCTCCATCCATGTGATTTCCCAGGCAAGAATATTTGGAAGGGGTTGCTATTACCTTCTCCAGAGGATCTTCCCAACCCAGGGATCGAACCCAGGTCTCCTGCATTGCAGGCAGATTCTTTACCATCTGAGCCACCAGGGAAGCCATATAGCTTGGGGCTATTTTCCTATCAGAGTTAATAAGTCTGGGGATCCACCCATGCTCCCCTGCCCTGTCCTCGCCCTGTGACTGAGAATATGTGTTCATAGGCCAATGGTCAGGGTTAAGGACACAGAACACTCTTCTTTGGCTGCAGAACACAGTGAAAGTGCTCATCTGAGGCCTCAGGCTCCTGACCTTGGCCCTGTTACACAGCTTCTTTGAAGCAGCTGAGCTAAGCCTCCGTCATGCTAATGTGTTCGTCATTAGACCTGAGATGAGCAGGATTGTGACCTGATCTTGGTCATGGTCCATGGCAGTTGTGGAACATTAAGATCCCCAGAGAGAGATTTGGTTCATAAACATGTAAAGTGAGGGTCGGGATACACCTCTATTGAGGCCATAATAATATTAAATGCCTATTTGTAATTTTAAAAAAAGATCCCCATTGATAGGCTCAACACTGCTACAATTATTATTTATTAAAAACTTTTGTTTAAAATATTATTAGAATATCTCTATTTTATATATGGAATATGGTAATAATCATAAAGAGTAGAGGAATGGAGTCATAACTTAGAGCATAGAGTGCTAGACTGTATTTTTCCCAATGAAATGCAGAGATACAGAAATATTATCATGATTTGTGTTATAACACTGGAGTCAGAACTAATACCGAGGACTGTTTTCTCACCTTGATGCATGGGCTTTAGCTATGCACTTCCCATCAGCACTAATAGAAGATTCAAGGCTAAGCGCCAAGGATAAAACTGAGACTATAATGCAAGCTTTGGATGCTGTCTGTTTGGAAACTGGTTCTCATTGTTATTTTATGTGCTTTGAGGGTTCCTGCTGTTACACTTTTAAAATTCTACTTTCAGATATGGTAAAAAGATAAGATTTCAGAGTAAATAAAAGATGGAGCCTAATTTTTTCTATTGTTTCCAATAGAATAAAATAGTGATTTCGAATTCTACCTGAAAGATGGACCCAAAAGTTCGGCTAAAAGATATTGCATATGTGTGGCTCACACAGTATCTAGAAAATTCAGTTATCCAACTATCTGAAAAAGAAATTGGTGGACATTTGCCTGACTGTCTATCCAATTACCAGTCTATTTTTTTCCTGAGCTGTTTTAATACATCAGTGGTATTGCTGTACTATGAAAAACAACGAAAGCCCTAGAACTATTTCACATGGTCATAATGAGCATGAATTGGAAATTAATATATATGATAGAAATAATGAGTAAATATGATGGTGTGTATCTTCTCCCTCCACATACAGTGTTTCCATACCCCAGAAGAAAAATTTAATCTTCTATGGCTAAAATACATGAAATTTATTTCTTCTGCTTGCTTATGATCAATAAATGAGTAGATTTTGTCTGCTTTAATACTTCTGTCTTTTGTTTAATCATTTGTATATTTAACTGATGGCAGCTGCTGTAATTTAGGGCACATTAGAATGTGCCAGCCACTTCACTTTTGAGGATAAAAATTAAACAAATCAGTGTTTCACTTTGACATGCTCAAATAGACAAAAGTTCCTAGGGTGTATTATTGTTAATAGTAAGGTGGTAAATAGAGATTTTAACACAGGCATAAACATTCAATAGGCCAATTGAGAGGATGGCTGGTTCATAGATGAATGGGCATTAATTGGAATTGCAGTTTCCTTATATGTGAACTGAAGCCTCTATATGCTGGTAAGGTCATCAGTCTTACTTTAAAGTCTCACTTTGGGGGAGAGCATCATAGGTGATGATGAAGATGCTAAATGAGCAATGCAGTTGAGAGAGGGACGCATAAAGGAACACCCAACTTTGATCCCATCTATGAGCAGATCCTTCTCAGTCAGACGGAGTAATTCACGGAGTCACTAACTCCTCAGTCAATTACACCCACTCCCAGAAGTCCACTGTGAAGGCACTGCTGTCCAGAGAGGAGGAACCCACTTGATATTGGACAGGAAAAACAGTGACCTCAAGAGTGAATCAAGATGCCCGTGCCAAGCAGGTGGAAACATAGGTGTGCAAAGGCTGTAGCCACAGAGCACAGTGCTGGGACTCCACATAAGCAGTGGGAGTCTTGAGCTGGCTGGTTAGCCGCAGCCAGGTGTTTAGCAAAGCTTTCAGCTTCCCTCAGTTCAATTCAGTCCAGTCACTCAGCTGTGTCCGACTCTTTGCAACCCCATGGACTTCAGCACACCAGGCCTCCCTGTCCATCACCAACTCCCAGAGTTTGCCTAAACTCATGTCAGTGATGCCATTCATCCATCTCATCCTCTGTCGTCCCCTTCTCCTCCTGCCTTCAATCTTTCCCAGCATCAGGGTCTTTGCCAGTGAGTCAGCTCTTTGCATCAGGTAGCCAAAGTATTGGAGTTTCAGCTTCAACGTCAGTCCTAAAAATGAACACTCAGGACTGATCTCTTTTAGGATGGACTAGTTGGATCTCCTTGCTGTCCAAGGAACTCTCAGGAGTCTTCTCCAACACCACAGTTCAAAAGCATCAGTTCTTCGGTGCTCAGCTTTCTTTATAGTCCAACTCTCACATCCATACATGACTACTGGAAAAACCATAGCCTTGACTAGATGGACCTTTGTTGGTAAAGTAATGTCTCTGCTTTTTAATATGCTGTCTAGGTTGGTCATAAATTTCCTTCCAAGGAGTAAGCGTCTTTTAATTTCATGGCTGCAGTCACCATCTGCAGTGATTTTGCAGCCCCAAAAAACAAAGTCTGTCACTGTTTCCACTGTTTCCCCATCTATTTGCCTTGAAGTGATGGGACCAGATGCCATGATCTTAGTTTTCTGAATGTTGAGCTTTAAGACAGCTTTTTCACTCTCCTCTTTCACTTTCATCAAGAAGCTCTTTAGTTCTTCATTTTCTGCCATAAGGGTGGTGTCATCTGCATATCAGGTTATTGATATTTCTCCCGGCAATCTTGATTCCAGCTTGTGCTTCATCCAGCCCAGTGTTTCTCATAATGTACTCTGCATATAAGTTAAATAAACAGGGTGACAATATACACCCTTGACGTACTCCTTTTCCTATTTGGAACCAGTCTGTTGTTCCATATCCAGTTCTAACTGTTTGCTTCCTGACCTGCATACAGATTTCTCAAGAGACAGGTCAAGTGGTCTGGTATTCCCATTCCCTGGGTCATGACAAACTTCAGGTTGTGACGACATGGGCCGTAAGCCTGTCAGACCAGTTTTTATTTGCACACCAGGAAATGAATGAAAGTGAAAGTCTCTCAATCATGTCTGACTCTGTGACTCCATGGACTATACAGTCCGTGGAATTCTCCAGGCCAGAATACTGGAGTGGGTAGCCTTTCCCTTCTCCAGGGGATCTTCCAAACCCAGGGTTCAAATCCAGGTATCCTGCATTGCAGGTGGATTCTTTACCAGCTAAGCCACAAGAGAAGCCCAAGAATACTGGAGTGGGTAGCCTATCCCTTCTCCAGGGGATCTTCCCGACCCAGGAACTGAACTGGGGTCTCTTGCATTGCAGGTGGATTCTTAACCAACTGAGCTATGTGGGAAGGAAATGAACAGATGGGTCTTTTTTTGTGTCAGTTTGAACAGCCAAAAATACTCCTATATTTAGGTAGTGTGGTCAGTGCTAACTGGTCATCTTTATCCTACTCAGTGCTTCCTATACGGTCCCTAGATATTAGGCCCAAGAGAGAGTGACAGCCCCAGGATCCAGAAGGACCAGATAGTTAAAATCCACAAATGCAGAATAATATCAGAAAATGTTAATATAATAATATTAGCATTTAAATAATATAAAATCAAAAGGATCTCGAGAATCTCACTTTGCTCAGAGGAATATGGCTCGAGTCAGGCCTCCTTGTCCCTGCTCAGTTGTGTTGTTAGCCTGTGCATGCATGCCTGCTAAGTCACTGCAGTCATGTCTGACTCTCTGTAACCCTATGGACTGCAGCCAGCCAGGTTCCTCTGTCCATGGGATCCTCCAGGCAAGAATACTGGCGTGGGTTGCCATGCCCTCCTTCAGGAAGGCCCAAACCAAAAGCTAATATAAAGCCCCAACATTCCTGCACTCAGCATTTTACAAATCTCTTTGGAATGGAGGAGTAAATAATTCCTTAAACAGTTTGGCTCTTCCAGTCTTCTGTCTTGGACAGCTGTCAACAGGAATCCCCAGTCATCTAGTATTAAAATCTCCTGTCACAGAGGGACCTGTCACCTAAGCCCTTGACATAGGACCTTTGAGAATTATTTTTACTTCTATTCTTAGCAAGCACTGACAACTATCTGGAAAAGATGGGGACACCTAGGAGAATGGAACCCTATTACTCCTAAATACAGCCTCTGGTTGTTTACTTGATAAAATTCTTTTCTTGAGAAACATCAGTTGCAAAGCATTCCCTTATAATGCATTCTTAAGATAATTTAGTACTACCCACCATAACAATTGTGAGAAATTATATTTTTTCTTGAAAAACTCAGTTACCCACCCCAACACTCGATAATTTTTAAGCGTGGCCGATCAATTCATATAATTTCTGTGACAAAGCATTAGTGATCTTATGTTTCTTAAGAGCTGTTTACTGTTTGCCTTATGTGGGCAACCTTAAGCATCACCTCGTCAACTCTAAAGCTGTGTGTACCCCGCAGAGGGAGGGAGGCAACAGAGTATACGAGTGCTCAGGGAGACGTGGGCGAGGGAAGAGATGGTTCTGGAGAGACCTCTTCCCTTCCCCGGCTGTCTCCGGCTTCCTCCTGCATGTTCCCTACACTGCTCTCTGCACGGGCTGACCCACCCGGAACCAGAGGACCCACGCCTGCTGCCCTGTCGGATCCACTTTGCACTGAAGGAAGAGGATGTTTGGATCCATAGAGGGGGGGAGCAGAAGACAGGGGTCAAGGGCAAGATTTTTTTGATCACCACGGAAATTGGAGAGAGAGGAACCTGAACTCGAGAGGGAGGTGATGAGGTCTCCAAGAAGGCAATTAAGTCGACAAGGGGTGTGGGAATTAGGGATCAAACCTGTAAGGCGAACAGGTTGAGTGGTCTCAGACAAGGTACAGTGAACCCTAGTGCCTCATTTTCCTTCTCTCAAGCACAGGCAGTGTTACAATTAATTAATCTGGCAGGGTGTTTAGAGATCCACCCTTGAGATACTTAAGCAGGGTACTTGCAGGGCTTGTCTAGCTGTCATTCTTGTTTCTAGAAAAAAGGAAACTTTCCTAATATTTTCACCAGTCCCCCAAACCCCCGTACCCAAAAGTAACAAAGAAGTCAAAATAAACTCTTGGCTTTATCCGCTAAGTATTTACACTCACTTGATTCAAACCTTGACTTGCGTCAGCCTTCCCGCTCAGCACAAATACTATGTTTCTGTCATTAACATTCTCCGCTGGTCTGAGTTTCCGGTGGTCTTATCCTAACCTTATTGTTATTTCTGAATATTATGCAGGGCTGATGATGGCAGTGTCTTGGCATTTGTCTTTCTTTGGTTGATTGGTTGTTAAGATGTTCTTTGTGCCTGGTTATAATGCTTTCCTGTAGCAACTCCCCTGAAGTTCTCAAAAACCCCCCCAAATCTGACCTTTTGGCGCAGCAAGTCTGCTGCTTCTGAGACTGCTTGCCAGCCCAGCCTCACTCTGCCCTCACCACTTTACAACTTCTTCCCTTCTTTTTGGCAGAACAAAAATGTCCAAGTTCTGTATGTTTGCTTACAAATACACAACTCGGCTGTGTTCCCATCCTTTGTGTCAACAGGAAAATTCCCTTGTTCTATGTTTAGCTTGAATAATTACCAAACTGTTTATGATTAGAATGTGAGGATGTGACCTCACAGCAATTTTTTCATTTCCTTTCTCTGTATTTAATACATTTCAGAAACTGAAAATACCAAATCTGTTCTCTCTCTCTCTTTTTCTTTTTTTTTTTTTGATGCTTATCAGTAATGGAAACATTGCAAAACAATCAGCCCAATACCTATGCTTTGTTCATTTATTGCCTTCTCTGAAGATAAATTGACTGTACTCAACTCTCTTCAGCATTTTTCTTCACCTAGATATTATTGCCTTGTGCAGCCACCCCAAGGTGACTGTTATCACTTAATTAAATCCTTGCACGCTGGGAAGAAAAAACAACATTGTTCCTTCATAACCCCAAGGAGCCTATTTTTAAGCCACTAAGCCTTTTCCCTGTTTTATTAACTTATTCCTGGCTACAACAAGACATACTTTTGTTGATGAGCACAATGTTGTATTAGCTTTTTATTTTCTGGGTAAACTTATCTGTTCTCTGGGAAGAGGGAAAAAAAGAATGGACATTACCAGAGAAGAGAAAAAAATGGGGTCTGCTCAACCTCCCTGATTCTAATACCGGTCTCTGTAAACACCAAGCTAGAAACTAGGAGCAGGGGGATTCGGCGAAGGGAATGAGAAAATAAAATGTAAACATAAAATGGAAACAAGACAAAAAGTAAAATGACGTGTCTGTCTCCTGGGACAGATGCCAGCTAGAGGACACCACTGTCAAGCTCAGAGAGCCAGGCATGCAAGTTCCATAGTGTGTTTTGGTTTTTATTTTTTCTGAATAGAGAAGATCTATTGGTGCTTCTCTCTGTTGCTGTCCAGAGTAACATCACTTTATTAACCTCCAGCTTAATGTGTTTATCTTTTTCCTATTCAGGATTCCTTCTTTACCTTCTAGTATTGGACCCCCATTATCAACCAGTTTTCTACTCATGTGTGTTTCTGGGCATCAAAGAAATACCACTGGGGTATGTTTAGAAGTGCATGCGATGGTGTGTGCGTGCACACAGGTTAACAATGGGATGGCAGTTCTAAGTGCAGTACTTGATACCAAGAAGTTCACTTGCTGCCAGGGAGTGATTCGTTCATGCATGGTAAACAATGCACCTTCGAGTTTGTTTCTAGTCCATTAAACCATGGACCAGAAAATGGCTTTATCACTTCTAAAATTTGGACCCAAGGAAGCATATGTGTTTATTCATGATGTTAAATCATTTTACTGCACGCTGTGTTCACCAACAGAGTAAATACCACTTAAAGCTGTAATATTGGCAAGAGCGGTTAATGCTGTGACAAGCTGGGGTTGGATAGAGACCTGGTTCTTAAATAGTTGGATAATTAAGCTATCTGGGCAATGGCTGATCATTGCCCACAGGTTACATATTTCTCAGCTCCACACATAGAACACATGATTGTGAGCACTGGCTCCCTCCCTCACACGTGCAGGGGAAGTTCAGCAGCTCAGTGGCCCAATATCTGAAGGGGGAAAAGAATAAACACCTCTAGGATAATATGAGAATGAGCCCAATGAATGCCTGTGAAATTTAACAAAAGGGTCCCCTGTCCAGACCCCAGGGCTTGTCTCTTACTTGGCACATGTGAACCTCCAGCACTTATTTACATGGAGTGACTGAAAATCTCCATGAGTTACTTCTTGGGTTGAGGTCAGGTCTGCTGTAGCTGCCTTCTTGCCAGCCACATGGGTCCCTGTGGCTATGTGTATTTCAGCATGCCCAATGGAGTGCACTGGTTTGGCTTTTTTCTTCTGCAGTTAATTTCTTTTCCTTTGTAATAGCATTATAAATATCTCACTGAGGCAGTGAGAGCCCTGGTAGACAGTGCCCTTTGTAGCACTGAACTGTGCTACAGTTTGACTTTCACCCTGAACTGTGTTTGTCTGAAGCATGTACTTGGTGTCATGATGAAGTGAGTGGGGAGGTGTATAATATTTGGTTTCAAGTTCCGATTTTGTTGTCCGGAAACTCTTCGTGGCTTTCTCCTGATAACCTTAGAACACAACCTAGAATCATCATTGATTATTTGTCTGTCTGTCTCGCTCTTACACACACATATTCATTCACCACCATCCCGACCTCCGCAAGTTCAGGCAGGGTCATTCTTAAGCTGTCCTTGTAGGCAGTGTATATCTGGCCTTCCAGAATGTCCAATCAAGAGGCAGCCCAGATGTCCTCAACCACCATTTTTGTTCCTAATAGTGTCAGGGAATGCTTCCTTTCCCACCCAGATTCTGCATTTGCCCTTCACAAAC
>NW_011494814.1:221729-310303 GCF_000754665.1 Bison bison bison | reverse complement strand
AGAAAGACTGGCTGCCAGCCTTTGCGGAGGACCCTCACCCAAGCTCACAGCACCTCCAGGGCTCCTCCAGGCTGAATAATCCCATCTGTTTAACCATTCCGTAAAAAGTCTTATGTTTCAATTATCTAATCATTTTTTCAGCTTCTCTTTGAGCCCTTTCTCGATTCTTCTTTCAGTAAAGCATCTAACCCCAGAACTGAATGTATTGAAGATCTAAACAGTGCAGAATTCTTTAAAAATTTCTTGAAATATAGTTGATTACAATCTTGTGTTCATATCTGCTATACAGAAAAGTGATCCAGTTACACATATATGTACATTCACTTTCCTATTCTCTTCCATTGTGGTTTATCACAGGATACTGAATATAGTTCCCTGGCTATACAGTAGAACCTTGTCACTTATAAACAGTGCTGAATTTTTAAAAGATAGAATTTAAAAAATCAGTGTCAGTGGCTCTCATTGGTAGGCATTTAACATAAAAATAGCGAGTTGATTACTTGCCCCATATAAAAGAACTGGTGGTGCACACACACACACACACAATGGGAGGGAGGTGTTGGCCTTTTGCACAGCCCTGGAGAGCAGGCGACACTCTCTAGGACATTGTGACCTCTGCTTGCTGAGCATGGGGTAGCCAGCAGCCTTGAAGTCTCTCATATACCTGAGAGGATGGGTGTTATTTGAAGGTAAACAGAACTCAGGCAAAAATCGTCAAGTGGATGAAAGAATTCAACACTGGGCATTTTTTATTTTCTTTCCCTGCCCCCCTTCCAAGTGCCATCCTGTCTGTACACTGATGAATGTGCACGCCAGTGCTGTGTACTTACAGGTAGAGCACGTTGCCGACAGAGAACGTCAATGGGAAATGCTTTCCTCCTTCCTTCATCTTGTTTCACACTCTCTCCATTCTCATCTGGAACACAGAATCTGAGGAAGAGATAGTTTTCTTTCTAGCCCATATCCACTTCCATCTGCTTCCAGTTATACTTGAAGAGGAAGTGGTGGAAGCAATCCCGAATTAGTATAAAACATTAGTATATTCAATAGTAACATACAAATAAAAAATGTTACTGTTAATATCCTCACTGATTCAATACCTAGAACTTTATCCATTCTTGCTTTAAATTCTTATAGATTTTTCTGTCAGGGTGCTCAGGGCTGGAGCACTGGGATGACCCTAAGGATGGGATGGGGAGGGAGGGGGGAGGGAGGGTCAGGATAGGGAACACATGTACACCCATGGCTGATTGATGTGAATGTATGGCAAAAACCACCACAATATTATAAAGCAATTAGCCTCCAATTAAAATTTAAAAAAAAAGATTTTTCTATCAGTCTCTTACCCTTTAGTCTGGATGAGTATTTGAATACAATTTGCTTTCCTGGGACTATTAGATGTCTATTTCCAATACTGTTTGGTTTTAGGAGAGTTGCTTTTTCTGTATATTGTCAGTATTTTAATGCACGTGCACTATTTGAGTTAAAAGAGAAAGAGTTGCCTAGGAATCAACCTAAAACATTGCCCCTGTGGAATGAGATCTGCCCAGTAGATTATGATTTACCGAAGTGTGGCTTAACCCATGTCTGACAGACTGTCAAGTGTTGCTGTATTCTCTTGGTTGGCTGAGGTCACAATCAGAGAAGACAACAACCATCTCCTTGCCCCAGTTCTGCTCTGGACATGAACCTGAGCACCATTTCTCTGCCCTCTGCCCCTGGGAACTCAGATCTATAGGAGAGCCAATGCTAGCAGTTGGTTACCAAAAAGTTAAAAATCTGTGCCATGAAAAAAGTGGTCCAAGTCTACAGACTTGGAAAAAAACTATATAAATTACATGCAGAGTACATCATACAAAATGCTGGAATGGATGAAGTACAAGCTGAAATCAAGATTGCTGGGAGAAATATCAATAACCTCAGATATGCAGATGACAGCACCCTTATGGCAGAAAGCAAAGAGGAACTGAAGAGCCTCTTGATGAAAGTGGAAAAGCTGGCTTAAAGCTCAACATTCAGAAAACTAAGATCATGGCATCCAGTCCCATCACTTCATGGGAAATAGATGGGGAAACAATGGAAACAGTGACAGACTTTCTTTTCTTGGGCTCCAAAATCACTGCAGATGGTGACTGCAGCCATGAAATTAAAAGATGCTTGCTCCTTGGAATAAAAGCTATGACCAACCTAGCCAGCATACTAAAATGAAGAGACATTACTTTGCCAACAAAGGTCCATCTAATCAAAGCTATGGTTTTTCCAGTTGTCATGTATGTATGTGAGAGTTGGACCATAAAAAAAGCTGAGCGTTTCAAAAGCATCAAGAATTGATGCTTTTGAACTGTGGTGTTGGAGAAGATTCTCGAGAGTCCCTTGGACAGCAAGGAGATAAAACCAGTCCATCCTAAAGGAAATCAGTCCTGAGTATTCATTGAAAGGACTGATGCTGAAGCTGAAACTCCAATACTTTGGCCACCTAATATAAAGAGCTGACTCATTGGAAAAGACCCTGATGCTGGGAAAGATTGAAGATGGGAGGAGAAGGAGATGACAGAGGATGAGATGGTTGGATGGCATCACCAACTCGATGGACATGAGTTTGAGCAAACTCTGGGAGTTGGTGATGGACAGGGAGGGCTGGCATACTGAAGTCCATGGGGTTGGAAAGAGTCGGACATGACTGAGTGACTGAACTGAACTGAAGTCCACAGAGTCAGTATATAGAACACAGGCTGAGTTTGTGTTCCTGTCATACAGCTCCCATTACTAACTAAATGATTGCAGTTTCCTCATCTCAAACAGGGATGATGATAGTGTATACAGGCATAACTCATTTTATTGTGCTTTGCTACATTTGCACTTTAAAGATACTGTGCTTTTTTACAAATCAGACATTTCTGTCAACTCTTCATCTAGCAAGTCTACTGGTGCCATTTTTCCAACAGTATTTGCTCACTTGGTGTCTCTATGTCAAATTCTGATGATTCTTGCAATATGTCACACTTTATCAGTCTGTTTATTACCGTGATCTGTGATCAGTGATCTTCCATGTTAGTATTGTAATTGTTGTCAGGCACCAAGAACTGTGCCCACATAAGATGGCAAATGTAATTGATAAATTTTGTGTGTGTTCTGACTGTTGTTTAGTCGCTGAGCTGTGTCTGACTCTTTTGTGACCCCACAGACTGTAGCCCTCCAGGCTCCTCTGTCCATGGGATTTCCCAGGCAAGAATACTAGAGTGGGTTGTCATTTCCTTCTCCAGTGTCTGACTACCCTACCAGGCACCATTCTTCATCTTTCCCCGTCTTAGGCCTCCCTATTCCCCAAGACACAATATTGAAATTAGGCCAGTTAATAACCCTACAATTGCCTCTTAAGTGTTCAGGTGAAAGGAAGAGTTGCATATCTCTCATTTTAAATAAACGACTAGAAATGATGAAGCTTAGTGAATAAGGCATGTTGTAAGCCAAGATAGGCTGAAAGCTAGGCCTCTTGTGCTGAACGGTTAGTCAAGTTCTGAATGAAAACCAAAAGTTCTTGAAGGAAAACAAAGTTCTGTTCCAGTGAACCCATGAACGATTAAGAAAACAAAAGAGCCTGATTGCTGATCTGGATACAGTGTTAGTGGCCTGGATAGATCAAACCAACCACAACACCACCTTAAGCCAAAGCCTAATCTAGAGCAAGCCTTAACTCTTTTCATTTCTTTGAAGGCTGAGGGAGGTGAGGAAGCTACAGAAGATAAATTTGATGCTAACCATGACTGGTTCATGAGGTTTAAGAAATCAAGCCATCTACATGAAATAAAAACAAACGGAAAGGCAGCAAGTGTCGATGTAGAAGCTACACCAAGTTATCCAGAAAGTCTAGCTAAGATCATAAATGAAGATGGATACACTAAACAACAAATTTTCAGTGTAGACAAAACAACCTTCTATTGAAAGAAGATGCTATGTAGAACTTTCATAGCTAAAGAAGAGAAGTCAAAGCCTGGTTTCAAAGCTTCAAGGACAGGCTGACTCTTCTGTTAAGGGCTAGTGCAGCTGGTTGGAGAAGGCAATGCCAACCCATTCCAGTACTCTTGCCTGGAAAATCCCACGGATGGAGGAGCCTGGTGGGCTGCAGTCCATGGGGTCGCAAAGAGTCGGACACGACTGTGCGACTTCACTTTCACTTTTCCCTTTCCTGCATTGGAGAAGGAAATGGCAACCCACTCCAGGGTTCTTGCCTGGAGAATCCAAGGGATAGGGGAGCCTGGTGGGCTGCTGTCTATGGGGTTGCACAGAGTCGGACATGACTGAAGTGACTTAGCAGCAGCAGCAGTGCAGCTGGTATTAACACCAATGCTCATTTACCATCATGAAAATCCTAGGGTCCTTAAGCATTATGCCAAATGTACTCTGCGTGTACTTTGTAAATGCAACAACACAGCCTGGATGACAATACATCCATTTACAATATGATTTAAAGAATGTTTTAAGCCCACTGTTCAAACCTGCAGACATGTGAAGTTGCTTCAGTCATGTCTGACTCTTTGCAACCCTACAAACTGTAGCCCACCAGGCTTCTCTGTCCATGGGATTCTCCAGGCAAGAATACTGGAGTAGGTTGCTATGTCCTCCTCCAGGAAATCTTCTCAACTCAGGGTTTGAATCCGCATCTCTTATGTCTCCTGCTTTGACAGGCGAGTTCTTTACCACCAGTGCTACCTGGGAAGCCCCTGTTGAAGCCTACTGCTGAGAAAAAAAGATTGCTTTCAAAATGTTACTGTTCATTGACAATGCACCTGGTCACCCATGAACTCTAATGGAGATGTGCAACAAGATGCATGTTGTTTTCATGGCTGCTAACATAATGTGTATTCTGCAGCCCATAGATCAAAGGATCATTTCAACTTTCAAGTGTTAGTACTTAAATATGTTCTCTAAGGCTATAGTTGCCATACATAGTGATTCCTCTGATGGATCTGGGCAAAGGCCTTGAGAACCTGAAAATTCCATTAAGAATATTTGTGGTTCATGGGAAGAGGTCAAGATAGCAATGTTAACAGGAGTTTGGAAAAAAGTTGATTCCAGCTCTTATGGATGACTTTGAGGGTTTAAGATTTCAGTGGAGGACATAACTGCAGATGTGGTTGGAAATAGTATGAGAACTAGAATTTGAAGTGGCGCCTACAGATGTGACTGAATTATTGCAATCTCATGATAAAATTTCATCTAATGAGCTTCTTCTTACAGATGAACAAAGAAAATGGTTTCTTGACATGGAATCCACTCCTGCTGAAAATGCTGTGAAGATTGTTGAAATAACACCAAAAGATTTAAAATATTACCTAAATTTAGTTGATTAAGCAACAATAGATTTTGAGAGAATTAACTCTAACATTGAAGTTCTAGGATGGGTAAAATACTATGAAATGGCATTACATGCTACAGAGAAATAATTCATGAAAGAAAGAGTCAATCCATATGGCAGACTTTCTTTTATTTTAAGAAATTGCCATGATCACCCCAGCCTTCAGCAACCACCACTATGATCAGCCATCAGCATCAAGGCAAAACCTCCCTCCAGCAAAAAGGTTATGAATGGCTGAAGGTTCAGATAATGGTTAGCGTTTTTCACAATATTTTTAGTGAAGATATATACATTGTAAAGACATAAAGCTATTTCACACTTAACAGTCTATCAGTTCAGTTCAGTCACTCAGTCGTGTCCGACTCTTTGCGACCCCATGAACCGCAGCACGCCAGGCCTCCCTGTCCATCACCAACTCCCGGAGTTCACTCAGACTCACGTCCATCGAGTCAGTGATGCCATCCAGCCATCTCATCCTCTGTCGTCCCCTTCTCCTCCTGCCCCCAATCCCTCCCAGCATCAGAGTCTTTTCCAATGAGTCAGCTCTTCGCATGAGGTGGCCAAAGGACTGGAGTTTCAGCTTTAGCATCATTCCTTCCAAAGAAATCCCAGGGCTGATCTCCTTCAGAATGGACAGGTTGGATCTCCTTGCACTCCAAGGGACTCTCAGGAGCCTTCTCCAACACCACAGTTCAAAAGCATCAATTCTTCGGCGCTCAGCTTTCTTCACAGTCTGTAGTATATTATAAACATAACTTTTATTTGCAACCAAAACTTTTGTGACTCAATTTATTGCAATTGAGTCACAAATTTACTGCCACTTTGTTGTGGCAGTCTGGAACTGAACTCACAGTATCTCTGAGCAGTGCTTGTACATCAGAGTTAGGAAGTTGAGAGAATTGAACTGGGTTAGTTAATGTAAAGTTCTTCTTCCAGGGTCCAAAACAGAGATGGCTTCAATCAGCATGGTGTACATATAATATCACACACACACACACATAGATCTCTCCTTAATAGCTCTCATTTTTAAATAACCATGTTTATTAAAGTAAAATTATTTTTTTCCTGTTTTTACATTTTTTTCTTTCTAATCTTATTTTTGACATTACAATCTTATCTAAGTCTCTCACTCTGTATTTCCTTAATGTGTTTCTTTCTGATAACTTCTATAACAGTCTTTCTCCCTTACAAATATCCTGTCCCCAAATTACATTATAAAAGTTCTGTAGAAGAATCTTTACAACCAGGATCGAATCTTATTTCAGCCATGGATATTGAGTCCTCTTCTTGCTTGTCTAACTTATTTAGTTTTCCTGCCTTTAGTATATTAGCCCTCTTTTTCCAAGTGTACATTTCTCTTTATATCAGGTAAAAACCACTCTTATTAGCAGATACTTTCTAAATCAGCATCTGAAGTCAAATAATAACCACTGTGGGCACCATTTATTAAATGCCTATTGTATGATAGCACTTACACACACATTAACTCTAATCATCTTCACACCTCTACTGAGTAGAATAAGTAATGTACAGATATTATTCTTTATATTTTCATGTGAGAATGAAGTTGCAAGTTCAGAGTTCCCACTCAGATCTGCTTACTTGCAGAGCTCATGTGTTCTCTTCTATTGTACCGTGATGCTTCTTAAAGACTTTGGGGTATATTCATTTCAAGCTTGGATGTCAAACCTTTTCAGCTGTGGCCACACAGACTCTTTAGCTTCCTAGAGGGAATTGAGGAGACATGGCTATAATTGTCCCATCTTCTCTACCATTGACCCCAACCTAAGAGTCCCTCTGGACCTGACCAGGGGCTTTCTAACAGAGCCATGCCTCTCATGTTGAGGGCAACTGGAAGATGAGATTAAGAGAGGCTTCTCCATAGTGCCAGGTCTTTAAGTCATGAGCTACAGTTTTGGCATGATAGCCCCCTCACTGGGCATTTTTCTAGAACATAAGCAGGTCCCTCCCTGGTGAAATCTATGGAATGTGCTCCTTAGCAGTGATCTAGGTGCCCTGGGCTTAGAAAGAGTGCATCTACCTGAAACATCTCTTCTTCCTTCATCAGCCCTCTTCTTTGGGGGGTTCCTATAAAGTCCTCTAACTCTGAAAGTCTCCTCATTCACACCTCTTAACAGCCCTCTGGCTCAGACACCCTCACCTCCTTTCTGCTGCCTTTCCTGGGACTTGGATGACACCCATATTGCTTTTTCAGTGAGGACCCTGGAGAGACCCTAGAGAGAGATGTAAAAGGATCTGTTCTTTTTAAACCACTTCAGCTGCTTACTATGTCAACTCAACTGAGCAGAAAAGTGGTGGGAAGGGTCCTAATACTTCAGCCCACGTATGCCAAGACAGATGGCATCTCTCCACATCTGAGTGTGTAAGGCTATATGTTCTCTTGTATCATTTATTCATACTTTCTAATACATCAAAAGAGGGTATTAGTAATGTATTTCCTTCAAAAAGTTGCTGGATAGCTTGCTATATCCACCATTCTCTAGAGTGTGTCCCTGGATACCAAAGTATTTCAGCCTTAAAGAAGCAAACGTAAATGATTTGCAGCAAAACCCATAGATTTTACTCTTTGTAGCAAACCTTTGGGGATAAGGATTTTTATCCTGCTCAAAATGAAAGTTTCATGTCATGTCACGTTATTGAAAATTTTAATTGTGATAACATAGTCCAGTGCATTAAGGAAGCCCAATATAAGGAAGAATTGCATTTTGGAAATGAGTAAAAGAATTTCTTTTGTTCATTGCCTATGAGGGTATGTTACTCATAGCTTGCTGAGATTATGGAAAAGAGCTGGGCTCACTGTTTCATTCTGGAATATTGATGATAGTGTTAGTCATTTACTGTTACACTGTCTTGGTCTCACAAGTGGGATTCAGGATGTTGATAACTGTGGAGACCCACATTGACATAAAGGACGTTAGTCCTGCCTAGTAGGTCATGCCTGTGTGCTTTTAGGCCATATCCATTAGGCCATGTCTGTGTGCTTCTTAGGAAATGGCAAAATAATGTTGGCTATACACTTTCATGCCTGCTTTGGCAGAAAAGAACCAAGAAAGGGGTGAAACTCTGGTGGAGAGGAGCAACACATGTCTTAAGCAAGTGTGATTGCTTATAATGAGAATACAAGCAACATACAGAAAATGATAAAGGCTTAAGGTTGTGTTTGTGAAACCCTTAATATATTTTTTATTTGCTTTGGGATAAAAGTCTTCCATTAGGACACAGAGGCCAATTTGAGTCTTTAGGGGCTCAGTCCTTTAGGGGAACTCACTCTCTAGACCATGAAGCGTTAAAGTGGAAATTAAAGTAGGTCATCCTATTACGAAGGAGAAGCCCCCAAGCAAGACAATAAAACAAATCTCACTTGTTGGAAAAGGTCAAGGCTAAAGTGAACAAATCTCATTGAGACAGAAAGAATCTATTCCCACTATTCAGTCACATAAAATTTGCACCAGCCTATGCAAATTTAGAGCCATTCTTGGTTTCACAGTTTGTCAGTAATCACTATTCATCCATGAGTCAGATATATAAATGTTTCCATAGTTGTTTTACTGCCCAGGGGAGTTTCACATATAAGCACATTCAGAACAGGATCACTGGGAACAGTGGCCAAGAAGCATGGTACATATAGGTCACCATCCCCGTGATCATCAACATCTCTTGCACTAAATGATGAATGCAGAATCCAAACCAAAAGATTGAAACATGTGAAATGTCATGTATGAAACGAGATGCCAGTCCAGGTTCAATGCACGATGCTGGATGCTTGGGGCTGGTGCACTGGGACGACCCAGAGGGATGGTATGGGGAGGGAGGAGGGAGGAGGGTTAAAAAAAATTTTAAAAAATAATAATAATAAATAAAAGCTCATTCGTCATAAAAAAAAATAATAAAGATGTTTTCCAATGTAAAAAAAAAAAAAGGTGAAGAGATAAATAAAAGGAAATAAGAGAGCAGAGGAAAAACTGTAAAGGGAGCTGAAATAAAAAGAAGTGGATTCAAAGTCATTGATCCCAAACCTGAACACTGGTTTCCAGGATAATGACAGGTAACTTTTTACAGCCTTACTTTTTTCAGGCTACTGGAGGTTGGTGCTTACTTACACTCTAAGTTATGTTTAAGGAAGAGTTGTAATGAGGATTCATTTTTTTTTCTTAAATTGTTAGGAAGTTTTTCATTAAAAGTTATTTCTGCAAGCTTATGTAATGGGATGTGGTAGATACACATAGAAATGTCCTAACTGGAAAGTGGCTCATATTATAGTCTTGGGATTCTAGACAGCTAAGAAAAATAGCATCCTAGTAATGAAAATAATACTTGTTCACGTGCCCAGCCTTAAAAGAAACCAGGCAGAGGGCCAAGTGAAAAATCAGACTTGAAATTTAATTGATACACTTGTTGCACTGTGGTTGGCACTTTAGGTGCCTTTGACATAGAAGGTTGAGAAAGACTACGTAAGAGGTGACAGTTGTGGCTGAAGATACTATAGGGCTGTATGGTTGCAGCCACTATAAATTCTGTAGACTAAATAGAATTTTAATAAGTCCAATAGTCATTGAGAGGTAGACTGTCATTCATCAAATGCATTGAATGGTGGAATATATGCATTTTCAAATTATTTTTGTTCTAACCTATCTTTAGCTATTTAAGTCAAAAATGTGAGTAAATGGATCATTGTGCACATTAGAATTAGACTGAGACTATTGATTCAAGGTTTCTAGTGAATGAATTATCAATATGGCCAACTGCAAATTTCTTTTGGAATTGCTGCAAATTGGCACATCAGTGCCTTTGACTAGATCATGCATAACGTAGGTTATTGTTACAGTGAATCCCTGCAGGATGTATAACATTATGGCTATTACATAACTTCAATAAAGCACATGGCCCTGAGTCACTGAAAACACTTTGTCCAGTGATTCCTCAGGTGTGTGAGTTGATACAGCCTCTACAGCTAAAGTAGATAAGTGGTGTTCTGTAGCCACCCATGGCAAATAGCCCCAGACAAGATCCACAGTCACTTAGACCTGCCTAGCAGGCTGATGCTGTGTGCTGCTTAGGAAAAAGCAGACCAGCAAAGTCTGCCTCTCTTTGACAGGTGTCTAGGATGTCAGTTACTGGCCTCCAACTTCACTAAGCAACCTAAGAAGGGGATGATCCTGGGCGATGATAGCATTCCAGAATGGGGTGGGGTGGGGTAGGGGTTGGGGAGGAAGGAAAATAATGTCTGGGCCAAAACTTCTTACATTTCCTTTTGCCCTGGGAAATTTATAGGGTGTGTGTGTGTGTATATATATATGTTTGTGTGTGTGTGTGTGTGTGTGTGTGTGTATATATATGTTTATATGTATATATATATATATATATGCATTTTTATTTCCATGAAGCAATCCAGCCCTGTTTGGTAACTATAACAGCGTATTTGAGCACCTTTAGAGCTATCAGGATAGCCAAGTAAGTGTCTAGGCATCTCAAATTTATATAACAGTCTTTTCCTGAAAAAATTGACCATTTATTGACAATTCATGTATTGCATCTAATTTTCTCTTTAACACTCATGATGAATACACTAGTAAAAGCTTCAAGACAAAACAGAATCATATCTTTTGAATATTTTTTAAACAAAGTTGGGCTTGCATTTTAAAGGGAAAAACTCACAGTGATTATTTGACTTATCTAATAGTGAAAACAAGAAAATAGTTGGGTCTGTCCTTTTTGCTGCCTCTGAGGTGGGTCAGAAAGGCAGAGATGGTAAGCCCGGTCGTTTCCACAGTTTCATCCTTCACCTTCTTCAAATCACTGTACCATGTCTGATTTCACATTCAAGCTAGTCACTTTAGGTTTTCTCTTTGCATTTCCATTAGCTATACTTCTCTACAGACAACTTCAGTCCCACGATGCCTATTAAATCTCACTGAGATCTTGGGTAAAGCATCTTTTGATCCTGGAAATTCAAGTAATAAATTAGCCAGTTACTTTTCAGTGATGGCACTGAATTCTCTTCTAGTCACGATAGTCATTGAAGGAGATTGGAAAGAGGAAGAAAACTCCAATCTCAGTCTTCATGAAAAAAATTTCACTTTGGAAAGTCAGAGGAAACATGCCAGAATTTAATTTTCTTCTTTAGTAATGTCTTTATCCCCCAAAATTACAGACACCAAAAAGTTCACACTCCAGCCCAGTCCTTTCATCCTGTTTCTGAATTGGACCACAGTAGAAGCCAAGATATGTAGCCGAGTACCACTGCTTTTAATAGTATGAATTTGGTCTGAATGCACACCTAGCAAATTTAGTGCTGGCAAATTTCACACTCAGTTGTTTTGCTTTGAAGGATATCATCTAGAGATTCTCTGAAGGAGATTTCATATGACATTAGTTGTTACGCTTTGGACATATGCAAATATGTTAGCAAACAACAGAAATCTACAGCCCCTTTTGCTTCGTGTGTGTTAAGTAAGCATGTGGGGATAAATGCAGCAGCATTTCCTTAGACCTCTGAACAGGATGAGAGCTCTGTGGACAAGGGTGTAGGCTGGTCTTTCTCACTCAGACCCACTGGCCGACTGTGAAATGAAAAGAGAAGGTCGGCAAAGCAGCCGAAAGCTGTAGCAGGTGGTACACCAAGTTGTTTATCCCAAGATTATTCAGGACCAGGTTTCTAATTCTATCAGAGTAATTGATTTTCCCATAAATGTGCATCTCTACCTTCTATGGAGCTAAGGCAATGAAGTCGTGTAGCCCTCTAAGCATTTAAAATGTACAGAAAACCAATATAAAGGTATCAATGTTGTAAATAGAAGATACGGAATAGGTGCAATTACTTGAAAAGATCTCCAAAACAATCCTAATAAGCATTGTCGATTTCTGGGACTAAATGCTACCATTAGCAGTCCATCATATTTATGGCTTTATGTGGATCTAGTGAAAATTAATTATTAATTACATGAGTGATATATGAAATAAAGAGCAGAGACTCTAGTTATAGTGATTTCCTGAAGTTAACACTGAGGACTTTCAGGGCCCAACCATTTTCCCCGAATGTCTAAACTACTATCCTAGTTCAGGTTACCATAACAAAATACCATAGAGTGGGTGGCTTAGATAACAGAAATTTATTTTCTTATGGTTCTGGAGTCAAAAAGGTCCAAGATCAAGGTGCTAGCATGGTCGGATTCTGGTGAGGACTCTACTCCTGACTTGCAGATGGCCGCCTTCTGACTGTGTGCGCTCAGGGCCTTTTCTAGGTGCATGCGTATGGGGACTGTTCTCTCTCTCTCTCATAAGACTACCAGTCCTATCGGATTAGGACCCATATGACCTCATTTAACCTTAATTACCTCTTAAAAAAACCCAGTCCCCAAATATGGTCACATTGGAATTTAGGGCTTCAACATGTGACTGAATTTGGGAGGAGGCGTGTAATCCAGTTAATCCATGGTGACCATATTTGTCACAGTTAAGCTCTTTTCATTACAGATTTTTTAATACCCTTTCCTTAGAGAGATCAATAGTGTTTCCTAAAATGAAACTCATATGTGAATGCAACAGCTAAATATCTGAGGTCTCTAAATGGGTCTTTTAATATGCTCAAGTTGTTATAGGTTTCTTCAATCTTTGTTACTACCTCTGACACAGACTCCTTACCTAAAGGAATACATGTACAAAGTTTTTGTTTTTTATTTTGAAAATCCTGTTCTTTAAAGTTACCCAGTGTCCAGTAAGCAGTCCAGTTCATGTAATAATCAGCCATAACAGAAACACCAATATGGGTCTACCTTCCATCTTCAAGGATGTATCATTTAAGCAAACACGACTGGAAAATAAATTTCTATAAAGTCAATCTTATTTTCACACTAACTTCTATTTAAAATAGTATGTGTATGTGTATATATATACATATATATATATGTATATATAACCAGAGAGAGAAAGGAAAAAATTCTTAGTCTAAATGGAAACTTTGGAACCAGAAATGGGGTGAGTGTGCTGGCACGCTCCATGACTTGCTACTGTGTGTTCTCAAGTCCCATCCTGGCAGTAGCCTGTTAAGAGGTGTAGATCTAGCAATTATTGATTAACTGGGGTCCCTTCTTTATTTCTAGGCATTAGCCTCTTCCTGTAAGTCATGAGAATTTCCTTGAGGTCTATAGTCTCTAGTTTGTTCAGTTCAGTCACTCAGTCGGGTCCAGCTCTTTGCGACCCCATGAACTGCAGCACGACAGGCTTCCCTGTCCATCACCAACTCCCAGAGCTTGCTCAAGCTCATGTCCATCGAGTCGGTGATGCCATCCAACCATCTCATCCTCTGTCGTCCCCTTCTCCTGCCTTCAATCTTTCTCAGCATTAGGGTCTTTTCCAACGAGTAAGTTCTTCACATCAGGTGGCCAAAGTGTGGGAGCTTCAGCATCAGTCCTTCCAACGAATATTCAAGACTGGTTTTCTCTTGAATGGACATTTACAAATTCTAGGAAGATAATCATGTGAGCTATTGGTTATGTTAATTAACCAGGTAAGAGGAATCCTTTTACAATGTATATGTATATCCAATCATCACAATACATGCTTTAAATATTTTGCAATTTCATGTGTCAATTATGGCTCAGCAAAGCTTTAAAAATGCAAATTCCATCAATCCATGCCTTTTCCAACCCATAAACAGGATATTAGAGGTGTGAAGATTGGTAATATCAGACAAGAGTCCCCACCATGTATGGAGAGTGTCCTAAGTCACTTTGCCTTGTGAGTTTTTGTTTTATAAAGTGAATTCCCACTTTTCTCATTTTCTTCATCTTGGATCCCATAGATGAATTTTGTTTAAGAAAGTAACTCTTGAGTTGCTCTTTGTTCAGCTAGTATAGGCCTGGTGCGTAGGAAGCCCTCAACAGGTGTTTTCTGAATGCATAACACTGAAGCAGTAGGGACATGACAACCACTTATGTGGAAAGAAATACTAGAGGAAGCATAGACTCCTAGCAACTGTGATGGGTGTGAAACAAGTAAAATCCCCAGCAGGTATCCCAGTGGCAGGAGGAAAAGGAGGTTCCTCTCTTCCTACACCTACCACATTTTCTTGTGTGACATTGGGCCGTGTACTTGATTTCCCTGAGATGCGTTTCCTTATCTGTAATATAGGATTAAATAATGCCCAGGTCAAAATTTGTTCTAAATAATTTCCCTAACAAGTGTTAGTTTCTTTCCATTCCCTCTTCTCTAAGGTGAATATTTGAGTGAACTGAGCATTGTTTAAAGCATCTAGCTGCTCAGATGGTAAAGAATCTGCCTGCAGTGCAGGAGACCCAGGTTCGATCCCTGGGTTGAGAAGATTACCTGGAGAAAGAAACAGCACCCCATTCCAGTATCCTTGCCTAGATAATTCTGTGGACAGAGGAGCCAGGCGGGCTACAAAGATACAACTGAGTGACTAACACTCACTTTTTTTCCTAATATGTGATGATAATATATATGATTTATAGTAGTATGTGTGTGTGCACTTAGTCACTCAGTCATGTCCAACTTTTTGAAACCCCATGAATTGTAGCCCACCAGGCTCTCTTGTCCATGGGATTTCCCAGGCAAGAATACTGGAGTGGGTAGCCATTCCCTTATCCAGGGTGTCGTCCTCACCCAGGGATCAAACCCAGTCTCCTGCATTGCAGGTGGATTCTTTCCTGTCTTAGCCACCAGGGAAGCCCATATAGTAGTATATTTCATATATACTGCTGTATATCATATATGTGAGAGTGTTATGACCATTCCCTAGAGTCGCCTGTGATCTACAGGATGCCCAGTGAACAATTATTCGGTTCTGTTCTTTTTTTGTGTGCTCTTTTGTATAACACAGACAATCTGAACGACACCTGGAGCCAAGCTTCATGTGTAGCCAAAGCAAAGCAGTGGCATTGTTAGACCTTTCAGGACCAGTACAACGGAGTGCTTATGTTACCCTGCTGACCTGGGAACTCCTCCCTTAATTTGAAAGAGAATTCTGAATTCAAGAAAAAAGATGCACAATAAGGAATTACCTCCTAGGTTCTGAAGAGCCTATGTTTCAGTAAACTAATGCACCACATGCAAGATAGGTGATGTTTTAATGTTCCAGTGAATATGTGTGCCTTAGGATAATTAGTGGGAGTCCTCTCCCTGAGGCAGAAGGAGCTTGTGAGCAGCACATGGTCACTTCTGCCTCAGGTAGAGTCCCGGTCCCCTGGGACAAGCCACAGATAATGTGAGGTCTGCATGTTGTCCCCCGTGGCTCAGAGACACCGGCACACGTGCCTGAACCAAATGCCACACCCTGTCTTTATAGCAGAGCCTGCTGTCCATTTGGCTGGATGTTCAAATCAAGACATTCACCTCCCTCAAGGCTGGATGTAAGGCTTGAACTAGCATCCCAGAGAAAAAAAGGTCAGCACTTTGATACACAGCTTCCATGAAATGGAATTTTAATGAGCAGAAGCAAAACCTGATCTCCTTGCTCAGAAAGCCGATGTCTTTGTTCTTTTCATGTCATAACATTTCACTAGCTCAACATCTCCCCTTTTATTCTGGTACTTCTCCTCTAAGAACTGAAGAGAGGCCGCCTGTGTCTCTTGGCAGTGTTTTCTCACCTAAGATGTCTGGATTTGTGTGTTTAAGGAAACTCTTAGGAAAGATGTCTTGCGGTGTCAAGGTTTGTTGTTCTGGAGTTCTGTTTTAGAGGGAAAATAGTCAAATTTCACCAAATTAATCCAATTCGCTGTTGTGATTGGGGAACATGTGGCTTTGGGTACGTGATCATCATATAAAGCTCTTCTATCATCCTTCACATTATTGACTCATTGCCGGTGGGGGCACAAAGGAAAAGATGCAGGAGCCAGAAAGCGCAGAGAGATTTCTGAGAGTTAAAATAAAAATCCACACCTTTGATGTGTGCTTTTCTCCACTTCGAGAAAATATACTTAAGAGTCTTTCTAAAAATAAGGCTTTTGTTTCCACAGCACTTGATGGTTAAAACTCAGATTGCAAAGGCAAAATTTGGGGAACTTTGTCTTCCCCATAAACAGATACATGTGGGCGCTTCTGGACATCATCCCGGGCTCTCCTCGAGGTTGCCGGGAGTCTGCATGCGTGTGCGTGAACAGTCCAGTATCAGCTCCTGAGTGCAGTCAGAGGGCAGCATGGTGCTTTAATGAGCTCGATCAAAGTGTTATTGTGTCCAAAGGCCAAAAAATGTAAGAAACACTTCTAACTCTTTTATCTGCTGCCAAAACAGAGTGGAAAGAGAAGCAGTGGAGCCCCGTCCTCAGTCTCCAGACCGTGCTTCTTTTGTGCTTCTTCACTCTTTCACGATGATGGAGATGTGGTTTAAGAGCAGACTCGCGTACTCCCGGCGCTCACCCATTGCTCAGGTCGCAGAAGTAATTTTCTCACACAGCCTCTCCTTGTTAACAGCAGAGTCATCGTAGGAGTTGTAAAACGCTACAGCCAGTCTCTACTGGCTGGCAAGCTTTGTGCCCACGTTCATGTTCTGCTCTTGTCCTAACAGAATTATATCAGAACAGTGAAAAATGCTGGGTTTGGAGGGAACGCTGTGTGTCCGAGACCGTACTTTATCACGGGTGGGTTAACCAAAGCCTGAAGTAGAAGAACATCACAGATGCACGGCGCATCGGACATGAAGCACATGCTTGCATTTAAATCACGTATATCTTACTTTTTTACTGATGTAATTGTGAAATATGTTCTTTTTGCATTCATAATTAGGGGGTGGAACAGATGGTGAAGGCTTAGTTTAAAATAATCTGTCATCAAAATAACCTAGCCTACTGGTAATTCTTCACTCTAACTGGAGATAGGTCATAGGGAAAGAGTTCGGGGTGATTTTTTTTTTCCTCTTCTACATTGGAATGTTGTAGAAAGAACCACTCATTTCAGAGTAGTCTTGTACGTGAGAATTGCCTCTGTAAGGGCACTGTAGTAAGATTTCACTCTGAAATTTGGTTGCAGGGAAATATGCAGGGGATAAAAAAAGAAAGCAGACACAAAACAACTTTGACAAATATAAATCCATTTAGCACAATGCATTAAACATTAGTATACCTTCAATCATGAAGCTATAGTTAGTTTTATACCCTGCAAGGAAATAGCCTCATCATTTGACAAATACTGTTAGAGGCACTCGGCTTTTGGGGTTAAGAAACTGCGCCTTACACTTTATATGTTACTCTGATGTCAGGGGATATAAATTATAATTACAGGCATTATTATTCAGAGACGCTGTGGCTCCTGACTTGTGTATCCAAGCCTCGCTGCAGCATGCGTACCTCATAGACTTACTGGGATGTGACAAAGGAAATCTCTCATCAGCCCTGTCGAGATGCCTAAGAACTGGTTTTAGTAGTAAGAAAACTGTCTTGATGAATCAGATACTTGCATGCCTTGAAAACGTCTGTTTTACTGTTTCTTCTAAGATTTTGTTCTCCATCTGCTTTGAGGAAAGCAGATAGATTTCAGCGTGGCTTTGTAATAAATCTTCTCAAGGAGGAACTAGCATTAACATTTGTGTTGGTTCTTTTTCATCTTAATCCAACCTTAGTTAATAATCAGAAAATTCTACATACTGAGTAAGAAGATGTAATTAACCCCTTGACCCCAGAATCTTAATTGGCGCCTGTTGAAAACAGTGGGCAGTTTAAAAAAAAAAATTAAAAGGTAGCCTGCAGTGATTGAAACAGCTCTATATAGTAGCTTTCTTGATTCAAAATTTTTGAAATTTCCACTGAACTTGCAGATTAATCATATCTGGTTCCCAAGACTAATTGAATGTTTCCTCCTTCCTCCCACCCTTTAAAATTAAGACATCCACATTAAACCAATATTGATGCTACTCTTAAAACTTTTCTAAGCAGCAAAATACAGCTAACTATAGACAGGGATGACCCTGAAGCAGAGGGTAATGGCCATGTGAAAACGGACCTTGCCAACCTGCTGACACCGGGTTTCATATCCCATTCTTTATTTGAAATATAATTACACCCGAGTTATTAATTTTATCTCATACTATAGATACAGTTGACTCAGATGATAGGCATGAAAGTGAAAAATATGGTTAACTAACCTGTTTTGTTTACCTCTGTAGTGGCAAACAACTAATCTGACTAGTTGTTTCCCCCCAACCAAATTGGCTGTTATTTTTAATTGAATTGACTGGATGCTTTGTGTCATGTAGACATAGCCTCATTTTAATCTCACCAGGAAATTGGAACATGTGTCGAAGCCTCTGTTTTTGCCAAACAAAACTGGCCAGTTCTTAGATCGCCGCTGCTTAATAGCATCAGATGTTTAGCCTCCAGATATTCCTTTTCCCTGCCACGGTGCCCAAACCTCCTTTAGTATTTTAGCAAGTATATTGAGATAGGAACCTACTTTAAAAAAACATAATCCCTTTCAGTGAGAAAGCAAAGGATGTGTGTCAGTGACAAATGAATAGCACTGAGTATTTTGGAAGACCATGAAAGGATCCAGTCTAACTCTGATCTTCCGAATGTCAGGAGATATCCCAGACTATGTGAGACATCTGTGGCATCAGAATCTGCAAATAATCTAACAGCTCCATAAACAGAACTCTTGGAGGAAATAACTGCCCTTCCTCTTAGTCATTCTAATGTGTGTGATGTGAGGGAAAGAGCTTTGGGCTTGGAGCTAGAACTGGATTTCCTAAGTCTTATTTGAGCAGTTGTTAGATGCTGGCTAAAAATAAGTAAGATGTCTCCCTGCTGTTAAGAAATTCAGTCTCTTTTGGAGTTGGATAATTCTTCTAGGGTGATGGGGCTTCCCAGATGGTGCTAGTGGGTGAAGAATCCACCTAATAATGCAGGAGACACAGGAGACGCGGGTTTGATCCCTGGGTTGGGAAGATCCCCTGGAGAAGGAAATGGCAACCCACTCCAGTATTCTTGCCTGGAGAATCCCATGGACAGAGGAGCTTAGCAAAATACAGTGCAGAGGCTGCAGAGAGTCGGACACAACTCAGCACGCATGTGTGCGCATGTGCACCTGCACACGCGCGCGCGCGCGCACACACACACACACACACACACACACACACACACACACACCCAGGATGATACAATGTCATCAATGCTTTGTTAATACTATGGGAAATGGTGTATTTAATCCTGGCTCTACCCCTAGCTGACTGTGGTCTTACCCAGCCGCTTAACCTGTCTGTGCCAGGTTTTCCTCACCTGAAAAGTGAGAGTTTAGACTACAAGGGGTCATCTCTGTGCCATTAATCCTTTCCTCTGCTCTCATTCTTTTGATTGTCACTGGTTCCCACAGAAGGTATCTTCTGTCTCTCTGTGTGTCCCACTGATGTGACAGGGGCATTTTAGGGTTTGAGAAAATGGCTTACACAACTCCCTGTGATTATATTCTAGACCACGGCTCTTAGGTTGAATAGAAAAAACCTAATTTGGCCCTTCTCTCCCTGGAGAAGGTCAAAAGCGGCAGTCCTAATCCTCATGAATCATCCTTAGGAGACACCTGGCTTGAGGTGAAGATGTTGAGATGCTCCCCAAACTTCTACAAAGGAAACATCCATTTTTGCACTTTTGGTTCAAAGTAAGCTTCCGCTGTATCATACTGGAAGCTTGAAAGTTTGGCTCTCACGAGGCTCGAGAAGGCTTGGAAGTTTTGTCAAAGATCAGGAGTCCAGTTCTCTTAGACGTTGTTTTGTTTTCTGTCCCCTAGATGCTTCCAGGGAGATATTACAGAGCAAAGGTGACCTCTTGGGGAAGTGACTTATGAATTCTTTTTGTCATTCCACTCCCCATTCATCTCCTCTAAATGGTAGGATTCTATGATTGGAACAAATCATTCAAGAACAAGGAATGATTTTAAGAAGTTATAGGCTGCCTCAATACAAATATGTTAATTTCAGAAATGCTATCCAATTTATCTTTTCATTAATGTCCTTGTATCAAGTAGAAAATCTGTATTTTTAGTGGAAGTCAAGGCAGTATGATTGAATCTGACAATCTGAGTTTGAATCCTAACTTCATCATTTACTAAGGTCAGGCGTGTTGGCTAACTTCACTAAGCCTCAATTTCCTTGTATGTAAAATGTGGATAATAACATAATTACTTCAAATGCTACTTGTAAAAATTAAAAGAGACAATGCCACCTACTTAGTATATAATAAATGTGAGCTATTATTATTGTACTGTCTTGACCAGAATCTTGTCTATTATGTAATTTGGTTTTATGTGGTGCAGTACAATGTGACTTTTGAATCGAATTTTTGGATTCTTTTTAGAACCCACTTGTTTTCACCCAATTGTTTTCAGAGGAGGAGGTTGGGTACTTCTCATAGTTTCTGATCAGTGGGGCGGTGAAAAGGAATCAGCAAGCATGGAATCAAATTTCATATACACACACATATTCCCATAATGATATATACACATATTTATATACATATATTCAATATATACATATAAAATTCCAAAAAAGTTCAGTATTTTAAGAGACTGAAATTATCACTGAGATTTAAGGCCGTGTATTTTTCTACCTGAATTTTACATGCTTCTTCCACCTTTCTGTATTTAAAAATTATGTCATTAGTTTAATGTTGCCACATACCTTGTTCCCAATGAGGATTCCCTGTATTTCCAAACTCACAGCCTTTGTAAATATCACTAATCTTTAAAACTTCTTTTCCTAGGCAAGCAGTACTTGTGCAATCCACTTGATTAAAAATAAATAAAACAAAACACAAGATGTGAGGATGATGGAACATATAAAATGCACTTGGATTGCAAGAATTTGAAACAAATTTATTCTCAATTTGAGTGATATCTTTCAGTTGGGAGTCCATGATGATTTACACCATGCATCAAACTGAAAATGCAGCCCTCTATTTGAAAAGTAGGCTAACATTTCAGGAGCTGCATATAATATGCAGTATTCTTCTTTTCTCCCCCTTTTCTTCCTTTCTTTCCATTTCAGGAGTTGTAATAGAAACTAGATCTATCACAGTAAAGCTTTAATATAGAGTTTTGCAAAAGAAGGATTACAATTTATGAAGCTTCAGCCTGTAAACATTTATTCATAATATATTGACTTTTCCTATTTGTTCTAATACAATAGGCACTGGGATTGAGGAGAGAATAATCCTTTATTAATTAGCAAATTATTGACATCCATAGGAGCATAAGTGGTGATTTTACTTGTTTTTTATACAAGAACTCTTTTTTTCTCTTGTTCCATTACAGCTTTCATTCCTGTTCAGGTATTTCCTAACCGTGCTGATTTAATCTCAGTAACTACTGAATCCAAAAACATAAAGACAACATCTCAGAAAGTCAACATGGCCTGATTTTATACATATATGCAGTGCATCTTGATTAAATGACAGAGACATAAGGAATTGCCTGAAATAGGGGAAAGCTAGCTTGTGGTCTTAATTCAGACCTTTTATTTGTTCATATATAATGCGGTAGTTAAAGATCTTAGACTTCTGTTAAACATGAAGGAAAAGTGATCTTAAATTTGGTTATATGTTGCTTTGTATTAGATGCCTTATTAACGAAATCTCCATCACATATACTTACTAACCTTTCTTTTTTTTTTTTCCTGCAGTCCCTGGATGGCTTTGTATTTGCACTAAATCAAGAAGGAAAATTTTTGTACATTTCTGAAACAGTCTCCATCTACCTAGGCCTCTCACAAGTAAGTAAAACCGTTTTAGATTCTTGACCGCAATTGTGAAGGCTCCTTCAGCCTCATGCCTGTCCTTCTTCTTCAACAGATATTCTGTTTGGAGTGAATTATCCAGTTTTGTTTTTTTTTTAATGGCTCTCCCTGACTCTGCTCACAAAGTCATTGAGAAAGCTGTATGTCAGTCCAGAACGTTTGGCATCAACTTGTGCTCAAAACTTGAGTCCCCCGTCCCTACCCCCTAAGGATCATTATTAATTTATTGAGAACAAATGAAGTTTCTTCCCTTGGTTGTTTTGAACTTTGAAACCTCTGTGCTCGGTAGGAGAGGGACACACTAATGGTGCTTCCCTTGTGTCCTATTACTGGCTGTTTATGGAGGACCCTGCACTGTCCTGGGAGCTGACACAGTGACAGGGAGTCATCTGGAGTCAAGAAATGCTGAAAGAGACCATTAAAATGTGTTGTGGGGAGGAACGGTTCCTGCAAGTAGGCATTTTGCTGCCTTTGCAAATGCTTCCTTATGCAGAAAGACGATTTCATAAAATAAGATAATCTTTGGTTATTTGCCATTTAATTACCCACACGTGTCTGTCAGAGGTGAAAAGCAGGGCGGGGATGGGGGGGGAAACGGAGGCACATGGGGGCAGGGGATGAAAGCCCTAGACATGCGTTCTTGATAGTCCCCCTGGAACACAAAAATTTGACTTTTGTTCAATTCCCAGACACAGGCTGCCACTACAGAATGCCAAAATACCCTGAAGAAAAGTTTGCAGTTCCACTAATTATCCAGATGTTTTCTCCATTCAAATGCTGAACATCTGGGTATCCATGCCCATACAGGTGATTGGCTGAGGCTGACCCTTTTCATCTGGTGGTTTGGCACGAGAAAAACGCAGTTCCATGGGAGGGATTTTGTATGTATGTGATGATCTGCCAAGTTGGATAATCTACTTCTCATTCAGTTGCTCCTTTGAGCTAAAGATGGAGATGAGATCTGCCTCTCTCCTCTTAGGCAAGACTCACCCCAGACCCATTGCTTCTGAAAGTTGGCACTGCTATAAGGAGGCAGCATGGCTGGAACATTTTGGCTGTTAGTGAGTTTGCTGGGTAATAGCTAAATCAAGAAAGACATTGGGAGATAATAAAGAGAGATCGTTGGCATTTGAGGAGGGTTGGGGGAGGAGGAGAAACCCTGCCAAATTTAATTATTTACTTTTGAGACTCCAAGCCCGGGGTGGGGCGGCGGGCATTAACTCTTGCTTGAAGGATGTGCAAGCTATTGGCTGTAGTGTATCTAGCAATTCTGTTTTATGTGGACTTGAGCAAACCAAATGATAGAAACTGGGCTATTGTCAACTCAATATTAGTATTCTTGTGTCTCATGGAAATCTCTGGTTTTCTAATGGCTTTTAATAGACTTGAAGCCTTGTCTTAATCTGTTTGAGACCTAGTATTGGGAATCACCAATGTTGAAATTGGTGTGCCACCATATTAACACTGTATAGACCTGGGAAAGCCACTGTTTGTTCTGCAATGCCCGTATTCATATATTTTGTGCAGGCTATCCAACAAAGTTTAATAAGCCAGTGAAGAGGAAGGATGAATAATTAGTTTAAGCAGGTAAATGCTAATTAGGGAACTCCTGAAAAGCATCCATTATATACTAGCTCAAAACACATTTTACAGCCCTGGTTAGTGGTGTAATCCAAATTCTGTCAAGGCAACTGCATTTTCTGTAATTGAGATGTGTATGTTTGCTTTGCATAACAGATGGCTCTGTATGCTTAGACTGATAGCTAGGAAAATAATAATTGCATTATTCTGGCCAAAAGAATATTAGCTCTTGGGTTTTGGCCATTTCAGTCAGTCCTCCTGCCAGCACAGCATATGCACATATATGGATTGGATTTTCAAGGAAATTGATGCATCTGGAATAGTGTGGCCATCTGAAATATCATCTGTTCAAGAAAAATTTGGCTTTAACCCTGTGCTGGTTTCTCCTTAAAAACAAGAGATTCCACTGCTTCTCTACTATCACATTAAGTCAATCTTTTCCTATAATCTGAGGCAAATCATTGAGGCTTCCATAGGAATAAAATAGCTACGCAGGCATGGTATGGTAGCTGGCAACTTCTGTACAGTTTTCCCCCGCCTCTGCATGGGATGGGTTATAAAGTAAGTGTGCATCAATAGTCAGTGTCTCGGCTCACCCGAGGGCAGATGCTGGCCACCGTGGGCTGTGGCCCTGTGTGGAAGTTGTGTTTTGTGTCACCCCAAAGAGTCCAATGTGCAGCTAGACAAACGTGGTGTGGACAGAAGTCTTCATTTGAGGGCATTATGCAACTGAAATGATGAAGGGTAGATCACTCCTAAGTGATTTTTGCGTATACCAATGCGCATATTTGGAGTTCAAAACAAATTTAGAATTCCAGAAGTTAGTTCTGGGTTAACATGGAAATAATCTGATAAGAGCATAGTGTGTTTTTAAATGCCCAAAGAATAAGGGGGACACTCTGTGCTAAAACTTTGGGAAAGATTTTCCAATCCAATTAATGTTCTCAGTCCTAAAAGAGTAATTGGGTTTCCTGAGACATAACCCTTCCCAAGTTTCTTTCATGCCCTCTTTCAGTTGCAGAGTATGGAGTGCTCACAGGCGACATCCAATGTAAAGTGTATTAAAAGTTATTCAATTAAGTACATCCTTAATCTTTTAAACACACACACACACCCTTAATTAAATGCAAACCACTCTGTTCATATCCTACAACTTTGACTCAGTGATTTTTCCATCAAATTCTTGACAGTGATAAGGAATCTATATAGTTATGTTCCCTCCTTTCTTTTTTAAGCAGTATTATTAAATCAAGACAGTGTGTATCATCAGGTCTGTACCCAGTGAACCTGCTGAGGAATATTGTGAACATGTCAGTTTGTTAGTGCATAGCTGTGTCTGCATTTATAACTCTCAAGACGTATCTTCCTCGGTTTTATTTTCTTTGAACATGTAAATAAATATGGTGGCTTTAAAATGGCTTATGTTCTCAAGAAAGAATTAGGATTCTTTTTTGGCTCATGAGAGAACTAAGCAGAGAAACTTCTAGCAAGCTCAGTTGTGTAGCATGAATATAGATACAGCCAGAGCAGGTTTTTCTCCCCCACTCCATTGAGGGTAACTCCAGGTGTCCAGGATGTGTGTTTGCCACTTACTGCCTTTAGGGTGTTTTCATATCGTCTTGATGATGGGAATGAAGTGATCTATGCTACGATGATGTCCAAACATCTTCAGCAGACCTTTGACTTTGCCAGAGATAATCATTTAATTTAACCAAGATATGGTTTCAGGTTGTAGAAAATGCATTGTTGACTTGCATCCCTAGGTGTAAAGATTCCCAGGTACTCACTACTCAGCATTACCTTAAAGGAAGATCCCCAGATATCGTTGCTGAGTTTGGCTTGCATGGAGATTAAATGACTTCTTATGCCTGCTGATGGTGTCTGGAGCTGCTAAAGACAATTCTGCTCCTTACGTAAAATGGAATAGGCAAAAGTAAAAGCAAAGAAAGAAAACAGAGTCATTTCCCTAATACTGAAAATGCAGCAGTGATGGGTAGCCCACTTTTATGGAACCTCTTCCAACATGTAAGGGGCTTAATCACCAAAGAATCCAAAAGACTTTATATGATAAATAAAAAGCATTTCTACTTCAATATAGGAGTGGAAATTAAAGTTTACAGAAATATTTATTTGTTGATTTAAACCCTCCTCTTCTAAAAAAGAAATAGCTTACATAAACATATACAATAAAAAGTAGTGGCAAAATAGAACTAGGGTCTAGGGAAAAGAAAGATAAACATAAGTAATCTGTTACTGCATAGTAAGAGAACAGAATAAAAGTTTATTAGAAGGGATATAAATGATCTGATAAAGTATCAAATTTACCTATGAGCTTCCTGGCAACCAAAGCAAGAAGGGAAATATAGCCAATTATAGCCAACAATCAAAAATAAGGAAGTATTACATCTTAAGGAGAAGAAAGTTTTTTGGTAACTGAAATATTAAAATAAACCTCAAATACAATTTCTGTGGGAGCTAATATGTGGATTATGACATATCAGTTTGCTTCCACTGGAATCCACATTCAGAACAAGGCTATAATGACCCATGAAACTAAGGGGAGCACACATATTACAAATCACAGAAGGAAGCAGAAGATACTGCTCCCCTCAGATGATTTTGAGAATGATGTTCTGACATCCAGTACTTACAATGGCATTGACTAGCTTGATGTTTTATGTGCTTTTAAATCAGCTTTTCTTAATCCATATTCAAATACTGCATTTTCTTTTAAATGTTGATGAGAAAGTCAAAAATTTATTTGCCAGAGGCAGAGGACTTGGGTCTCAGTTAACCAAAGGATAAAAGTGGACCCTTCTGAAAACATTTTATCCTGAAAATGGGTTAAAAGATGATGATTCTGATGCACTTATGCCAGAAAAATGTTTTCAACTTAACAGAATTCTGTTTAAAGCATAATGGGTCCTAGAGCAGATGGGAAGTTAACAGATATTTCCACTGTGATATCATAAGGAAATATACTATAACCAGCTAAGCCCTCTCTTAAAATATACTCTTATCACCTGCCCATGGCCTCCAATGCCCAGCTTGCAGATGAGTCATTTTTTTTCTTCTCACCATATCCCCATTCTGGCAGAAGATACCTCCGTGCCATTGCAAGCCAGCTAGAAGGAAGCTGCAAACAAGGTTATGCATTGGCTTGGTTCAAGGCAGCTTGCTGAAAGAGGTAGGGTGGCTACAGCTGTAAGAGCTAATGGAGGTGGAAGGAAAAAGGTATAGATGGTCATTTAAAATTTTGTCTTTTTTTTTTAAGCCATGCAGATATATTTACCATAAACTGCTTTCCCATCCTGTTGTTCATCTCCATATTTTAGGTTTCTCTGCGTTTGTTATATAGAATGGCAAATGAAATTACAGCCCTAGCATACGAGTACAAGGTCAAATAAATGACAGAGCTCAGTCTATTTGTGAAGCTATTCTGAAAGGGAACCATGGTGCCAAATGTGGTTTATTTGAATAATAAAGAAGAATTAGATTCCCCTGATAACTTGGCTGAGGGCCAATAAATCACTGGAGGTTAAAGATGCTTTGCGATCGCCATGTCTTTCTTTTGCTTTTCCGAAGTGCAAGCCTCAACTCTCCCATTCTGTGTTTTTCAATACAAATCACTTGAGGTTAGTATGTGGTTAATATTCTCACTTCCATGCTTATAAAAGATTATATATATATATACACACACACACACACATATATATATACACACACACATATATTTCTTTAGCAGGGTGAAAAAAAGAAGACATTAGCTTACACATTATTACTCTTGTTAGGCATCATCACGTCCTAGATAGGTAGACTATAAAGGCAAAACAGGTGTTCTTTCAACACAGCAGAGGCCTTATAATAATGGAGCCAAGTGTTAGCACTTTTTCAATCTGTGTGTGAAATTGATGCAACGCTAGGATAACCAGTGTTCCTTCAATCAACAAATACAACTCTCCAAATATTTCTTGGTGCCCCCTTTTAAAGTCAGTCAAGTAAAATAATAATAATAATAAAGTCAGTCAAGTAGGCATATCTTAATTTAAAAAAAAAGATACATAATTTTCTACAGCTTGTGGTTTGTCATTTTTGTTGGTTTTTAACCTCGGTAAGTCTGCATTTTTCTCCTGTACTAATCGTAAAAAGTTCATCACTTCTTGTGCAACAAAGAGAAATGCCCTTTTGAATGTGGAAGCTCAGAGGGTTTAGAGACTATTGAGAAAATATAAGTATCAAAATAATTCAGAAACAGGACAAGGCGCAGTGGCACATTATCAATTTACAACATTTAAATTGATAAATGCTTGGTAGTGAAGGCCTACAAGGGCACTTTGAAAAGCAAATAGCGACCTGGTGAAGAAATTGATTTCCCCCCCTGAAAATGACTGCATGATGCATCATTTGACTGCATGCTGTCCGAGTGCTTGACAGAGATAATCTCAGCAATCCCACGGGCGACCTTATCGTTCTCACCAGGGCAACTTTGTCTACGTTCTGACTTTGTGCATGTCAAGGTTCCTCCCGGCAGGATCCTTGGGGGAAAAAGTTCCTCTGTTCGATCCAGATATTGAACTGCTCGCTCTTCCCCATTTTCCTCTCCCGCCCCCCTGCACCCTCCCAAATAGGCAAACACGCCTCTTTATTTCATCCATAATTATTAATGAGCTGGGCAGAAGACCACAGCAGCTCTGCTCACCGGATCTTTGTGGAAACCCTTATTACCATTTAGTTCACAGAGTTCTAGGTGATAACCTGTATTAGCAGGGATCATATTATCAGAAAGGGTAGAAAAATTCCCTCCTGTTCTTCTATAGTATATGGCAGTTCTTAGCAAAATGGAAAAAGCCAGCCAGTTTCTTTCAGCCTTGTACTTGCAAGGAATTTTTTTTTTTCTCTCCCCTACAATCTTTACACAGAAAGCTTCTGAAACTGTTTGACTCCATACCATTTAGTTTCTGATAGTGTTGTTCCCTCAGTTCAGTTCAGTCGCTCAGTCGTGTCCGACTTCTTGCGACCCCATGAATCGCAGCACGCCAGGCCTCCCTGTCCATCACCATCTCCCGGAGTTCACTCAGACTCACGGTGTTTCCTCACCATCCAATAATTCTAAGTATTTCTCTTGTAACTTTAAAATGATGTAATATTGACATAAGGCCCCAAGAGTACGTCACCGTGGGCTCTTGGGCTTTGAACATGGCAGCGCCTGTGGAAGAAATCTGATAGAACCCACGAGGCTTCCTCAGGACCAGTGGTGTTTGGAAAATATTTTTCTGCTGGAGAGGGATAACTGATGATTCCTTTATGTTTAAAATATTTCTATTGGTATATATGGATGTGGATGTGTGCGCCTTTCTGTTTATTATCAGTTATCTTCCTGCCACCGCAGCTTGTCCCTAATCATCACAGTTCTCGATTAGCCACTTCTTGAAAGCAGCGAAAACCCTGTCCAGGGTTGGCACCCTGAAGCTCCAGTCCCCACCGGCTCTGACACCCTCCGTTCACCCGATTCCACCCCTTTTACCTCCTTCTTTCATCCACAACATTAATTCTGAGCGAACAAGACGGGCTTCCTTGCTTTTGACAAGATTTGCTGCAGTCTCATGCGACAAAAACCCAACACTCATTCCAGATTCAGAAAGTAGGATTTATAACAGCATTTTAATTTAATGTTGGATGTCGAACATATAAAGAGATCACAGTAGTACTAGAGCTGAAAATTGATGCCTTTTTTATTAGTGTCCTCTCAGAAGTGGGTGAGACGCTGTTTGTGCAATGGAGCACAGAGCAGCACAGTCAGATGAATGAGGATATGCTATCTGCAAGGAATCATATTTCAAGCCACTGTCGGCCTCTATTGATGTGCGCAGAGTTGAAAGGTTATGCTAGTAAATGCCATCCGAATTTCCAGCATTAGAAATCGGTGGAATAATCTGCTGGCTGTCACTTTATGCTCAGCCTAAATGCACTGCATGGGAATGTTTTACTTATTTTAACTCCAAATTAATTTCTTATTACTGGTGCATGGCTTTCTCTCTTCCATGCTTTCATCGGTTCCCAAATGGGACTGATTTTTAACCAGCCTTCAGAGTAAACCAAAATCCCCGAAAGAAAATGAAAGAAATTTGCATCATCATACATGAGAATTATCTTCTTTTTACTTATGCCTTTGAACATGTTTTTTTACCAGGCATTGAGGCTAAAACACAGAATGTCACTATGCAAAAAGGGCTTTTCTAGTTAGGCTGAATCACAGAATCACAAGACAATAAAAGATAGACTCGCTGTTTTCAAATGTATGATTTGAAGACCTTTTATGTTGCTTCTTAATTTCTGGAGTTAGTATGATCAAGAGAAAAAAAAGTGTAGCATCTTCATTTTATGGGATCAAGAATCTAAAGTCAGGAAAAAAATACTTTTTGAGACACTAGCTTGCTTTATTTGTGTGGATAAAATGGTTTTCCTTTTTCATATTTATTTTTAACGTAGCACTAAACAAAAGTAAGATGGAGAAGAAAATTTAGTCATCATTCTAAGTCCGTAATTTATTCATTTTTAAATAATGAAACGGTGTTTTTCTGAATTAATCCATGTATTATTCATGCAGGCATTGGCAATGTAATGTCCCCAGTTTTCTGGAGAGCAGTGTACATTTCTTTGCCTGACAAGCAGTATTTTCTATATGGTATTAATTTAATGGCTTATTTTATTATGCAAAGTTGGAAAGTAAAGATAATTTCTGTCTATAATGTGGTGCTTATACAGGCAATATATGCAAAATAATGCCTCTAAACCTAAGCCTTCCTCAGTTAGCCTGGTCCCTAGGAGAGTGATGAGTGAGGGCAAACTGCTCATATGAAGAATTAGAAATAACTTGACCTCCTGGGAAGAAGGTCATAAAATCGTTAAATTCAAGTGAAATCCAAATTTCATTTCTACACACACACATTCAATCTATATTGGGTTTTAGCTCTTACATAAGAAGGCATGGTTTTCATAACAGGAGTAACATGGCAACAATTTCAGTGATCATTTCACTTGGAATATAATAAGGAAATCAACTAGGATTTTGCATGAGTTCTAGAACCAGGCTGATTACCTGAAAACTGGTGCTGACTTTAGACAACAAATGCCATGTGGCTTTTTATCCTTTTTACTCCCTCTGCCCCCTTTGGGTGACAGTCCAGAGATGTAATCTCTTTCCTAAAGAGTCATTTTTAAAGAGACTGATAGCAGTTGTTCCAATGATTCAGAGCATCTTTTGATGTGTATTCGTATAAATAGATGTCTGTTCACATGCCTCTATATGTAGATAAATGTATAAAATTGGTTTCTTTCTGATTTGGTTTTTATGCCTACTGTACTTTTATCTACAGATATAAATAACTTCCAAAATGATTCACTGAAAGAGCAAACCAGGTTTTCCTTTGGGTATCTCCTCCCCCTTTTGGCCTCCTATAACTGCAAACTTAACCACATTCAATAATAAGACAAAAACTTCCTCTGATGCTGTTAATTTTTAATGTACTGGCAGATTAAATCTATTACTTTCAATATCTATGCAGACTTTTTTTGAAAGCAAAAGGATGTACGCACAAAGAAGTTTTCCCTGGGAAAGAAAAAAGTGGTTTGAGATTGGCAGTTTTTAGGGCAAGCCAGGGCCCCTGGTGGGGCTTCCCTGGTAGCTCAGCTGGTAAAGAATCCGCCTGTAGTGCAGGAAACCCTGGTTCAATTCCTGGGTGGGGAAGATCCCCTGGAGAAGGGATAGGCTACCCACTCCAGTATTCTTGGGCTTCCCTGGTTGTTCAGTCAGTAAAGAATCCACCTGCAATGTGGGAGACCTGAGTTCAATCCCTGGGTTGGGAAGATCACCTGAAGGGGAGGGCATGGCAACCCACTCCAATATTCTTGCCTGGAGAATCTCCATGGACAGAGGAGCCTGGTGGGCTACAGTCCATGGGTCCCAAAGGGTCGGACACAACTTAGCAAATAAACAACAATGGGCCCTTGGCAGAGGTGACAGAGATCACCTACGTGCCAAGTGTAGCATTTTGGTAGACCTCAGAAGTTTGTCAGTAACAGCATTTGGATATCAGGTAAAGAATCATATATTGCATTTAGCTTTTTTCCTAGGTTTTATAGAAGCAAGTTTTGTATCAAGCAGTTGCCTTCCTTTTGGCCTCTCTCCCCAATAGGAACCTTACTTTGGAACCACAGGTAATCCCTTTTATAATGCTTTGCCATGAAAACAATAGAAAATTGCCTTTTGATGAGGAAAAAGCTAAGGCTTTAAGAAGCAGATACATAAGGGATGGTTTCACAAGTTTTAGTATAACTCTATAGCCTGTCTTGACTTTCAGATGTTTGTTACTATTGTACTTTATTAGCTGCTTAGGTCTGATTAACTGAAGCCCCTAATTGTTAAGCTTGATACTCTTAGGAGCTTAAAATTGCATAAAATGTGCTTGGCTATATATAGCAGAGATAGCGAGGGATGTTTCCAGAAAGCCAGCATCGTAGCATTAGTTAGGATCTGGTCCTTTCCTATGAAATGTACAGGTTGGCTTTGTCTTAAGAAATGTTGAGGCTAGCCAAATCACAAAATGACTACATAAAGATTATTTGTATTACAAAGTATTCCTTTAAGTGGTGAGTTCCACTCTTGCTTTTAAGTATCTATGAAGAAAATCATTGTCTACTTGATGAATCAAAGTGGGGGGGCGGGCAGTGAAGGAAGGGCAGAGAGGCACAAAGTGTTCAGAGGTATTCTGTTGTCAAATCAATCAGAAATGACTGTGTGGAACATGAGATTCTGTTGGCAGACAACTTTTTAGGAGCAAGCAGGGCTCACCGCTCCTTCTAAGTGTGGGGATCTCCTCGCCTCAGTTGCCAAGTGTAAGGGGCATGTCGTTTGCAACCTGGTCATACTGTTCATTCTAGTTGTCCAGGGTCATGTCAAAGCACTTGCAGTGGAAGTTAGGCATGCCTGTGATGTTCTGTCTCCATATCTGTGTCGGGAAGATCTCCTGGAGAAGGAAATGGCAACCCACTCCAGTACACTTGCCTGGAAAATCCCATGGACAGAGGAACCTGGTAGGCTACAGTCCATGGCGTCGCAAAGAGTCAGAAAAGACTGAGCGACTTCACTTTCACTTTCACACATTCCCTTAGGACAGAAGATGCAAATTTGAGGAAAATAAGAGATGAGAGTGGGAACCAATTCCCTGAAATTATGAAAAGAAAAAAACATAATTTTTTCAGTTCATTGATTAGAATTGACATCCCAGAGTTTGCAAAGAGCGAGAAAGGACCGTGCCGTTTCACTACATCTCCAAACCTTTTCAGCTGAGCAGACAAGTAAATCATACATTGACTGGGACTCATTCAGCTCTTTAGTAAAAAAAACCCTGCAACTTTGGATGTTAACATACATCGAAATTAGAAGAGTTGAACGGAAGATATTTCTAAAATGTCACAACTGCTCCGTGGCACTCGATGATATGTTTATCCATTCATTATCGCTGAGAACACCTGGGGCGGTGCTCAGGAAATCAGATAGTGCCTTTTAAAATAATTATAAAAGAGGCATAGATTAGCAAGCTGAGGGGAAAATAGACAATCCTGAATCATGATGTTACTAATTTTGATCTGTTTGGGGGCATAAGCTTCCAAGTCACAACAGTGTAATAACTGACTGCAACTGTCAGCAGCTCTGAGGAGAAGGAATGCCAAGCAGGACTGTTTCTGAAAAGCAAATATTCTCCTGGAGGTGAAATCCCAGCATTGGCTTTCTGTTTATAACATTAAGACACGCCACTGGTGGTGTTTGCCATTGTTAGTTTCTGGCTTGCGTGCTAAGTCGCTTCACTCGTATCTGACTCTTTGTGGCCCCATGCACTGTAGCCCACCAGGCTCCTCTGACCATGGGGATTCTCCAGGCAGGAATACTGGAGTGTGGTTTGCCACGCCCTTCTCCAAGAACCTTCCCCATTTAGGGATCAAACCTGGGTCTCCCACATTGCAGGTGGATTCTTTACCTCTGAACCAGGGAAGCCCTGGTTCCTGGTGTGGCCTGCCTTTTATCTATTAGATGTTTCTGCCTTTGGAGAAGCAGGAGAAGGCCCTCTGGACTAAGGTCCTGGAAACCTGGTTCTGGTCTTGTCTCTGCTTCTGACCAGGCGAGGGACCTTCGAAAAGCCTGGATCTTAATTTTCCTTAAAATTAAGGAAGCAGAGGGGCAATTTCTCAGGCTCCTTCTTCTTTAAAAAAAAAAAAAAATGTACTCTCTGAAATTCATTCAGCACTGGGCGTTTCATCCTCAGCACCAGGGGAGGGGGTGGGGGAGGGGAGCCCAGCAGAAGAAGTAGGCTATTTTATTTTTAACCTTCAAAGGAATTTAGTTGAGCAGATGCTACCCTGAACTAGTCAGAGTAGAAAAGAAATGATATGGCTTTTAAAGGGCACATCTAGCATATCTACTGGGGTAAAGTAATTCTGGCAATGCTTCAAAGGATATAACTTTTGATGGTAAAGTAGGTAGGCTATGGAATGAAATCACATATGGCAGGCTGTCAAAGTCTCCTACACTTTCAGTACATTTATATAAGTGCAAATGGAAGCTGCTTAGATGGAGTCCCGAGCAATTTCCTGCTAAGACTGCTTTCAGATTATCTGATATTATTTGACTAAATTATCTCTGTAGAAGCTGAGGACAACTTTTATGATCAAATATTTTGAAATTAGTTTTCCTCGTTGGCAGATTATCTGAAATATGAATTGCTCTCGTTTGAGCACTTGAAATTGAAAGGCTTTGGTAATAGCAATTATATAAAAACAAGGGTACTGAAGTGCTGTATATCATGCTGAAGGGGATATGTTTATAGGTCAGTGATGTCAATAACTGTAGTTCTCCCAGATACCTCACTGTTACCCTTTCATTCTGGGCTGATGCAAAGGACAGACTGACTTTCTCTTCTACATGCATGTTTCATTTTTTAAAACAAATTCAGATTTTATTGACTCTAGACATTTAAACATAATCAATTCATATTTATTACATATCCCAGATGTAGGGTGTCTAAGAGTGTAAAAAGTACAAATACACTGAAAATTTGTGTAGAGTCTTAATTATGTGGTATTAATATATATATATGATTGATTTGTGTGCTCTTGATGCCTTCTTTGTGACATATTACTGTCCCTCTGGACCTTTTTTATTCATGTATATAGCCTCACAGTGAACCAGAATTATAACTAACATTTATTAAGCCCTTATTTTGTGCCAGGCATGGTTCTTGGCACTTCACTACCATTAAAGTTTATAATCCTACCAATCACTAGGTGCAATTACCATTCCCATTTTATAGATATGAAAACTGAGGCTCAGTGAGGTTAAATAACTTGCCCAAAGCATTACAGCTAGAAAGTGACAGGACTAGCATTTAAACCTATCCCAATTTACTCTGAAGTGCTCAATGTTAACTATTATTATTATTGCTATCTGCCTCTGGGAAATGGTAGTACTTAACAAGTAGAATTATTCAGGGTTTATGAATGAAGAGAAGCTGAGATTTGGAGCAATTAACCATCCTGCTCAGAACCATAAAACAGTTATTCTCACAATGCTAGTGTCTATAAATGAACTTCTGAAAGCATCAGTAAAGTTACCTAGATACATTTAAAAACTCTGATATTCAACATTATTAGAAATACTCCAAAATTCAGTAGCAGAGCCCAGTAATAAATATAAGGGTCTAAACTCAGAGTACCTATGGTATTTCCTTCACATTTGATATATATTCATGCATGCCAGCATTCAACCAATACTGAGTGACCCACATGTCCGAAGCTATTAATATCTAAGGCATAGTTCCTGTCCTCAATGACCCAGTTCCATAGACATGGTAACCAAGCTACAGTGACCTGTGCATTGTAGGCCTCAGATATTTCAATGAATAGTGAATGTCACATATTCCAATACAGAGATGCACTATAAACCACAGGAATAGAGAATGTGGATAACTAGTTGCCTAGAGAAGTTTACAAAGGATTTACTAAAGAAACGGTGTTCGGTTCAGGTGTTCATGGGCATTTCCCATCTGGAAAAGGAAAAGGTGATATTCCAGGCGAAGGGAGGCGCATCTACAAGGTCATTTCTTATGGCAAGAGGTGAGTCTGGAGAGTGAGGACTGGACTGACCATAAAGAATGCTAGAGGAAGCAAAGAAAAGGACTTGCTTTTCTAGACCTTGGGAAACCATCAAAAGTTTTAAAGGGAGAAGTGAAACAATAGATCTGTGCTTCAGGAAAAAAAAATATTCTGGCAAAAAAAATTGGAAGATACTGAATAGATTGTAGTCTTCCAGTTAAAAGGCAGATAGATAGCTTAGGAAAGAGACTTATTAAAAAGAATTATAATAGAACACATCAGTGTTCTATTATAAATAAATAAAGAGAAAGGGGGATGGTTTTGAGAAGTCTCTTTTGGGTAAGATAAGTGCCTTGATGACTGATCAAATGTAGTAGAAAACAAAGAGGAAATGCATTTTTACAACTTAGTTCCAATCTAGATGTGAGACATTTGAGAAACTTGTGGAACATCATTGAACAGGCTCCAGAGCTCAAGGGAGAGGTTGGGTTCAGGGTTACAGGTAGGGAGGTGGTTAGCATATAGATTGTACCAGGGCCCAAAGGAGGCAGATAAGATTATTGAGGATCTTGAATTTGCAGTTCAAGGAGAAAGTAGGGGCTGTTGAGAAGATCCCAGTTTACTGGCAGGTCAAGGATGAGATGAAAGCGTATAAGATGAAACACAAATGATCAGAAAGCAACCTGGAGAGGCTCCTCCTCTAGGAGAACCATGGACGCTGCCATTAGAAAAGTCAAGAAAGCTTTTTCAAAAAGGATGTGATCGAGTGTCCTAAAGTTGTAATATTACAAGGCATCCATCAGTTAGATGACCAATGATTTGAGTATCATCAGGAGCATCATTTTGGCTGAAGCCAAAATGCAGTGGGCTGTTGAGTGAGCGGTACCAATATATTTGGTGAGTATTAGCCTCTCTGCCAGGAAATTCAAGGGTAAGAAGGTGCAGAGGGTGAAAAGTAGTTTGAAGTAGAGCTGGGCTCAGTAGGTCTCACTTCTAAGTTTGCTGTTGTTCAGTCGCTCAGTCGCGTCCAACTCTTTTTGACCCCCGGACTGCAGCATGCCAGGTTTCTCTGCCTTCACCATCTCCCAGAGTTTGCTCAAACCCATGTCCATTGAATTGGTGATACCATCCAACCATCTAGTCCTCTGTCATCCTCTTTTCCTCCTGCCTTCCATCTTTCAGCATCAGGGTCTTTTCCAATGAGTCCGCTCTTTGCATCAGGTGGCCTGAGTATTGGAGCTTCAGATGACGTTAACATTAGGTTGATAAATTGCAGGCAGAGAAAGATACATTGAAGATTCTAGAGAGGGAAAATCTCTGGACCCAGGTCTGAATAGGGTAAGCTTAGTATAAAGTGTGAACCTGGGAAATAAATAGGATTATCTCTAGCTCTTCTGCTGGAGAGAAGTTGAGAAATGGACTTTGAATATGGAAATGAAGAAGGGGAGAAATAAGTTTCAAAGGAATTTCTAGAGACATGGCCTGAAGACAGTAATAGAGCTACTTTTGCTGGGATTGATCAGAATTGGTTCATCCACATAAGGGTACAACTGACGGAGATACAATATAGCAGTGATACCAAGGGTAAGGCAAGATCAAAGATGGAAATAGCAGTTACAGGCTAAGGCCAGGGTAAGTCCCTTTCCTGCCAAACCTGATGGAGGTGCCACCATGAGACGAAAGGACATTCTAGGGGGAGCAGTGGCTTCAACCATGGGGCAAGGCCCAGTATAATCAAATAGTACCATTTGATGTACCTCGTTAGTCATCCGAATGAGGCCTGCTGCCTGTGATCTTTCCACTGTTGCTCTATGATCGCATCTACTACAAAGATTGCTGAGTCTAAATTTCAGAAATTGTATTCATTGGTTCCCCTATTAACATCTGATAATCCATATAGAGAGGGAAACAAGTGGAGAAAATATTTCCTGTAATACTTTTAACTTTGAAATCCCATCTTTGCTTCCTTTTCTGCTCCTCTTAAATCACATATAAGCACTTCATATGATGGATGATTTTGCAGGTCTCTCTTTGCATTTGTGGGTTTTCTAGTTGTCTTAAACATTCCCGCTAAATACTGAGGTGCCCACATTCCTTTTCTACTCATCTGTCTCTCCATACAGTTAGTACATAATTGGTAAAAGGAATATTTTTGTGGAATTACAATGCCTGAGGACATGACAGTCCTTCAGTAAGCTCTTAGTAAGGGAAGTGATTTGTTTTGTTTATTTGGAGTTTATTTTATGGTTAAAAAAAAAAAAAAAAAAAACTTTTCAACCTATTTCTAATTGTTCGTGTTAACTAATTGTGAAATAGAAAACTAATAATTATAACTAGACATATCTGCCATAATGATGATTTGGTTCATGGCAAAGTAGGTGATACGGATTACATAGATTTATATAGATTATGTAAATTCAAGATCTTGAGACTGTGTCTCAATACTGCTTCTTGTCTCTTGAGAAAAGACTGGAAGGAAAGGAATAAGAAGAGGGAGGAAGAAAGAGAGAGAAAGCTAAGAATAAAAGCGTAATTTTTAGCCTTCTCCTCCCTTCACCCTGTACCCTGACTTTCTCATCCCCTCTCCCCCAACCCTGAGACCCCTCAACCCTTGGGTCTCTGAATACAAACCTGTGGCAAACTGGCATTTTACAAATATTTAAATGGAATGTGTAAAGTAAGGCATGATATATGCCCACTTGCAAAGTGGGCCCATTAAATGAAACAAATGCCACCAAGTCTGTTTCCAGCTGAGGTTGTAATGTGCGGGACAGTGATGAGCGCCAGATTCCCTTTGTATCCGCCGTCATAAACCACACAGTTTTTAGTGCCATATGAATTTGTAGAGCTGATTGTTTTATTATATTTGACTGTAAATTTTTCATCCCTTTCCGTTCCGCCACCATTCTCAGAGAATACAGGTTTTGTGCTGATACGATGTTTCCTAGCTCTGGGCATGGCCTGGCCCGACTACTGACTGTAATTTACTTTTTGGTGTCTGTCGCCTTGAGCTTGCCTTCTGACTAGCTTGTTGAATGATGTGCTAATCCATTATATTTTTCAGACAAGTGTATCGACCAGTATAAACAGACTGGAGGGCACAAACCTAAATGAAAGCTATACTTCCCTGAATCATTTAAAAAGCTCCAGCTTGGTGGCAGTGCACAATAACTGAGCTTTTTAAGTAAGAGAGAGAGAGAGAGAGATCTCAATAAATAAAACAAAAAATTGAAATATCCCTGCCTGTGGGGACTTAATCCAGGTTTCAGATGTTCCTGTATTTTTGTTAACACAATGATCAGAAAGGGCTACTTTAGAATGCCCTCTTCTAATACAAATCTAGAGTAAAACCCAGCATTTAGCATCTCCTGTCCCGGGTGAGGCTTTCTCACCTGCTCTTCGATCCTGGGTGTCTTTCACTTGAAGCCACCCACATACCTTATTGTAACACGTTTATACACATAAAGAGCAGACAGCAGGCACTCAGAGGAATTTCAGCAGAAAAGTTAAGCCTTAGGTCAGCCCCGTTTTGAATCTTTCCCATTGTCAGAAGTGTGGGAATGGATGGCCGAATGGGTTGGGCAAAATACATTTATTTCATATTAATCTTCCTTTTAAAAAAGACTGTCAGGCAAACCAAGCCCTTCGATTTGCATGACCAAAGTCATGAGGTAAAGATTTACTTGTCACAATGTGAGTAAAGGTACAGTAGCTGCTGAAACTTTTGGTCTGTACCCTCAAATTTAGCCTGACACCCAGTCACATTGTAGAAATGGTGTTCTTCACCTCAAATCACAGCAGAGCCAGAGGGAAGCCATTCCCTGATGACACACAGGGGCTCAGTCTGCTTCCTCACCTCTTTGACACCTATTACTTTTACAAGTAGTTCTACCAGGGAATTACTCAGATCTCTTCATATGGCCGAGGTAAAAACATACAAGTCCATTTTTCCCAAATCTCTTGCTCAGCTTCTTGAGGTTTGCAGGGCAGAATGTATATTTCTCACATCTGCTTTATCCGCGCAGTCAGCAGAGAGATGGAGCGGTTTCAGAGTACCTCCCCACACCTCTCACCGGATGGTCACAGTTGTCTTGGAAGGCAGTGTATAAGGGGTTTACACCCACTTGACAAATGCAGACACTAAAATTACACATCGTGAATAACCCAGGTCACAGAGCCAGTGAGTGGTAAACCAGGACTCTCGTTCTTGACTCCATTTCTCCCATCCACTTCCTTCCTTGGGGTCCGCAGCCTGTGCTGAGACCTTCATTTTCCTGCTAGAGAGGGGAAGGGAGAAACAGTGACATATCCCCTCTGTCTTGACTGCCACAGCCAACGCTGTCTTTCTACCAACAACACGGTCCCCAAACAGCTTCACTCCTTTTTGGGGATAAAATTTTAGTCGCTCAGTCAGGTCTGACTCTTTGTGACCCCATGGACTATACCCCACCAGGCTCCTCTGTCTATGAGATTTTCCAGGCAAGAATACTGGAATGGGTTGCTATTCCCTTCTCCAGGGGAACTTCCCAACCCAGGGGTCAAACCTGGCTCTCCTGCATTGCAGGCAGATTCTTACATTGTTAGACAAGAATGCTTGTGGAGACCCTGAGCCAGAGTCCTTATGACAGCTTAAAATGCCAGGCCTTCATATGGGTGGACCTGTGTAAAGAGAATTGGGGAATAAATCCTTCCCCTGGTTCCAATGACAAGTAGAATGGCCCCTTGTGTCCACATGCAACCCTTCTTCGACCTCAGGTGCAGTGTCTCTCAGCATCGTGCCAATTTTAAACATACCACATGGAGTCCAACAAAGGTCCGTCTAGTCAAGGCTATGGTTTTTCCAGGAGTCATGTATGGATGCGAGAGTTGGACTATAAAGAGAGCTGAGCGCCGAAGAATTGGTGCTTTTAAACTGTGGTGTGGGAGAAGACTCTTGAGGGTCCCTTGGACTGCAAGATGGAGATGAAACCAATCCATCCTAAAGGAAATCAGTCCTGAATATTCACTGGAAGGACTGATGCTGAAGCTGAAACTCCAATACTTTGGCCACCTGATGTGAAGAACTGACTCCTTGGAAAAGACCCTGATGCTGGGAAAGACTGAAGGCAAGAGGAGAAGGGGACGACAGAGGATGAGATGGTTGGATGGCGTCACTGACTCAAGGGACAGAATTTGAGTAAACTCTGGGAATTGGTGATGGACAGGGAGGCCTGGCATGCTGCAGTCCATGGGGTCACAAAGAGTCAGACACGACTGAGCAACTGAAATGAACTGAACTGATGGAGTCCAAAATTCTCTTGGGCCTTAGGCTGTTGAATCAGCCTTTTCCTTCTAGTTCTTTCTAGAGGAAACTACTGCCCAAGATCTCTTTGCTATTTTGAGAGTTCTGAATTCACATTTCCTTTGTCTCCATCTTGCTTCAGAAGTAAAATGGACACCTACACCCATCCTCTGCTCACTCAAGAATGTGGCCACGGGGGCCGATGATCTCTCCTACATTTTTAAATAGAGCTATCAAAAACCTGGCATGTCATGGGCACCAAATTAGGATTTGTTGTCTGCCTGGGTGAATGTATATCTTCCAGCTTTCATAGAGTATTTTGCTCCCATGAATAATCCTGAAATCAAGGGTTTTTGAATGGATTGGTCAGTTCTGAAATTTATTTCAGTCTTCCATTTTACGGCGCCAAGAGGAAGCATAACTAGGATCAGGAGCAGTTTAGGGAGACTAACCCTAACCCAGACTGGATGCTGGTTACTCATCATCTGCTGAGACCAGAGAGCAAAACAGAGTTGTTCTTCATGCAAAACAGCACATTATAATAATGAATCGTGTTCATTCCGTTATCAGTGTCTACATAGCAAGAAGTGGGAATAAACTTACACTTAGGGAGACTAGAACATGTGTCAGACTCAATATCAGTACTATTAGGAACAATAAGACTGCACGATTGCACAATACAGCTCTTTGAGCAAGTAGGTGCCAGAAACTACCCTAAACCCTTCACACACGATTCCTCAGTTAACACAATAACCCTATGAGGTAGAATCTACCAACACAGTTTTTCGGATGCCATTGTCTCCCTTTTGTCCAGAATATCTAGTATATGTGTGCATACTCAGTCGCTTCAGTCATGTCTGACCCTTGTGACCCCATGGACTGTAGCCCTCCAGGCTCCTCTGTCCATGGGATTCTCCAGGCAAAAACACTGGAGTGGGTTGCCATTTCCTTCTCCAGGGTATCTTCCCGACCCAGGGATTGAACCTGCATCTCCTGCATTGCAGGCGGATTCTTTACCACTGAGCCACCAGGGAAGTCCAGGTATCCAATACCAGCTAGAAAAAGAGCTCTATCCTCTTTGATGGAAAAATGAAGGTGTTTGGACAGGTTTTAGGGGGAAAATGAATTCCAGGGTGTATCTCAGATGCTAAGTCTTCTTATTCATACCTCTCAGTAATTCAGATCCTATAACAAAATGAATAAACAAATATAGAAATAATTATCTTCTGGGTTTGAATAATAGACCTTTTCAATCAGAGAAACATCTTGTTTTATTGGATGATTTGGGTTGGGCAATTGAATATCTACAAGATCTCAGTATGTGACTTGACAGATTTCATCTCTCAGTTCCTCTGTATTTTCACCTGTAAAACAAGAATAATTATCCAGGCTCTCCATATATTATAATGAGGGATGATAAAGATGGATGAAATATGGATGCATAGAATGAAAGATTCAGAATAAATGTACTCCTGAGTTCATAGATATGCTATTACTAATAATGGAATTGTCCTACTCAGAAATAATTTCCCTATTCAGTTGTGCATTTAATTAGAAGTCATCTTTTTTCTCCCCTCATTCAACCAAATAGGTAGTAGACATCTACTCAGTAGTACTGTGAGGAATTAAAAAAAAATGAGGAAGTTAGCCTCAATTTGCATTCGTGCATGCTGTTACTTCAGTCGTGTCCAGCTCTTTGCTGCCCTATGGACTGTAGCGCACCAGGCTCCTCAGTTCAGTTCAGTTCAGTCCCTCAGTCCTGTCCGACTCTTTGCGACCCCATGAATCGCAGCACTCCAGGCCCCCCTGTCCATCACCAACGCCCGGAGTTCACTCAGACTCACGTCCATCGAGTCGGTGATGCCATCCCGCCATCTCATCCTCTGTCGTCCCCTTCTCCTCCTGCCCCCAATCCCTCCCAGATCAGAGTCTTTTCCAATGAGTCAGCTCTTCGCATGAGGTGGCCAAAGTACTGCAATTTCAGCTTTAGCATCATTCCTTCCAAAGAAATCCCAGGGCTGATCTCCTTTAGAATGGACTGGTTGGATCTCCTTGTAGTCCTAGGGACTCTCAAGAGTCTTCTCCAACACCACAGTTCAAAAGCATCAATTTTTCGGTACTCAGCCTTCTTCAGAGTCCAACTCTCACATCCATACATGATAACTGGAAAAACCATAGCCTTGACTAGACAGACCTTTGTTGGCAAGGTAATGTCTCTGCTTTTGAATATGCTACCTAGGTTGGTCATAACTTTCCTTCCAAGGAGTAAGCGTCTTTTAATTTCATGGCTGCAGTCACCATCTGCAGTGATTTTGGAGCCCAAAATTAAAGTCTGACACTGTTTCCACTGTTTCCTCATCTATTTCCCGTTAAGTGGTGGGACCGGATGCCATGATCTTAGTTTTCTGAATGTTGACAGGCTCCTCTAGCATGGGATTCTCCAGGCAAGAATACTGGGGTGGGTTGCCTTGCCCTCCTCCAGGGGATCTTCAGGAACCAGGGATCAAACCCTGGGTTCTTTTACTACTAGTGTCACCTGGGAAGCCCAGCCTCAGTTTAGAAGCGTCAAAAATAAACAATGTAATGAAATGTTTTCCTTGACAATTTTTGAAAGCTGCCCGAGTTGGAAGTACAGCTCTTGTTTTGTCTGCGTGAAGCCAAACATTGAGGGAAAAAATGGCAAAGTTCACGCAGTAATACAGATGTTTCAAAACATCTGGATGTTTGCTATCCTGTAGATTTACCATGTGGATCTCCTACAAGGTTCTTCCATTTTCTTTCAGGCTTTCATAATTAATTTGAAGTCTTATTTTCGTGCTTTGAAGATCAACCATTTTACTGAAATCCCGTTATCAGCCATAAAATACTAAACCTTTTCTATTTAGTAGTCTTAAAGCTACAGTCACAATGTTTATCAACCCACTTGCTATAATTGGCAATAATTTTTATATATTTATTTTATTATTTTTATTTCTTGAGCTGTGCCCCATGGCATGTGAGATCTTAGTTCCCTGCTAAGTGAAAGTCACTCATTCATGTCCAACTCTTTGTGACCCCATGGACTATACAGTCCATGTTATTCTCCAGGCCAGAATACTGGAGTGGGTAGCCTTTCCCTTCTCCAGGGGATCTTCCCAACCCAAGGATCGAACCAAGGTTTCCCGCGTTGCAGGCAGATTCTTTACCAGCTGAACCACAAGGGAAGCCCTAAGTTCCCTGACCAGGAATCAAACCTATGTCCCCTGCGCTGGAAGTCCAGAGTCTTAACCACTGGACCCCCAGGGAAGTCCCATGTATATGTAAAATGCTCTAGGATCCAGGAGGTCCTAGGATTTGGCCACCGGACAAACCAGGTCAGTGCTAAAGGGGCTTATCCACAAGGCAGTCAGGGATCAGAGAAGCCAGCTTTTTGGACACAGATTTCAGAACAACCAACTTCTTTGTTCAGAAGGAAGAAACTGCCCAAGGTATGATGTAAAAGCTGGTATATCAGATATATTTGATTTAAAAAAAAAAAAATCATTGCTTGCTGTGTACTTAATCCTATACTTAATAATTTCCTTTAAGATGACTCCAGGGCAGAAAGGGGAAAGGGAAATAATTATAGGGAAAGCAAGTGAGGCCAGATGGCAGATGTACTTGAAAGGCCGAAACATGACCTGTGGGCGCTAAATGCTGGCTGGAGAGCCTCCTGCGCCTCGCCCACCCCAGCCTGCAGGCGTCCAGCCATGCTGGTTACCCTCCGTGCCCCCGGGGCAGTGCAGACCAGGTGTGGCTGCCTGCCGCCGCATTTCTTTACAACTGCGGACATCATCTTATGACTATAAAACAAAATGGTTCTACTCACTCTGTTTTCTTGCTTAGTTAAGCTCCAACTCTGGCCTAAAACTACTGTGCTTTGTTTCATTTTGGCTTTGTTGTTATTTGTTTTGTTGGTTTTGTTTTTATTTTCTTCCAAAATGGCTCATTCCATCAATTCTTGGAAGAGGTAGTTTTGAAGAAGAGATCCACTCCCTCCCTTGCCAAACATGTTAATCCTCTGATGCTTCTAAACCCAAGTATTCATCCGCACATCAAAATATGTGAACCTTAGCAAGATAAAAGCTGTCCAAAGCTGATTTTGTTTCTACACAGATGGCTATAAACATGACACTGGGATATTAGTCTTGGCTTTTCTTGACAGACCTGAAAATTGGCCATGCAGAACTGTTTAAAATTGGTAGGAAAAACTTACCCTGAAGTTTACTGTTGATGAACACAAGAGAAAGCATGTAATTAATGGAAATGCATGTCAGAATAAAGGAAAATGTGTTATCCCCTTCGCTTCTGAGTCCTAGCAAAGGTGTTGAATACAGCTGATATTTCAGAGGTGAAAAGGAACTATGCTCATTTTAGTGAAGTAAAAATGTGTGTTATAGTGTACGCATGCAGTAATTAATTTATACCCTGACAAGTCTAATTAGAAATACATTTTTTAATTGTAAAAGTGTCATACAACAAAAATTCAACAGGAAAGAGTGACAGGAAGAAGAGAAAATGCATACATTCAAAAGAATATATTGTAAACATTTTGATTGTATCTTTTCAGATACTTCTCTATGGATTGATATTTACATGTGTTTCTTTTATATATGTTACTACTTTGTAACACTTTGAAAATTTAAAATCATATGGGCTTTTTTTTTTAGTATAGATAAATATACTTGCCAAGTGTTGTTAATGACTACCTCGTGTTTCTGTGTATGATGTGACATAATTTACTTAGCCAAGCTCCTATTATTTAGCATTTAAGTCATTTCCAGTTTTGTACTATTGCAGATTTCAATTCTGTTTTTATATGATTTATTTAGTTAGTTTTGGTTGCTGCTTATTGGGTGAGAATTTTCCCTAGTTGCAGCAAGCACCTTTGTTGCAGTCCTAGGGCTTCTCCTTGCAGTGTCTTCTCTGGTTGCAGAGCACAGGTTCAGGGCGTGTGGGCTTCAGTGGTTGCGGCTCCTGGTCTCTAGAGGGCAGGCTCGGTAGTTGTAGCCCATGGGTTTAGCTGCTTTGTGGCATGTGGAATCTTCCCAAGCCAGGGATAAAACCTGTGTCCCCTGCATCGGCAGGCAGACTCTTATCCACTACACCACCAGGGAAATCCAGATTTTATTTATTTTGTTAAATATTTCTGCAGCAAAATTTTTATGTATGTGCCCTTTGTTATATTCTCCAGAGGAATCTTCAGAAATTGAGTCCAAAGGGCAATGTATCTTTTTGTTGGGTTTTTTTCTTTTCCATTATGGTTTATCACAGGATATCGAATATAGTTCCCTGTGCTATGCAGCAGGACCTTGTTGTTTAGCCATTCTCTATGTAATAGCTTGCATCTGCTAACCCCAAACTCCCCCTTCATCCTTCTCCCTCATCGTCTCCCCCACTGCAACCGCCAAGTCTATTCTCTATGCAAAGAGCAGCCCATTTTAAGGGATTTTCATATGTATGGCCCAACTGTGCTTAAGAAAGATGGCACTAATTGACTTTCTGACAGCGTGATACTAGATTGGCCTTTTCCTTATACCTTTCCCAGCGCTGACTTTTATTCTTAAAAAAAAAAAAAAAAAATTATTTGTAAATTGAGAAATGGCATAATCTTGTTTTACAAGAAGTTTTCGTAAGGTCTGCTCTAAATTTGAATTAGGATGAGCCCCAAAATGCCCAGCAGCTTTTACCGAAGAATGAGTTGCAGAGAGGCAATGCTGATTTCATGTTCCTATAGCATTTGCACAGGACTCTCCTGTGTTCCTGAAGTCCATACAACAGAAATACTGTTATCTCATGTTTGTTTTTCTGTGTTTATGATGCCCTCTGTCTGTGCTACTGGTTTAGTTTTATATTCATCCTGGAAAGGACAGAGCATACATACACTATTTAAAGACTTGTCTTACCCTAACCCTTGCTTTCTGAAATCACTGTTTGTCCTTTTTATATGTTTGCCTGGTTCTGTATAGTACCTTTCAAATTTTCAATATTCTGTTCAGAAAAGAATACAAAATTCCCAGCAGATGTTAAGATAATGTTTCACTTGACAGAAAAAAGAAATGGGCTTTATTTTTAATTAAATGTAGATAGATACAGTTCCTATAACTAGTGAGGAAACCCCTGTCTTTAATCAACACTTCAAAAATAGTTATGTAGAAAAGCACATAGAGAGCATAAAACATTTTAAGTAATAAAGGCATTTCAATGAACTAGTTGATTTTGGTTCAAAATTTATAGCATGTCTTCATTTCACAGCTTCCCTTGGTAATAGATAGTTACGGAAGTTTTTTGCTACTGTTTTTTTAGTTCCGGGGGAGATCACGCGTCCTGCATTGTCGGCATTGTTAGTAAATGAGCCAAAGAATCCCACATGAGCCCTGTGCACTGCAGAAAGCCTGGTCTTCTGATCCCTTACTTTTTTGAGTTGATGGCATGAAAGTAAACTGTGGTTCTCTAGTTCCAAACTACTATTGAGGGTTGGAGATTGTGTAGATTCCCACATTGTGTAATTATGAGATCATTTTCAGTTTTGTTTAAGGGCAGAGAAATGATGAGTTAGGAGCCTTACGTTGTGTACCTGTGGGAGAGCAAGCAGACACCCAAGTAGACCTGCCCTGCACAGGTTCCAAGTCAGTGTATAAACACTGTACAGGATGCAGTGAGCTCTCTGCATCTGCATGTCCTACATGCACATGTTCAACCAACAGTGGATCAAACATATCTGGAAAAAAATGTTCAGAAAGTTCCGAATTGCAAAATTCGAATTTGCCATGTGCAGGCAGCTATTTACATAGCATTTACATTGTATTTGCAACTATTAACATAGTATTTACATTGTATTAGGTACTATAAGTAAACTAGAGATGATTTAAAGTAGACAGAAGGATATGCATAGGTTATATGCAAATGCTGGGCCATTTTATATAAGGGACATGAGCATCCATGAGTTTTGGTATCTGTGGGGGTTCTGAACAACTGTGTCTGGTTTGGGGTATCAGACAGTTGCAACCTGAGCGTGAGAAGACTAAGAAATCATATGCCATGCCTCAAAATGGGAAAAGAAATATGGGTGGCTATAAAACTGTCCCTTGGTATATGTAAGTATTCCTGTTTAGTGGTCTTTTAATAAAGATATGAAATATATTTCAGCAAACAATTTATAAAATAATCCCCTGAGTGTTGACCTATGAAGGAAAAAGATGAGCTAATGGCATATCAATTATTAATACTTCGTCTAGTGAATGTTTAGGTATAGTGCAGATCTGCAACTCTACAGTGGAAAAAATACTCTTTTTCTTTATTCTCAGTCTGTATAAGATTTTTTGGGAAGGAGAACAACGCTGATTTGAAGATAAAAAATATTTAAGAAACTATACATGTGTAGTCAGTAAGGAAAGGGACAGATATCACATAGCTTTCTGAAGACCTAACTTATAGCAATTTAAGAAGAGTAGTAATAATTATATCTGTACTACTGACACATAGGAAGGAGTGGCCATTATTTAGGCACTTCTTGGTGTGGGCTTCCCTGGTAACTCAGTTGGTAAAGAATCTGCCTGCAATTCAGGAGACCCAAGTTCAATTCCTGGGTCAGGAAGATCCCCTGGAGAAGGAAATGGTAACCCACTCCAGTATGCTTGCCTGGAAAATCCCATGGATGGAGGAGCCTGGTAGGCTACAGTCCATGGGTCACAAAGAGTCGGACACGACTGAGAGACTTCACTTTCGAGTTCACTTGGTGTGTAGCCAAGAGCCTTCCATCTTTGCTTATCCACAATCTAGCACTTTAGCACATAAATGATTTTATTGTTATTTTTTTATATTTGTTTTCATCTGTGGCATCTGGAGTTTTAAAATAGTGTTAAAGATCCTAGTAAAAATAAATAATGGCTTGAAAGGTCAATTATCATAGAATCAGCAGATAAAATTCTGGATGTGAGATTGTAGCTGAGGTTGAGAAAATAAAGAAATGTCTTTAGAAAATCTCAAACAAGAAAAAAGAGTAGTAGATTCATATTGAATAAATTACATTATACTTATTCTAGACATCTGTGACAGAGTTGAGAATAGTTATAAAAACATGAAAAGTTAATCTTCATAATCCATGGATTCTTAACTTTGGGTCCATGAATCAACATGAATTCTGTAGATGGAATTTAGAGTCAAGGAATTTGAATAGGGGAAAGAATCACAACTTTGTTACTAATCTCTAATTGAAATTTAGCATTTCTTTCTATTGTAAGTGTAGACTATAAACCACAGAATAGTAGTACTTTGTCACCAGTAGAATTTGTACATAGTCATATCATATTACTGTTCTTGTAAATATCTTGGAATATCACTTCAAATTTTCATAGTTATCAAACTAGCACTAGATGTTATTTTTTAACATATTAATGAAGACATTCTTGTCCTCATTGTACCCAGAGCTTCATGAAATATATGCAGATTGAGGGGTGGTTTGAATGAGAAACTATCAGGAAATAATTTGATGGCAATTTTTGAGTACCTCCTATATAATCAAAATCATCTTAGAGTCCAGCCTTGACCTTTAGGAATTTATAGTCTCTTTAGAAAAAGCAAGCAACCACTGAAGACATTTATAATTACCTATAAACATGCACAAATAAATAGGATGCTAGCTGAGGATGTAGTTAAAGACTTTGGATAGTCTTGGGTTGATAATTGGTGAGTAGGGAAATTTGAAATGAGGAGGGGGAAGGGCAGTGTAAAAATACTCCAGATACAAGGAATAACGTGCAGGAACACCGAGCTAGAGAAGTGGAAAAGGAGGTTCATGTTTCATAGTTTGAAGATACAAGCTTTAGAAGAAGAGGCAGGCAGATTCAGAAGGGGAGAAGGATTGAACACCAGACAAAAAAATAGTGAGTTTTTTTGTTTGGTCAGTTGGTTTTTGGTTTTGTTTTTCATTGTTTGCTTGTTTGTTTGTTTATTTTAGGTAATATGCTGTCAGCATATTGATAAAGCAACTGGATATTGGATGAAAGGCAAGAAAAAAAGTATAAGAAAAATCAGAATAGAGCTTCTAGTCTAAAAATACAGATGAGGTGGTGAGGGAGTCCATGCTAAAGTAAGGTAGGCATTGTTAAACTCAAAAGAAATGGTTTAACCCATCAAGTATGAAAGTAAAGCAAAGTTCGGCAGTATTGAGTGGCTGTTTAAGGGTGAAAAAGGAATATGTTGTTGGAATTTCAGAAACCTAGAAAGATGATGCTGTGGACTAGCAGGTGAGAGTTTGGGTCCTGTACCCTGCCCCTACTGTGGACTTGTCCCTCCAAAAAGTAATTATGCCACTTTCCTGGGCTTCATTTTCCATCTGCCAAGGGGAATGAATTTCCAAAGCAAAGTAATACCTCAAAGAGTTTGATCTTTTGCATTGAAAAAACCTTAACCATCTTTTGTAAATTTTGTGATTTCTTAGGAGGCTAAAAACAAAAACCTACCTTGTTAATGAAAAATAAAAACAAACCAAATCAGAGATACAGTGTTTTTATAGGAATCTTAAGCTGTGTAATGCTAACCCATAATCAGAACTAAATGTCATTGTTCTGAAGGGTTTACCTACTCATAACTTCTTTACCTTATCCACTGAGAATCATGCTGGTGCTTAATGAATTTTAGGTTCAGCAAGAAAATCTCAAAATGTGGACTTTGATACTCAAGCAAAATTTTTAACGACCTACTTTAGAATATTATGTTCGGTGGCTTAAAATTATAATGGTCTCTTTGTAGTCTCTGGATTTCTATTTTTCATACCTTTTTTTCATTTTCTGATTGTATTTTCAGCTTTAAACAATGAAGGATAACATTCTGCTATTGTGGCTATCAGAAATATTAAAAGGTAATAAATTTTCCTGACATTAGGGTAGACTGTTAATAAGGCATCTGGAGGTGGACCTAAGAGTTGTCTGTTAAAGGATGAATAAATAAAGCAACTTAGAAGCAAGGCCTCAGTTACTTTCTCTTCCTCAGGGATGGGAAAATGAGGCATCTTGCCTTATTCTTGTAAAATACACTATTTTAAGAAAATAAAATAACAGCAATCTTCACTTTCAAAGCAATATGATTCATTTTACCAACCGTTGAATATATAATAGTTCTTCACTTTCCAAAAGGATTTACTGAAGTCCCCCTCCCCATCTATAGAATGAATTCTGTACTACTTTTAAAAGATGAATTAATTTACCCAGTTTATTTATAAGGTAAATTGTATGACAGTTATTACTTTTTTACTAAATAAATATGTGCATAACAGGTAATCAAGAGAAAAAAACTGGAATAGAGTAAATAGAAAAGATACTTTAAATACATGACAACAAAAGTGATGTTTTTAAGCAATTGTAATTGTATGTAATAATATAATGTATAATTACTTCCTAATCTTTTGTTTTATTTGCTTAGTGACACTCATTAAATGTTTGATGGTACTGAAGTCTGTAGGAAGAAGAGATAATGTTTTTCTTTCAAACTTAAAAACAAAGCTCTATTTTCATTTGTAAAAGTGAGGGTAGAAACAAGAGCTCTTGCTGTTAAATGAAAGAATCCTTCTCTTAAGGGGGGAGAAGTATAAAATGACAGTGTTTTTCTAAAAAGTTACATGTAAAGTTAATTTTAATAAATTATGTTGTCTTTTAAATACATTGGGAGACTTATCTTTAGTGGACCATCAGTGAATCCTTTTGGAAACTTAAGAATTCCTTTGTAGTGCCAACATATTTTCTGATGTATCCCTTTTTAGTTAAGAGGTTGAAATATTTTACATAAGCAATAAGTGAAAGTGAAGTGAAGTCGCTCAGTCGTGTCCCATTCTTTGCGACCCGTGGACTGTAGCCCACAAAGCTCCTCTGTCCATGGGATTCTCCAGGCAAGAATACTGGAGTGGGTTGCCATAATACTTGCCAGTAAATAAAACAAACAAGTTAGGAAACAATGTGTTTGTCTAAGTCACTTCAGTCATGTCTGACTCTTCGTGACCCAATGGACCCAATAGCCCTCCAGGCTCCTTTGTCCATGGGATTCTCCAGGCAAGAATACTGGATGGGTTGCCTGCCTCCTCCAGGGGATCTTCCCCACTCAGGGTTAGAACACAGGTCTCCTGCATTGTAGGCAGATTTTTTACCATTTGAGACTCCAGGGAAGCCCAACAAGTATACAGATGTTTGACATTTGGCTTCAGTATGTTATTGGCCTTATTGGTAAGAAGAGACCATGGTTACTACAGCATGGGTTTATAAACCAATAGTCAAATGGATATTTCTTTCTCAAGAGGGAAACTATAGAAGCTCCATAATAAACATTAAAAATCTGGAAAATTTAGATTGAGTGGAGTATCCAGATGCACTGAAGGGCTGCTGCTGCTGCTGCTAAGTCACTTCAGTCGTGTCCGACTCTGTGCGACCCCATAGACAGCAGCCCACCAGGCTCACCCATCCCTGGGATTCTCCAGGCAAGAACACTGGAGTGGGTTGCCATTTCTTTCTCCAATGCATGAAAGTGAAAAGTGAAAGTGAAGTCGCTCAGTCGTGTCTGACTCTTAGCAACCCCATGGACTGCAGCCCACCAGGCTCCTTAGTCCATGGGATTTTCCAGGCAAGAGTACTGGAGTGGGGTGCCACTGAGGAAGGCAAAGAGTCGACCCCCAAATAAGAAACTTTTGTTTGTAGCAAGGTGCCTGGGTCGTTCTTTCCTACCCTTTTAGTTTCATCCTTCTTTTGCCTTATTTCTTCCATCTGTGTTTCCCCTCGATATATTCATTCACATGGTTTCAATTTGAAAACCATTTTTCATGCTCTTTATTGTCCTCCTAAATAATTTTAGTCTGTTGGCAGTGGATCAAGAGTACTCTGCATCCATATTTAGTTTTGGCCACAGATTTAATTCCCATATAATATAGAAGGATTTTAGGTCAAAGATTGTGCAGCATAAATTCTTTCAATATCGTTCTTTACCCAGGGCAAGCAAGCTAAGTGTTATGATCCTGTAAAAATTCCTTCAGATAAAAATCTAATGTTGAATTTAATATTACAGATTCAAGAACCAAATGTCTAGGTTCAAGGTACGGTTTTCAAATTTAGCAACTCAGTGACCTTGGGAGGTTTGTACCTTGCTTCATCTGTAAAATGGGTATTGTTGTAGAATCCACTTCATAGAACTACTGTTCTCATTACCTGAGATAATTTGTGTAGCATACTTAACACAGTGCCTGATGCGTCTTTTTCATCTTTTTTTTTCTCTCTCATTATTAGCCCATCAAAGCAACTCCTCAAGCCATGGGGAACAAATCACTAAGATTATTCTACTTACAATCCCAATTTCTGTGTAAAAGATTTTGGCGAAAGATAATTTAAAGACTTTTATTTGAATCAGGTCTTCTTACTCCCAGCCCATTAAGGAGTTCTCCCAAGTAAGTTCTCGCCCACAATGTAAGTTCTACAGCGTCAGCTGCTACAGCTGCCCTGGTTTCTTTAAGGCACACCGGCTGCAGAATTTCAAATGAATCCAGTGTGTAGAACAACTTGGCATCTTGGGTACAAATGTCTATAAATCCAGTTTATCACACCACAGAATTTCCCTACTACCGGAGAAATTGTGTCACTCTGCTTACAAATTGTTTGTCTTAGTAGAGCATGTCCCCTGAAATTAAGGTTTTCCCCCATCATGTAATTATTAGTGTTTTAAAAATAAATCCAGATTTTCTTTATGGTTTGGGGAGTGGGAAAATATAAGGCGTGTTTTTCTAATTATGAAACCGCTGTCAAACAGGTCTGTGAAGCAGATGCTCTTTGCAAATTAGAGGTGGAATCCAAGCTTCCTGTGGCTTTGAGAGGGCTCCTCCTCTGGCCACTGCTGGCAGTAGCCTGTGGCAACTGAGAGCAGGTGTGAGGGGAGTACATTGTCTCCAAGACTAGCGTCCCTCCGTTCCCTCCACAGTCCTCCCAGAGGCAGGGCAGATCCAAATATCCTTTGGCAGTCAGATTCCATGTCGGCACCACCTGCTAGCAAAGAATTTGCAGAAACTGAACTATGGTTGCTTGATCTTTTAAGGCTCCCACAGACCCGAGTCCCCAGACATAAGGACTTAGTTGAATTTCTCAACCTGTCAGATGGTTCGTCTTGGGAGCCCTTACTTCTTGCTTTCCTTCTTGTTGCTGAATTCCTTCTGCTAATAACAGCTTATAGGTTTTCTGAAAGCTGTGAGAGATTCTTTTCCTAATTCAGCATTATGAATTTTTTTTTTAAATAAATTTAACGCCTTTTATTGCCATACCTCATTTTACTGTGCTTTGCTTTAGTGAACTTTATAGATACATGTTTTTTTTTTTTCCCTTGTTAATTTTCTGTTTAGTTGATCTATCCATAAGTGTGAGTGGGGTATTAAAAGTCTCCCACTATTATTGTGTTATTGTTAATTTCTCCTTTCATACTTGTTAGGATTTGTCTTACATACTGCGGTGCTCCCATGTTGGGTGGATATATATTTATAATTGTTATATCTTCTTCTTGGATTGATCCTTTGATCATTATGTAGTGACCTTCTTTGTCTCTTTTCACAGCCTTTGTTTTAAAGTCTAATTTATCTGATACGAGTATTGTGACTCCTGCTTTCTTTTGGTCCCAATTTGCATGGAAAATCTTTTTCCAGCCCTTCACTTTCAGTCTGTATGTGTCCCCTGTTTTGAGGTGGGTCTCTTGTAGACAACATATGTAGGGGTCTTGTTTTTGTATCCATTCAGCCAGTCTTTGTCTTTTGGTTGGGGCATTCAACCCATTTACGTTTAAGGTAATTACTAATAAGTATGATCCCGTTGCCATTTACTTTATTGTTTTGGGTTCGAGTTTATACACCATTTTTATGTTTCCTGTCTAGAGAATATCCTTTAGTATTTGTTGGAGAGCTGGTTTGGTGGTGCAGAATTCTCTCAGCTTTTGCTTGTCTGAAAAGCTTTTGATTTCTCCTTCATACTTGAATGAAATCCTTGCTGGGTACAATAATCTGGGCTGTAGGTTATTTTCTTTCATCATTTTAAGTATGTCTTGCCATTCCCTCCTGGCTTGAAGAGTTTCTATTGAAAGATCAGCTGTTATCCTTATGGGAATTCCCTTGTGTGTTATTTGTTGTTTTTCCCTTGCTGCTTTTAATATTTGTTCTTTGTGTTTGATCTTTGTTAATTTGATTAATATGTGTCTTGGGGTGTTTCGCCTTGGGTTTATCCTGTTTGGGACTCTCTGGGTTTCTTGGACTTGGGTGATTATTTCCTTCCCCATTTTAGGGAAGTTTTCAACTATTATCTCCTCAAGTATTTTCTCATGGTCTTTCTTTTTGTCTTCTTCTTCTGGAACCCCTATGATTCGAATGTTGTAGCGTTTAATATTATCCTGGAGGTCTCTGAGATTGTCCTCATTTCTTTTAATTTGTTTTTCTTTTATCCTCTCTGATTCATTTATTTCTACCATTCTATCTTCTAATTCACTAATCCTATCTTCTGCCTCTGTTATTCTACTATTTGTTGCCTCCAGAGTGTTTTTAATTTCATTTATTGCATTATTCATTATATATTGACTCTTTTTTATTTCTTCTAGGTCCTTGTTAAACCTTTCTTGCATCTTCTCAATCCTTGTCTCCAGGCTATTTATCTGTGATTCCATTTTAATTTCAAGATTTTGGATCAATTTCACTATCATTATTTGGAATTCTTTATCAGGTAGATTCCCTATCTCTTCCTCTTTGGTTTGGTTTGGTGGGCATTTATCCTGTTCCTTTATCTGCTGGGTATTCCTCTGTCTCTTCATCTTGTTTAAATTGCTGAGTTTGGGAGTCCTTTCTGTATTCTGGCAGTTTGTGGAGTTCTCTTTATTGTGGCGTTTCCTCACTGTGTGTGGGTATGTAGAGGTGGCTTGTCAAGGTTTCCTGGTTAGGGAAGCTTGTGTCGGTGTTCTGGTGGGTGGAGCTGTATTTCTTCTCTTTGTTCAGTCGCGCTGTGGGGAGGGAGGGAGGGATGCTGCAAGCAAATAACACTGGCGTGCGCTCGCAGTGCCTCAGCCACACTGGGTCTGCCCCCGCTCACGGCGCGTGTAGCCTCCCTGCCCACACTGCTCAGGCTCTAGGTTGTTCCGCCGGGAACAATCTGAGGCTGGCCCTGGGTTGCATGCACCTCCCAGGTCCAAGCCGCTCAGGTTCAGGCACTCAGGTAGTCCTCAGAGGCGCAGACTCAGTTGGGGCTGCGTTTTGTGCTCTTCCCAGGTCCGAGCAGCTCAGGTGATGAGGTGTTTGGCGAGCGCCAATGCTGCGACTTATCGCCTCCCCGCCACTTGGTTATCTGGGTGTAAAACCGGCGCACCTTCTCAGGCAGATGTTGACTGTCCAGACCCCCAATAAGTTTTAGTTAGCAAAGAAGCCAGTTTTATAGATAATGTCTCTCTGGGGCTGCGATTGCCCCCTTCCAGCTCTGGCTGCCTGTCACCGGAGGGGGAAGGTTTGCAGTCGGCTACCTCTGTTTAGTCCTTTGTTCTGTGCACGGGCTGGCGGTGTCTTAGGTTAGGGCTGGCTTTTCGCATGGTAGATATCCCACAGTCTGGTTTGCCTCCCAAATTATTTCGCTCAGATAGTGCTCAGGGTACTCAGGCCAGATTCTTTCAGCGATGCAGCCCGCGCCGCGCCTCCCTGCCCAGCCCCCGCTTGCTAATGGCGGATGCAGGCGTCTGCGCTGCTTCTCCGCTGGAGGAGTTACCGTAGGGCTCGCAATCTGCGAGTTTTAATTTATTTAATTTATTTTTTCTCCCTGTTATGTTGTCCTCTGTACTTCCAAAGCTCGGCACGGATTCGGCAGTGAGAAGGTTTCCTGGTGTTTGGAAACTTCTCTCTTTTTAAGACTCCCTTCCCGGGACGGAACTCCGTCCCTCCCTCTTTTGTCTCTTTTATTGTCTTTAATATTTTTTCCTACCTCCTTTTGAGGAGTTGGGTTGCTTTTCTGGGTGCCTGATGTCCTCTGCCGGCATTCAGAAGTTGTTTTGTGGAATTTACTCGACGTTTAAATGCTCTTTTGATGAATTTGTGGGGGAGAAAGTGTTTTCCCCGTCCTACTCCTCTGCCATCTTGGCGCCTTCCCCTGAATTTTTTTGATTATGAAGCTCACAATGTGAATCAGGGTAGCTGAGGGAACACTGCCTTGTTTCTCATAGTCCGATAGACTGGCTCTCTTATTAGCAAGAACTACCATTAGAAGATCTTTCAGGAGAGGGTGGGACTAACCGAGAGAGTAGCATTGACATATGTAGCCTCCTGTTTATAAAATAGAGAGCTACTGGGAAGCTGCCGTATAGCACAGGGAGCTCAGGTCAGTGCTCTGCGGTGACCTGGAGGGGATGGTAGTGGGTATGGGAGTGAGGCTCAAGAGGGAGAGGAGATAGATACACTTATAGCTGATTCGTGTTGTTGTACAGCAGAAAACAACACAACATTGTAAAGCAATTATCCTCCAATTAAAAAATTTTAAATTAAAAAATACCTCCTTTTTCAAACCTCTTGCCTATAGTAAAGAAATAATTTTTCTTTTATTTGGATTATCCCCAAAGCATATACCTAAAAACAAATACATATATTGAAATGTCTCTCAGTTTCTTTTTGAGCTTCAATATCAGCTGTATTTAAAGGAAACTTCCTGTTTCTTTTTTTTCCCCTCCAATTCAGGTTATCTGTTTTACTTGAGATGGAAGCAATTTGATGACTTTTCTGGTTGGGGAGTAATGTCCATCTTCTATTACATAGCGTCACTTGGAAGGGGACTGTCTCCCTGACCATGAAAGATGGGAATAATAACTCTATCTGTAGCTGAATAGTGCTTATGAAAATGAAGGACAATCAATGAGAAGCTTGTACAGACAGAAAATGGTAAAAAGCACCTTCTTCAGATAGCAACCTTCAAATATTTCAAGCTAACTGCCGATTTCCATGCCAGTCAAGCAAGATGAGGTTCTTTGGTTACGTCAGCATACACCCGGGAAACTTGCCTAAAATTACTCATGGTTCAGTGAGTGGCCTTGATTACAATTTAAGTGGTCTTAGCTCAGGCCAGTGACCTTGAGTCAAAGCATTGCTTCATATGCATTTATAGTTCCTGACCTCACATCCAGTCTGTCCTACCACCAGCTACCATAAAGTTGTGGGGGTTTTTTAAGCACGAAAAGTGACATGAAGTCTGTCTTATATAAAAGGACCTTGACCTTTTGACTATGACGTGATTATTTGGCTGTAGTGTGAATGTTAATTACTAAGAGGCAATGATTAGAAAGGAACAGTTTCCAAAGATGGAAATCATCCTACTTTGCCTTCAGGAGATTATCTTACTTACAGAAATTACTGCTTGAATTCTGTGAAGGAAGTTTGGTCCTGGGATGTTTTGTTGAGATGAAAATGAACATATATCATGGAATCTGTAGAAGCAAGGAGCACTTTCCATTTGTTGTTGTTCAGCCACCAAGTCATATCTGACTCTGCAACCCCAGGGACTGCAGCACGCCAGGCCTCCCTCACCCTCACCATCTCCTGGAGTTTGCCCAAGTTCAAATACATTGAATTGGTGATGCCATCCAACCATCTCATCCTCTGTCACTCTCTCTTCCTCATGCCTTCAATCTTTCCCAATATCAGAGTCTTTTTCAGTGAGTCAGCTATTCCAATGAGCACTTTCCACTAGAGTAAAAGAAATTATTTGGGATATAGGCAGTTCTGGAAAGTATCAGCAAGATGAGAAGGCTGTAAATGCAGCCACAAGACCCAAGTGTGCTGGGATTCAGAGCAGATCCCAATATGGCCAAGTTGTCCATGTTAGTTTTTGCCATATTTCTAAGAAAAATATGAAGATTATTTTTATAACAACTTCCAAGACTCATAAGAAACTCATGAGAAGAAAATTCCTCAATAATATGTTATTTATTATGTTAAAAAGGCAGAAAATAATCATCTCCAAATGAAGTTTTAGAGACTCTTGGGCCATATAAAATGTTCCAATCCTAACGTTTAGCAGTAGTGAAGACCTCCATTTACTGATCTGTAATCGCCAGAGTTTTGCATTTTGTTTTGTCTTGAGTGGCCTTCAGTATTTAGGCTTATAAGGCTTTTTGTTAGGTATCCTGGATGTTGTGGATATTTGACATGTGGGCCACCTGCTCTTGACCTTACAATTGTCTAAGTGAAGGAAACAGTAGAAATGAAGGGTAGCTGGTTGAAGCTTTCAGCAAATGATATTAAAAGAGTGAAGACCAAACCCATGTAATGTTAGCAGTCTTAGAGGGCTGCTGGTTTTGTGATTCAGGGACCAGTTATTTTGTCATAATAACAAAACAGTAATGATTTTATTATAATATGATGAACATGGAATCCCAGTTACACCAGACCTGAGGAGCCAAATCCCCATGCTACACCAAGTCCCCATCTCCGGATGTGAATTGGATGGAGAAAAGGCCAAGGAAAATCACAACAGCATGCTCTTGCTGCTTGTGGCCATCTGTCTGGCTTTCTCTGGATTCAGGTGGCTCAGGATAACTTTGCAAAGAGCACCCTCCATCCACTCATCGCTTTAACTTACTCCTTTATTCTTATCTCCAAAATATTTATTCAGCACTTCCCATTGGCAGGGCACTAAACTAGCCCTGGAGATACAGCAATGGACACAGAAGGCAGGGCTCTGAGTTCACTATCCAGAGGTCTTTGATGACACTGGCATCTCTGTTAGGAAGGGAGAAATTGGGGCAGAAATCCCGCCGGGAGCAGATCTCTGCCCTCTGACCACCTCTTGGAGAGAGAAGTGCACAAGAGCAAGTTTCCTCTCCCAACTGCCCTCCAGGCACAGCCTTGGCTTCCTGGGAGCAGCTCCATCCCCCTCTACATCAAGGGGAACTCTCATTCCTACTTTAATGGGAATGCCCCAACCCTTATCAGCCATCCTTATTTGTATGGACCTATAAGACCACCTGTTACTCCCTCTCTGTCACCCTGCCCTACTCGCCTCTGCTCTGTGCTTTTCTATGGCTTTTTGAAAACGGCTGCTGATTTTCATCACAACTCCTTAACATATAGCACCAGCCTGTAGGAGCTTCATACATTTATATGAATCTATCCTCCACTGGGTGCCCTGGAGGAAGAAATGGCAACCCACTCCAGTATTCTTTTCTGGGGAATCCCCTGGACAGAGGGGCCTGGCAGGCTACAGTCCATGGGGGTCGCAAAGAGCCGGACACGGCTTAGCAACTGAGCACGCACGCATCCTCCACTGAGTGGACTTGAGACTGGAAAAGTCCAGTTCTCAGCTAAGGAAAGATTGTTTGGCTTGGGAAGCAGGAGATTCTGGCAGCTTGTGGGTGACAAAGGCTCTGCATACAGCTACTAAGACTATGACCGCAGACCCTCAATGAGAACAAAAGCAAGTGGAATTTCTGTAAGGTCCCGTAGGCTGTCGCCTTTCAGGTCTTTCTGTGTCTTACCATCTAATCTCATTTGATTCTCACAGCTTCATTACAATGGAAGAAACCACTTATAGGAAATTTTCCATCTGCCACATCTAATGAGGTATGTCCTCCCAAAACTTGAACTTTGTATCACTGCAGTTTACCTAAGCACCAAGCTTTCAGTCTCGGCTCATTGTCCTCAGACTCTTCTGTAGGAAAAATACATAATAGACACTTTCACCTGGAGATAATGTCACTGCCCAGAAGGAGAAAAAGAGCCATCTCTGGACTAGGGACTGCTGCTTGGGTATGTGAAAGTGAAAGTCACTCAGTCATGTCCAGCTCTTTGTGAGCCCATGGACTATACAGTCCATGGAATTCTCCAGGTCAGAATACTGGAGTGGATAGTCTTTCCCTCCTCCAGGGAATCTTCCCAACTCAGGGATCAAACCCAGGTCTCCCACATTGCAGGCATTTCTTTACCAGCTGAGTCACCAGGGAAGCCCAAGAATACGTTTGAGTGGGTAGGCTATCCCTTCTCCAGCAGATCTTCCTGACCCAAGAATTGAACCAGGGTCTCCTACATTGCAGGCAGATTCTTTACCAACTCAGCTATTATTTGCACCTTATAAGAACACCACATGTGTCTTGAGAATTCCTTACCCTCCAAATACTGTTACCAGGCACAGTGTTTCTCATTTTATCTTCACACAATTGTTGTGAAGTAGAAGGAATAGATGTTATACTAGTTTTTACATACAGAGGAAAGTGACAGCTTGCAGTCTGACCTCTGAGAGATCAGAAATTATGTGCAGTTTTAAAATGACATCAACATACCAAGTTCTCTGCGTGTCTCTGATAGATTAGATCATGTGTCATCCTTTTCGAGGAGGTGGTCTAGACCACTGACCTCTATAAAAATTATCCTCTTCTATATTCTCCTCTCCCAAATATTTTTTCCCAAATAACGAAGGGAAATCAACTTTTATCACACTGACAATCAGTACAGTTATAGATTAAATAGGTATTTATCATATAAGACCCTTGAAAATTGCTGAAAGGAATATGAAGACGTTTGAAATGGGACTCTTGTATTTGAGAGCTCAAAACTTCAATGGAAAAACAAGACATGGATATGTTGAATTTAAGAGGGGATGCAGAGGCCGGTGTCATTGAGGGCTGGGTGACTCAGTGCTGTGGGAGTTCAGAGGAAAGAAAGAGCATGTTTGGCTAAACGGAGGAGGGAGAGGTAGGATTTGACCCGGCTGTGACAAATGAGTAGAATCAGTTGCCAGAAGGGCAGCTGGGTGGGGACAATGCGTGAGTGAATTCTAGAGATGGGGGTTGGACAAGGTGTTGTGGGCAGACAGCAAGTAGGTGAAATATAAATAAGAATTTGCATAGAGATGAGGTGGGAAATCCTTTCAAGGAGGTGAACTAGGGAGTCTTAAATGCCAAGAGATCTTGTTTTGATGGGAATATAGTAACCGTTTAAGAATGTTTTGAGTAGGAGAATAATACTGAGATGCTACTGTGAGCTAAAATGGCCACGCTCTTAGACCTCCATGTTTTACAAATATTGGAATGTTTGCCTCAAATCTCATCCCCTCACCTCTTCTAGTAAATTCCTATATATTCTTCAAAAACACATTCAGCGTTGTAAAATCTTGGCAGACTTACCCAAGGAAAGTTTGTTCCTTGTACTTTAATTTCCACAACTAAAGATACAGGTCCTATAAAATAAAGCTCATAGACTATCCTCCTCACATTCCCCATTCATAGCAGTGGTGCTGGCACTTGGATGGATCTTATTCTCAAACTGTGTGCTTCATTGAGAGAAATTTTACAGTGCCACCTATCATATATTGAGTGTTTGCTTTGTACCAGGCATTGTATTAGATGCTTTATGCACTCACTCAGTCATGTCTGACTCTTCAGGACTCCGTGGACTATAGCCCACCAGGCTCCTCTGCCCATGGCATTTTCCAAGCAAGAATGCTGGAGTGGGTTGCCATTTCCTCCTCCAGGGGATATTCCCAACCCAGGGATCTAACCTGTGTGTCCTGTATCTCCTGCCCTGCAGTCGGATTATTTTACCACTGAGCCACTGGGGCTTCCCTTACATATGTTAACTCTAATCTTCTCAACCTTTCAACAAGCTACATATTAAGCCATGTTAGAGTTGAAGAAATTAAGGTTTGCTCAAAATCACATAGTTACTTTCAGTGATGTTGGCCTGCAAAGCCCATTCTCTTTGCTTTTCCAAGTTATTTGTTCCGTCTTTTAAAGGCTTACAGCATCTATTACAGGGGGTCATTACATGGGAAATGTCCAACACATGTTTTTGAATGAAAGAAAGAAAAAAGCCCTAGGGAGTATTATCAATGGGTAGAAAATGTAAGTCCAGAGATCTTCAGTTGGACGTAAAGAGCCTTGGTGCTGTCATCTACCAAGACATCCAGTTTGGGTGAGGCTGCTGATGCCAGACAGCCCAGAGTGCAGCCTTCTGCAGGCTGAGCGCTCAGAAGCCTCACACTTTTCCCAGCTGCCTCCCCCGACCAGGCTCTAGGAGCCTCTTCAATATAATGAAGAAACTGGACTAGATACTCGTCAAGTTTTCTTCTACTTTTCATATTCTAATATCTGAGAAATTATCATGTTTAAATAAATTCATATTAAAAATCATTGACCAGTAGTCCTTGCTTTTTACCCTTCCTGAGAGTTTTTGCAGCAAGGGAGACATTACCAGTGGAGATGATACAATATTATTTGGCAGAACACTGTACAATGTCGGAGTCTTTGTGGGCAGAGATGCTGCTCATCAGTTCCTTTCGCTCCATGGATTCCCAAAGCTTAGATGCCCCAGCTACGAGCAGCCTGTGGGTAGCATCCTATGCATACTTCTCTCTGAACACACTTCACACCACATTGTAGTGATTTATTTTCTTGTCCTGCCCATTACACTAGGGCATCTTCAGAGGCAAGAATCTTTTGTCTCTGAATGCCACACTTCCAGCATTTGCGTGCTCAGTCGCTTCAGTCATGTCCGACTCTGTGTAACCCCATGGACTATAGCCATCAGACTTGTCTATACATGGGGATTCTCAGGCAAGAAAACTGCAGTGGGTTGCCATGCCCTCCTCCAGGGGGTCTTCCCAACCCAAGGATTGAACCCGCATCTCTTAATGTCTCCTGCATTGACTGGCGGGTTCTTTACCACTAGCACACCTGGGAAGTCCAGGCAGTGTACAGTCAGCGCTAAAATGTACTTTGGTTGAGTGAATGAATCTATTTATATATTCTTAAATCTTTTCTAAAACAGGGCCTTAAAATCAGCTTTTTCCACTAATTAATTACCCTTCTGTTCTCCCACAAAAGTTGAAGGGATGCCTTCTGCCAGTCCCTACATCTCTCCTCTGGTTCCTCTGTCAGCCACATTACCTGCTTTTCTTGGGATCTGAAGGACCCTGGATCCAGACCTCAGCCTCCCCAAACCCTGCCTGGGAGGAAACATGGGCCGTCTTTAGAACTCAGCCCTGAGCAAGGCTCTCTCAGGTCAAGCCTCCCCTCCACAGGACAGCTGCCTCTTGGCAGCTCAAAGAGAGTTGGAGGCTATTTTGCCTGGATTTAAATAATATTCTTAATACACTTCATCTTATTAGCAGCTAAAAGCCATTCCAAAATGTGTGCAGACCTTCTCTTTGTTCTCTCTGTAAATAGTAGCTGGTGTTTCAGGGTAAGAGGGGAAGGGGGAGCATAGGCAGTAAGGAGAAAACACAGAGGCTTCCAGAAAGCAGGAAGAGCAAAGGCTTGAGTTCTAGAATGAACGTAGAAGAGAACTGTTCCATTTGCATTAACAGTTCATCTGAAAGCTGAGAAGAAACCTTGTTATTCCAGGTGACCCTTTAGAAATTAGGAAAAATACATATTTTCCTCTGGGTTTTTCCCTCAAAGGTGAATTTCTTTGGATCTGTGCTTGATCGATGACAGTGTCAGAGTCTAGAACTTCACAGTGATCATGAAGCAGTAGTTTTGCTTTCCCTGTTTTGAATCCTTTATCATAAAATGTATGTTGTATGCCTCATTTGCTATAAAATCTATTTTATTGTGGTACTTAATTAATGATCACTTCGACCATGTGTGGCAGGTAGCCAAAATGTATCCTCTCAGCCTTTTCTGTTTTAACTGCTGGTGTTTGAGAAAAGCAGATTAGGTAAAAACATATCAATCTGCCATGTCTATTAAGACACTGGAGAAATTGGCTATGATTTCTTCTTAAATTATATATTAAGGGCTTGTAAAAATACATTGTTTATTTTGAATACCAAAATAATATGCTGTGAAATTCAGTTATATATTTACGATCCAAATTATAACATATGCACATAAAATTTTAGGTTATTTTATGTTTGATAGTGATTGGAATGAGAAAGAATGGAAAGAAGGAAGAGGCAGAGATATGGAAAGAAAGAAAGTGAGAAAAAAGAGGGAAAGAAAATGTTAACACCTAGATTTTTCAATCAGCTGTACTTCTAAGTAGATTTTAAGGGATTCCAACATTGAATCCTATACAGATAGTAGAACGTGTCAATGCCTAATGGAAAAGCTTCGTTAGCACCTTATTTTGGTACCAACGTAGAAGTCTAACATATCTTTCTTTCTTCAAAAAGCTTGAACAAGGAAGCCTAAGAGAAATGGACTGTCCTAGCCCTCTCCAAATCTTTTATGACCTGCATTCTGTGGTGAGACCAGCCAAGAGTCTCACTGCCAGTGATAGCAGAGTGCAGCTCGCAGCCCATAAATATGGAAAGTGTGGTTTGTCATTTGTATTTGTTTTACACTTACAAATTAGGAGATGTATTTACTGTAAATAGAGTTAGCATCCAGAGGTTTCAAAGCTAAGAATATGCACGTTTGAAATGCCTTTGCCTTATTTATGCTGTGGCTACCACATTTGTATAAACAGAAAATTACTGCATTCATGCTTTATTACTTCTTCTTTTGTACCACAGCCTTGACCCCAGTCATCATAAATTGAGAAATAGTGGGGAACTAATGGAGACAGATGGGAATATGGCTTGCCATTTACTCAAATTGGTAAAGTAATTAACCTCAAGGTGCTGGTTTGCAAGAAAAATTGTTGGAATATCTCAGGACGTCGGTAAACAGACTCCTGCTTTAACCAGTTCTGACAACTGCATCATAAACTAGACTTATTCTGTTCAATTGCCCTGTCAACGTCTTGAGTCCAAATAAAGATTTGTATTACAATGCACTTGCTGAGAAGTGGGAGAACACGCTGCTGTTTCTTTGCAAATGGGTGGCTGTTCTCTCCCTGCTCGATGGGAGTTGGACTGTCATAGATTCGTTCTTCAGCCATTATATTCCTTAGAAATCTTCCATTACTGATTGTGTGACAGCTTCGTGACAGCAGATGGTAGTCATTTGGCTCCAGAAAATGAAGTGAAAAAACATGGGCCAGGCTGGCTGGGCTCATTTAGAACAGCAGTGGACAGAGGCCAGATCTAGATTTTATTTATTGGGGGATGTCCTGTAATGAAGCCAGAGCTGTGTTGGTGGCATGTTGTTCCCTACAGATTGGAGGGTGGGACTGGACGTCCACAGATTATTATATAAATCAAAGGTGGTCTTGTGAATAGAGTTGTTTGGCCAAAGCAGTGCGGTATATTCCTTTTGAGAGCTGACAGATTTCATGTGTTCCGAACAGGCCTCTCTCCCTCTGTGTCCTTGTGTCTCTCCATCTCCCCTCCACTCTTTCCTGGGAATAGCGTTTAGTTTCCTCTTTTGCACATTATTGGCTGTGAGCTGTTTTCACAGCAATGAGTTCCATCTTCCCTTGTAGCTTCTTCACGTTTGGCTGAGTAACTGGGAGAGGTTTGACTCGTTAAAGCTTGTATGGCTGCTGTTCATTTCATGTATGTCAGTTTGCAGTGAAAGAAGTCATTTTAAAAAAAAGAAAAACTTCTTCATGATATCACCATAAAATTTATCTGGAAGGTATGGGTCATGGGACTATAAAGGATAATTTTCATCTAAAGTAAATGCACTCATGATAGAAAAAAACTAAGTTTTGAAGAAAACCCAGGTAACATGAAAGAGCCCTGGATTATCATGTTGTCTCTCCTCGTGCATACACACCTGTGGGAATATATTCACAAGATGAGCAAACCCTCCCTTATTAATTCCACCCTAGGAGGACAAGTCTTGCTCGAGAATCCCCTGACTCTGGATGCTGTGTCAGGCAGATAGGTGGGAAGCATTCCTGCCCTGGGCACCTCTGAGCCAACCAGCATCAGTCTTTCTACTTAGTGGTCATCTGAGAAGATCCAAAAGAATTTCTTCTCTCAAAGGGTAGACAGCTCTCTGCCCTGAATAAGAGTCTTTTATGTAGCCTCATTTAGAAGACGGAGAAGGCAATGGCACCCCACTCCAGTACTTTTGCCTAGAAAATCCCATGGATGGAGGAGCCTGGTAGGCTGTATGCAGTCAGTCCATGGGGTCGCTAAGAGTCAGACATGACTGAGCGACTTCACTTTCACTTTTCACTTTCATGCATTGGAGAAGGAAATGGCAACCCACTCCAGTGTTCTTGCCTGGAGAATCCCAGGGACGGGGGAGCCTGGTGGGCTGCCGTCTATGGGGTCGCACAGAGTCAGACACGACTGAAGCGACTTAGCAGCAGCAGCATTTAGAAGAAGAGGGACTAAATAATTTCTCATTTACTTGTTTTCAAATTTTCTTTTTCTCAAACCCTCTCTGGAAAGCCATAGGATTCTTCATTTAAAAACAAACACCATCCTTGTTTCATGCAAAGTTGTCTGTACATTGAAGATTGGTTTCTCTTAATTTTTTTTTGCAATCTCTGGGATTAAAAAATACAAGCTAAGACAAACTGGAGGTCAGGTTCATTAAAATGCTGTTACTTGCTGAGTGACTCTGAAGGTCTTTCTCTTGAATGATGGGTTATCACTGTTGAAGTCAGCAGGAGGCATATTCTCCCTTCTTCTCAGGAAATCTTCCTATGAGACACATACATCTTGATTGGAGTTGCCTTTATCCAGACCCATTGCCTAGTCCAAGGTGCCTTTTCCAAAGAAGAGTGCATGCTCACATTCCAATTTTTCTATCCTGCCCAAATCTCTTCAACCCATTCTTTCAACTCTGCCAAGACTGGAATCCTCAGCCTTCTAAATATGTCTGTCTTGCTTTGACTTTGCATTTTCAGTTTCACATAATAGTTGCATGTGTGTGTATAAACAGTTTTGATACACCAATATGCTGTTTTCACCGGATCAAGTATCTAAAATCTAGTGCTTAACAATCAAGGTAAAATCTCAAGACAAACAGTAGGCTCTGAAGAAAAAGCCATGAATTCAAGGTGGCCAAATGTACATGAATTCAAAGTGGCCCACTAAATACGAATTCCAAAGTTATATAGTTGCATATGTCATGCTACTACATATTTAAAAATATGCATTTTTGGCACTGAGACTTTATCATAAGTTAACTTCAAATCGAAAGCTACATAGGTGACAATTCATAGTTTTCAAGTCGATGTTTTGTGGCTGATGAGCATAATATGAAATGATTGATGACCTCGCTGATCGCATAAAAAATGATTCCAGGGTATTTTTACACTGGTGCCTAGTTCCATCATTAAATTAACCATGAGTTAATGTGTGATTGTTAAAGAAAACACAAGGCAGCATTTTGCAGTAATAGTTAATGGATTAGAATGGCATTAAATATTTTCCTCTTGGCAGACATAACATTTTATAGTTTGGCTTTAAAATAAAGGGTATTTTATATACACTGCAATTTCATCCAGTTATTTCTCAGACATTGGCACCTCTATTGGCTGGTTCAAACTTTATGTCATCAGCAGAAGAAAGTACATTTAACTTATTGTAATGTAATATTAGACAAATGTTTTTCACAGTCAATAGAAGCCATGGAAAATGAGAGTAAACCCAGTCTTAAATGGGCACCTTTCTGCATTTTTTGCAAATCTCTGTCTGTCTGTTATGTTTGTACCTGTATTTGCTCCCTAACCAGTGAGAAGTCGAACAGTTTAAATCCATTTGTACCTGAATTGTTTTATCCTGTTTTAAAACATTTTAATTTATAATCAGACAAGAAGAACAGATGTAAGAGTTGTAATTTAATCATTTTATTGCTATCTTTGTATATTTTGAAGAATTAGGTATTGTACTCATGGGAAGTCGTATTTTATGCCTAGTTGGAAAAATGAATAATGTAATAATATGCAAAATGTAAAGTTTTAGAACTTCACCACTGAGTAAGGCGTATAAACTAATGATCTGGTTTAGGTCCCCTGTGCGCCATAATAAATACGGACTAAATTTGTCATTATAGCTTTAGACAGAGGTTTCAGGCAACAGATTTAATTAAATCCTTTTTTAATATTCATACTTCTCAACTGCATAATTCCCTTCCACTGTAAAACTGAGCGCTATATTAAAACAAACAAAAACGGCAGATTACTAAATGGATATTAGCGTGAAGTCAATAAGCATTTAATTCTGGAGAGAACTCGGTGAGGGAAGAGGAAGCTTCACGGAGCTTGCTCAGGAGATCTGGGCTCAGACCTGTGAAGCTTGTACACAGAGGCTTTCTTCTGTTTTCATACTGACTTTTGTAGGGGAGGTTAATTAGTTATTTGTGGATTTCAAAAAGGACACAGGGACAATGTGCAGGCCTTTTGTTGGCCATTGAAGAGTGATGATTAATGAAAAATATAATTCAGACTCTGTGAAGAAAAGATTGATGACACTGTGGAAGTCCAGAATATCTAGATACTGATAGCTTTTAGCTAGGTTCAATAATAAAGTCCAATACCCCGTCTTTTCCTTTCTGTGACACACAGCAGGGACTAGAATTCCCCCCAATAACGGTACTGTCTCCTCCTAGATATTATCACAGAGCAAATCTGGATGTTTATATCTCCTTTTTGGTGATTAAAATAATATTATGAATGTTTTCACTGGAGCATTTCTTCTGTGGAAGGTCATATTATCCACAGAATAACTAAATATTCAATTTTTGGAAGAACTGTCTGACTAGTGTCATTAGCTTATTCGTGACCATCTTTATTAAATAACCAAATCCAGCTCTACTTCCCCAAGGTCAAATTACCTATGGAATTTGTAAGTCTGCTTCAAAGCTGATTAAGTATTCCTTTACTGTATTTTATCCACCTCTCCTGGATTTTTTTCTAGACACTATTTCTGCCCCTTAACTAACTTTCTCCATGCCCACCAAATTGTAAGTTCACTGTCCTAATCATCTTTGTTTGCATCACTGGTGCTTGGCAGATTTGGAATCAACAAATGTAGACTTAATGAATGGAATTGTATAGCACTGAATCAATACCACTGTGAAATTTTATATCATAATGAATCATGTAAAGCAGCTAATCTAACCTCCAAATTATATGGATTACAATACTGTGGGTTTGAGTTTAGCTGACTTGTCCGTGGTTATATAAACAATGACTAGTTAAGGACAACAGAGAAATTGGTGAAAACTTTATTAGATGCAACAAGAGATGTAAAGAAAAATAATTCATATTCTCTGCCCTAAAATATTTCACTAGTCCATTAGTAAGATAATATAAGCACAGACACAATTAAAAATCAATTAAAGACAATTCCAAATAATATAAGATTAAAAATCAAAATATAGACTTTAGAGTTAAACCATCTAAACTATTAAACAGAGAGGAAAACCGCAATGGAAGTTGACCTATCTGGGGAAGGTTTCATGGGCAGTGGTTGTGATTTTATCTGGACCTTGAAAGATAGGAGAGCTGAGCCAAGAGCACTGTGTTCTGGGGTAAGCTTTGACCTTTTCAGAAGGTTTTGCAAGGAAGCTGTGGGAGAATAGAAGCATACTATGCTTCTACCCCAGCCAGTACCCCTCCTGGCCTTGCTGGCTGGCACCCAAGGAGAGAAGTGAATACTCTCTTTTCTTACTACACTATATGGATCCAGTTCAGAGAAACTGACTATCCACTCTGAATTTTTGTCGTGAAACAAGTTCACAGTTGATAATATGGTCCTGAAGTCAGGAGAAATGGATTCATTTTCATTTTCTAGGACTACCTTTGAAGTTGTTGAGGGAGGATAATTATTTTCCCTCTTCAAAGTATTTTCTCACATCATTTTCCTGGAAATGACAATCGAGCAGTGCCCCAGGTTGGCAAATCCAACCTTAGTTTGATAAATGCAATTCTGAACATAGCCCTTGATTCACTGTTAGTTTCCATAGCTCAGAATTCAGCTTTGCAAAGTGAATTGTCACATATTTTTGGCAAACCACTTTTTCCTTCAACTTTAAAACCAAAAGAGAAAAGAGGTGGTCCCAGAATTATTTCAAACTAGAAAACCAGCTTGGAGACGAAGATCACATTTAATTTAGTGTCCTTAATTTGAGTGAAAAAATAAAGACATCTGGGCTCTTAATGACAGTTATCCACTTTGCTTGAGACAGACACAGGTACACTTTTAGAAACCAAACCAAGGGCATTTTCTCCGGAACCAGGTGAATATGTGTGCTAAAATACTACAGTTCTTCTTACAAGGTAACTTAGATTTCATACTTTGTTTTAAAAATATTTATTAATTTTTAATTACTAGATATCTCGTAGAAACAAATTTGCCCCTAAATTAAAGCAAAATTTGATCTCTTCACATTTACCTGAGCCTGAGAACTTCTGCCTCCAACCAAGAGTAACAGGGTCTGTCTGGATTTACCTTCCACCTGAAAAAACAGAAAAGAGGCAAAATTACTTTCCAGGTTCCTGGAGATCAGGAAGGATGGTGATTCCTGAGAGACAGGAAACAAAAGTGAACCCTACAATTACTCGTTTACAGAAACTAGGTCTCTGGAAGAGCCTGGAGGATTGCCCTGAGTTTAAGAAACAGAACTGAGAGGGTGTAGAGACCTGGATGACTATAGAACCAGAGATGAGAGAGATGCACAGAAAGAGAAGTCCAGAAATTTGTAGAGTGGTATCCTTAAGCATTCAGCTGAGCACTGCTTATGCTTGCCTATGAATAAAGCAAACCAAGGATGTGACGAGAACTGTCTAAGAAAGAGCTAGAGGTAACAGTGCCCAGTATTCAAATAGGACTGAAAACATTCCTGTTTCCCCTAGCCTGACTGGAAACTATCAAGACTCACAGAACATTCAGTAGAGTATACATACGGAAAGTGATTCCTTAGTAGGAAATAATTAATCCCACTCTGAGCATTGTTCCAGTCCCACCTAACAAATCTTAAAAGCAAGACCCAAAAGCATCAAATTGTTTCTAACTTACTTAACTGCATCCCAGAACAAATGTCAGTAATATTTATAGAAATACAGGTATACCCATGACCCAGCAATGTAAAATTCACAGTGTCACATCCAGTCAAAAATACCAGACATGGAAAGAAGCAAAGAAACATAGTCCGTAACAAATAAGTAAATCAATTAAAATCTATGAACAACTGACACAGATGTCAAAATTAGGAGATAAGAACATTAAAGTGGTTATTAATTACCCTATTCTATATATTCAAAAAGTTAGTAGAGAAATGGGAGATATAAAAGAAACCTAAGTATAACTTCTTCACATCAAAACTGCAATGTGGATAAGGTTAACAGTAAATTAGACATTGAAGAATAAAATATTGGAAATTGGAAAACATAGCAATAGAAACTAAAATGAAAGAGAAAGAAGAGACTTGTAAAAATGAAATGAGGATCATTAAGCTTGGGGACAACTTATATACAATATACAGTTAAGTCCCTTAATATACAATTAAGTCCCTGAAGGAGACAAGAGAAGGAAGAATGAAAAAATATTACAAGAAATAATGACTGAAAAATCTCCAAATTTGATGAAAACCTATAGACTGACATCCAGTGGCCCAGTGAATTCCAATCACAAAAACATAAGGAAAACTACACCAAGACACACTATAAGTGCTCAAAACCTGTGACAGAAAAGTATTAAAAAACAGTCTGAGGAAGAATATCTAAAAAAGAAAAAAAGCAGAGGCAGTGGGCTTTAATGTATTTTTAAAAATTTACTAATTTATTTTTGGCTGTGTTGGGTCTTCGTTGCTGCACAGGCTTTCTCTAGTTGAAGTGAGCAGGGGCTACTCTGTAGTTGCAAGTATGTAGGCTTCTCACTGGAGAAGGCAATGGCACCCCACTCCAGTACTCTCGCCTGGAAAATCCCATGGATGGAGGAGCCTGGTGGGCTGCAGTTTATGGGGTCGCTAAGTTGGACACGGTTAAGCGACTTCACTTTCACTTTTCACTTTCATGCATTGGAGAAGGAAATGGCAACCCACTCCAGTGTTCTTGCCTGGAGAATCCCAGGGACGGGGGAGCCCAGTGGGCTGCTGTCTATGGGGTCGCACAGAGTCAGACACGACTGAAGCGATTTAGCAGCAGCAGCAGGCTTCTCACTGTGGGGGCTTCTCTAGGGCGCAGGCTCAATAGTTGTGGCACACAGGCTTAGTTGCTCTGCAACATATGAAATCTTTCTAGATCAAGGATCAAATCTTTGTCTCCAGCATTGGCAGGAAGACACTTTAACACCGAGCCACCAGAAAAGCCAGAGGTTGGCTATATATACAGAAGAATAAATATAAGGGTAAGAACATATTTCTCATGTGAATCATCATCTTTAAAACACAGGAAGTAAAATGTCATCAACCTAGAATTCTATACCCATTGTAATGATACCAGATATATTTACAAAAGAATGAACACCAGAAATAGCAACATGAGTAAATGTATAACATTTTTTCCTAAATATTTAAATCTCTTTAAAAGACTGCTTGAGCAAAAATAATTGCAATGTAGTGTGGAATTTATAGCATATATAAAAATGCTAGCTTTGAAAAACCAGCACAAAGTTCAGGAAGGGAGAAAAGAAGTATACTATTGAAAGCCTCTTTTATGTAAACTGGTATACTGTCTCTTGAAGGTAGGCTTGATAAGTTGATGTGTGTGCTATAAACTCTAAAACAAATACAAAAATAACACAACAAAGAATTATAGCTAATAAATCAACGAAAGAGATAAAGTAGAATCATAAAAACACCAGTTAATCCACAAGAAGGCAGAAAAAGAGGAAGGAGGGAACAAAGAGCAGATGAGACAAATAGAAGATGAATGGCAAGATGATGGATCTAAACCTAACCATATCAATAATCACATTTAATGTACATAGTTTACCCAGTTTAAAGAGTAGAAATTGTCACATTGGATAAGAAAGCAAGACCCAACTATATGCTGCTTATAAGAAACAAACTTCAAATATAAAACCAAAATAGATTATAAGTAAAAATATGAAAAAATATATACTATGCTAACACTATTAAAAGAAATATCATAAAAAGTAGATTTTAGAACAGAAAAATATGACCATGGGTAAAGATCTTTCATAATGAAAAAGAGATAATTTCATAAGAGGAGAAAACAATCCAAAATATTTATAGTTAATGACAGAGCTTCAAAATATATGAAGCGCAACTGAAAGAAGTGCACAGAAAAATAAGCAAATCCACATTACAGCTGGAGATTTTGATTCTTCTTCCTCATAGACAGAAAATCAGTACAGATGCAGAAGATTTAACAACACTATCAGCCAACTTGACCTAATTGACACATATTTTTTAAAAAAAAGCCTCCACTCAAGGATAGTAGAATACACATTCTTTTCAAGTGCACAGAGAATATTTATCAAAATAAACCATATTCAAATTCATAAAACAAGAAACTTTTAAAAGATTTAAATTATATAAAGTATATTCTTTGAACACAAGAAAGTTAAATCAGATATCATTAACAGAAAGACGTTTAGAAAAGTCTCAAGTATTTGGAAACTGAATAGCATGCTTCAAAATAACATATAGTTTAAAGAAAACAGCAAAAGGAAGATTAAAATGTATTATAAAGGAATGTGAAGTCAAGTGAGCCTTAGAAAGCATCACTATGAACAAAGCTAGTGGAGGTGATAGAATTCCAGTTGAGCTATTTCAAATCCTGAAAGATGATGCTGTGAAAGTGCTGCACTCAATATGCCAGCAAATTTGGAAGACTCAGCAGTGGCCACAGGACTGGAAAAGGGCAGTTTTCATTCCAATCTCAAAGAAAGGCAAAGCCAAAGAATGCTCAAACTACCACACAATTGCACTCATCTCACATGCTAGTAAAGTAATGCTCAAAATTCTCCAAGCCAGGCTTCAGGAATATGTGAACTGTGAACTTCCAGATGTTGAAGCTGGTTTTTGAAAAGGCAGAGGAACCAGAGATCAAATTGCCAACATCCTCTGGATCATCAAAAGAGCAAGAGCATTCCAGAAAAACATCTATTTCTGCTTTCTTGGCTATGCCAAAGCCTTTGACTGTGTGGATCACAATAAACAGTGGAAAATTCTGAAAGAGATGGGAATACCAGACCACCTGACCTGCCTCTTGAGAAACCTATATGCAGGTCAGGAAGCAACAGTTAGAACTGGACATGGAACAACAGACTGGTTCCAAATAGGAACAGGAGTACGTCAAGGCTGTATATTGTCACCCTGCTTATTTAACTTCTATGCAGAGTACATCATAAGAAACGCTGGGCTGGAAGAAGGACAAGCTGGAATCAAGATTGCTGGGAGAAATAGCAATAACCTCAGATATGCAGATGATACCAGCCTTATGGCAGAAAGTGAAGAGGAACTAAGAAGCCTGTTGAAAGTGAAAGTGGAGAGTGAAAAAGTTGGCTTGAAGCTCAACATTCAGAAAACGAAGATCATGGCATCTTGTCCCATCACTTCATGGGAAATAGATAGGGAAACAGTGGAAATAGTGTCAGACTTTATTTTGGGGGGCTCCAAAATCACTACAGATGGTGACTGCAGCCATGAAATTAAAAGACACTTACTCCCTGGAAGGAAAGTTATGACCAACCTAGACAGCATATTCAAAAGCAGAGACATTACTTTGCCAACAAAGGTCCGTCTAGTCAAGGCTATGGTTTTTTCCAGCGGTCATGTATGGATGTGAGATTTGGACTGTGAAGAAAGCTGAGCACTGAAGAATTGATGCTTTTGAACTGTGGTGTTGGAGAAGACTCTTGAGAGTCCCTTGGACTGCAAGGAGATCCAACCAGTCCATTCTAAAGGAGATCAGTCCTAGGTGTTCTTTGGAAGAACTGATGTTAAAGCTGAAACTCCAGTACTTTGGCCGCCTCATGCGGAGAGTTGACTCATTGGAAAAGACTCTGATGCTGGGAGGGATTGGGGGCAGGAGGAGAAGGGGACGATGGAGGATGAGATGGCATCACTGACTTGATGGACGTAAGTTTGAGTGAACTCCAGGAGTTGGTGATAGACAGGGAGGCCTGGCGTGCTGCAATTCATGGGGTTGCAAAGAGTCAGCGACGATGGAGCGACTGAACTGAACTGAACTGATAGTCTGTTAAATGTACAATAGCATTATATCTAAAAAAAAGTTAAAAAATACTGCTTAAAAAAAAAAGAAAATGCTAACCATCCTCTTAGCCTCCAGAGTCATAGTGGTAACATCAAAGATCACTGATCACAGTTCATGATAGCACATATAAAAATAATGAAAAAGTTTGAAATATTGTAAGAATTATTAAATGTGACACAGAGGGATAAGTGAGCAAGTACAAAAATTAGTATATATTATGTTTGCATTTATACAAAATTCTAGGAATGCAAATTCACATGTAGTGACAGAAAAGTAGTTACCTGGGGATGAAAGTCAGTGGCCAAGGAGAGGGTGAAAGTAATACGTGACCAAAGGGCCCAGGGAAACTTTGTGGGTGATGGATATATTTATTATTTGCAGTGTGCAGGTTTCACAGGTATATACATATGTCAAACTTGTCCAGCCAAAAAGTTGGTTACTTTTTTTAACATTAGGATATTTCATACAATTGGTGCCAATTTTTATTCCTGTGTTGATAGTCTAATATAAAATAGACATGAAAACACAGTGCTTTAAATTAATAGCACTTTATCACCATCAAAAGATATTTATCAATGTTTGCTAGTGTTGCCAATATTATACAGAGATAGCATGGTACATGTATGTATGTATGATGAGCATCCTTTATTTCTAGTTTTTTAATTTAATTTGAGTACAACTGAATTACAATGTTCTGTTAGTTTCAGGTGTGCAACAAAGTGATTTAGTTTTGCGCAATATATATATATTCTTTTTTTCAGATTCTTATCTCATATAGATTACCACAGAATATTGAGTAAAGTTCCATGTGCCATACAGTAGGTCCTTAAGTGTGTGTGTGTTAATCCAAAGTTCCTGATTTATTCCTTCTCCTCACATTTCCCCTTTGGTAATCTTAAATTTTTCTCATTATCAGTAAATCTGTTTTTCTTTTGTAAATAACTTCATTTGTATCATTTTTTGAAATTAGATCCCACATATGAGTGGTCAGATCAGGTCAGATCAGATCAGTCACTCAGTTGTGTCCGACTCTGCAACCCCATGAATCGCAGCACGCCAGGCCTCCCTGTCCATTACCATCTCCCAGAGTTCACTCAAACTCACGTCCATTGAGTTGGTGATGCCATCCAGCCATCTCATCCTCTGTCGTCCCCTTCTCCTCCTGCCCCCAATCCCTCCCAGCATCAGAGTCTTTTCCAATGAGTCAACTCTTCGCATGAGGTGGCCAAAGTATTGGAGTTTCAGCTTTAGCATCAGTCCTTCCAAAGAACACCCAGGGCTGATATCCTTTAGAATGGACTGGTTGGATCTCCTTGGAGTCCAAGGGACTCTCAAGAGTCTTCTCCAACACCACAGTTCAAAAGCATCAATTCTTCGGCACTCAGCTTTCTTCATAGTCCAACTCTCACATCCATACATGACCACAGGAAAAACCATAGCCTTGACTATCATATGATGTTTGTCTTTCTCTGACTTACTTCACTTATTATGATCATCTCTAGGTCCATTCATGTTGCTGCAAATGGTATTATTTCATTCATCTTTATGGCCGAATACTATTCCATGGTATATATGTACAACATCTTCTTTACCCATTTCTCTGTCAGTGGACATTTAGGTTACTTCCTTGTCTTCACTATTATAAATAGTGCTGCAGTGAACATTGGAGTGCATGCATTTTTTAAATTATGGTTTTCTCTGGATATATGCCCGGAAGTGTGATTGCTGGATCATATGGTAGTTCCTTAGTTGAACCTCCCTACTGTTTTCTCTAGTGGCTGTACCAATTTACATTCCCACCAACAGTGTAGGAGGGTTCCCTTTCTCCACATCCTTTCCAGCATTTATTGTTTGTAGATTTTTTGATGGTAGCCATTCTGACCAGTGTGAGGCGATACCTCATTGCAGCCTTGATTTGCATTTCTCTAATAATTAGTGATCAAACCAGGCAATTCTAAAGGAAATCAGTCCTGAATATTCATTGGAAGGACTGATGCTGAAGGTAGAACTTCAATACTTTGGCCCCTGATGTGAAGATTTGACTCATTGGAAAAGACCCTGATGCTAGGAAAGATTGAAGGCAGGAGGAGAAGGGAATGACAGAGGATGAGATGGTTGGATGGCATCACCGACTCGATGGACATGAGTCTGGAAGTTGGTGATGGACAGGGAAGCCTGGCGTGCTGCAGTCCATGGGGTCGCAAAGGGTGGGACAATCCTGAGTGACTGAACTGAATAATTAGTGATGTTGATCATTTTTGCATGTGCTTTTCAGCCATCTGTATGTCTTCTTTGGAGAAATGTCTATTTAGACCTTCTGCCCATTTCTTGATTGGGTTGTTTGTTTGTTTTTTTATATAGAGCTACATGAGTTGTTTATATATTTTGGAAATTAATCCCTTGTCAGTTGCTTTGTTTGCAAATATTGTCTCACATTCTGTGAGTTGTCTTTTCATTTTGTTTATGGTTTCCTTTGCTGTGCAGAATCTTTTAAGTTTAATTAGGTCCCATTTGTTTATTTTTGTTTTCATTTTCATTACTCTAGGAGGTGGATCAAAGAAATTACTTCTACGATTTATGTCAAAGAGTGTTCTGTCTATATTTTCCTCTAAGAGTTTTATCATGTCTGGCCTTACATTTAGGTCTTTGATCCATTTTGAGTTTACTTTTGTGTAGGGTGTTAGACGAGTTGGTTACTTTAAATATATGCAGTTTATCATCTATTATACCCTCATAAGATTGTTAGGAATATTTAATGGTTAACTCATTGATGATTTAGAAGTAGCTCAAGAAATGTAGACAGTTGAACATTTTAGGTAACATTCTCATGGTATAGAACAGGCTATTTTTAACATTCGTAGAATGTCTAACTATGAGGTTCACTTTCTATACTGGTCATTTGAGTTCTACTCTCTAGCCTTGTATTTCTTTCTGTCTCATTCATTTAGGTAGAACTTTGCATGACTTTTAGGGGCTTCCCAAGTGGTGCTAGTGGTAAAGAATCTACCTGCCAGTGTAGGTAGACATAAGAGTTGCAGGTTCAATCCCCAGGTGGGGAAGATCTCCTGGAGGAGGGCATGGCAACCCACTCCAGTATTCTTGCCTGAAGAATTCCATAGACAGAGGAGTCCACAGGGTCACACACGACCAAAGCAACTTAGCATGCATGTTGCATGATTTTATAGCCGTCTCTGTGTTTGTATTTATTCACTCCAGTATTAGGCAATATCAAGTTTTAAAATATTGATGGATAGAAATAAGATGGCAGTTTTAAAAGAGTGTACAGATGTGGAGTCAGGTTTCTGAAACTCAGACTTGAAATGATCAAATATTGTTATTTATCCCTATGACTTTTAGATTTTGTTACTTTTTTTTTAAATATGGTGAGTGAAAGATGGTCAGCTTCTGATTCTAGAATGAGGAGTTATGGTATAAGAGTGAGAGCTATCACTGAAAAATGTTTCTCCATTCAGGACTACAGGGAATAGTACCAACCAGTGTAATGAGATTCAGAGTTCCCACCTGTGTTCAGAATAAGCTTTAGTGGGGGCCAGCTGATGAGAGCCCAGCTTTGAGGACTATTTGAAAGGGTAATGATTCTGCTACAAATGTTCCGTCCCCGTATTCATTTCTACTGCGTGCCTATATTCTGTCGGCCATGTCACAAAGACCTTGACTGGAATCACCCCAACATACAGCACATACGGAATTAAACAAAACATCCTGAAGACCCACATCCATGTCATCTCACAGAGTCCGCCCTGAATCGATCAAGTCTCTTCTGAGACTACAGTGTGAATGTTTTAAAAATGTCGTTCATCTTTGCAGTGTCCATCTCCTAGAAACTTACATTTAATTTCATTTCACCACTGAACTTTCCCTGCCTGGAAGCTAATCTTCTTCTGCCTCTCATTGAATTATTCTAATCAGTAAAAGGTTTTTTTCTTCCCCAGTTTTCCTCTTTGTAAAAAAATACTAATGGTGTTGACTCAGTATTTACGAGAGACATTAACAGCTTTTTTACATGCATGGTCTTTGGGGAGAGGGGAGATTGCATGAATGGTACCAAAAACAAAATAGGTCTCTGGTTTTCTGAATTTATCTTCATGAACGAGGAGGATGGAGTTAGAGTGAGGATCTGTGCTCCTGCTTTCCATGAGCTGCCATCTCCTCTGTGTACTTTGGATAAGCTTTATGGCTCATGGGTTATTCTCTTTTTCCTTTTCAACCCAGCGTGTTGGTACATTATCATAGGTTCCCGTCTTAATTCATAAAGGTAACTAGATATTTTCCCTACTGGAAAAAAAAAAAGTGAATTTGATGAAAGCAAACTAAGGAGTTCTATTCTCTTCTCGGTGGGCTTGGCAGCATTAACATTAATGGAAGCTACGAGTGCATCAGGAAGCAAGTTCAGCCCTAAGATGTAAGAGCTCCAGCTATTTGAAATTAGCCTTTGTGGGTCTCCTGAGTTCTGCAGCACCAGGGGCTAATTCTTATTCTTTTTCATCTCTCTCCTTTCTTCACTGGGCACTGATGCCTCATTACCACTGTTCCTCCCATTCTGCAGAGCCGAGTCTCTGACGCTCGCCCAATCAGGAGCTTGTAAGCATCATCACTTGGATGTCTTAGTGCTGGGTGGGGAAACATGGGGTAGGAGCTGGGGTTTTGACTTTTTCACTTGTTCTGTCACTTCAGTCTTTATTTTCTTAACCAAATGTGATGCTACGTAGGAAAAAAAATGTATAGAGACCTCAGTTCAACAGAAGAGGTATTATGTAATCTTTTAAGTCACTTTCTGATACCAAGTTAGTGACAGCTATTTGCTTTTCACTTCCTGTTTTAGTGACAGGTCATAATGGTCCCTCCCAAACCAATGTTTGAAATAAGAACCCAGCAAGAGAAAGAAATGAATTCAAAGACTCTCTTAAGCTGAACAATATAAATGTATTAATGAAAAGGAAATGGTATTTTAAACTGCTTCTATCTGCCAACCCTGGGTTTATCTTGCCAGAATTGCATGAATCTGCTTGGAAAGTTAACTATGCTCTTTTTGTGGTATGGAATGACTAGATAATTCCATTTACCTTGCCTGGAAGATGAACTTTCATGATATTCCTCTTCATCAACTCAGCATTGTTCCCAAGCTTCACTGACAAAATACCCTTTACAAGCTCATGAAATACATTTTTCTATCTTTTTGTGCGTGTGTGTGTGAAAACAGAGGGTTATTTCTGGCCAAGGCTCACAGTTAGAGATGTTCTTGAGTGTCAAAAACAAAAGCAAAAAACTTGCGTTATTCTATCCTTAAGTAAGTTAAAACTCTGAAAAAGAAGTTTTAAAACAAAACCATTGATTATTCATGTTGATTTCTATGAAGAAATAGTTATAAGAGCAATGTGATTGGAGAGAAATTTCATTTCCTATCTCTATAACCTTCCTGCTGAAAAATGAGACCTGACTTTCAGGCATGTTTCTGTCCTCAACAGTATCAAACTTGACTTCATTTGACTACTAGGGTTAGTGACTCTGAAGCTAGAGAACATTTTATCCAAATATTGGGCTATTAATTAGTAAGGAACTAGGAAAGATGGTTGGGGGAAATGCTGAATTTTAGAGAGCAGTTTAGATCAGGGTTTTTCCTTAAGGTTTTACCCAAGGATTCAAGACAACAGAGTTCAGGAGCAGCTTACAGTTTTTTTCCAGTAGATAACCACTCTTTTTATCTTTACCCTGGTGTGCTCTCAAAATCAAAAGTAAGGCATATGTAGAGAACCTCTGACTTGTGGGGGGAGAGGGCGATATCTGTGTCCTGATGCTCAGTTGATGGGTGCTGGTGCTTGCCTCCCCATCACCCCTGGATGCTTCCTAAGGCCCTGGTTGTTGTTGTTGTTTAGCCAATAAATCATGTCTGACTCTATGCCACCCCATGGACAATGGCCCTCCTGTCTCCTCTGTCCATGGCATTTCCCAGGCAAGAATACTGGAGTAGGCTGCATTTCTTTCTCTGGGGGATCCTCCTGGCCCAGGGATCACACCCATGACTTCCGCATTGGCAGGTGGGTTCTTTACCACTGAGCCACCAGGGAAGCCCAAGTCATGGGTGTATTTGATTAAATGGTATCCTTATAACTGAAAGAAGCCAATAGATACCCCTAAAAACACAGAACTATGGCTGCCCTGCAGCACCAGGATTGTCAAGCAAAATTAAATCTTTATGAAATAGCAGATGAGAAAATGTTTTGCAGATTACCAGTGGCAGGATAGACTGGCACTAGAACAAGTAGAGTGGTTGTTACTTCATTCTGGGGAAACTGAGGCAGACAAATCACCGTGTAGTTGTGGTTTTGCTTTTGTTTTTTGCCACTAAACATGTGTGATGACATGAAGAGAAGCTGTTGAGGAAGAGAGGCGAGACAAGATGCCGACTTTGGAGGAGTCTTAGACTGGAGGGATTAAATGTAGAATCAAAAGCACAGTGTTAGCTCCAGAACTTCTAGACCCCTGTTAGTCGATTCAGTCATGTCCAACTCTTTGCTTTCCAGAGTTGAGCAAAGAGTTGGACTGTCACTCCCCAGGCTCCTCTGTCCATAGAATTCTCTAGGAATTCTGGAATTCTGGAATGGGTTGCCATGCCCTCCTCCAGGGCATCTTCCCAACCCAGAGATCGAACCCAGCTCTTCTGCATTGCAGGTGGAGTCTTTACCATCTGAGCCACCAGGGAAGCCCCTGTAGATCCCACAGAAGGCTGACCCTAACTCACTGCCTTGAGGAGATCCTTGGTGTCTACTTATACCATGACTTACTTGCCTTGAGGACATTTTTTCCAGTCATTCCTGTGAGCTAGAGGCAGTTGTCTGTGAAAATCAATCTCTGTTCAGGATGAATAAGGCCAAGTTTCTTTTCTTCTATAACTCATATCGTCTTCAGTGTTTCAGTGTTCAAGTAAAAATGGTCACATCGTATTTCTTTTTTAAAATGATAAACATGATGATTGTTTTACTTTTCGTGAAAATTTATTTAAATGAGTTCATTTAGCTTAATGTAATCTTTTTTTCAAAAAAAAAAAGCTTTACGAGGGGGAAATCAATTAAAAATAAATGAAATCATCTCTTTCAAAAATTAATTTTGAATTATTGAGTGACATTAATTATTCTGACTGAAATATGAAATTGGGCAACCTGATCCTGCAGCCTCCTGGGAAAGCTACTGGATGCCTCCTGGTGACTCAGCTAGTCTGCCCAGGGGTCACGTGGGGCCCCCGGGGTACCTAAATGCACAGCACTGTGTGCCGGGACACTGCCCCCCACACCCTACTTCTCGTGTGTTCGCTGGCTCTGGAAAGCCAGGAGGCTGGAGGGGAGAGGCAGTGGAGATTGGTCAGAAAGCCCCTGCCGGGGAGAATGAAAAGAAAAGAAAAATCACCTCTTGTTGAATCAGTGATGCCCCACTGTTCAGCCTCACTCTCTCTCTCTGTTCACATTTGTGCTCAAAGTGGCTCAACGCATCCAGCTGAGCGCCTTCTTTATCACCGCCCACATTCTGCCTTCCCCACTCCCCGAAACCTGTTGTCTTTTCTACCCTCCGCTGGCACAGACACCCTTTTCACCTCTCCAATTACATCCACTTCCAAACAGATGTTCTGTGGCAAAGTTACAAAGCACTTACGTCACTTTTTTTAATTAATGAAATTCTCCCTTAGAGGGATTTTTGTTCATCTGGCTTTAAAAGATAATATTGCTGGAAAATAAATATACTTATTTTTAAAATCTTTGTTTGCCATTTGTGGGTCCAGAGTGTAGGGTGTGCAGGGTGTTTTAAGTGTGATGTCTTATTTAAGGATAGCATTTCCATTTTAGAAAATGCAAGTTAGAGTTAGAACATGTATCTGCCAAAATTAGATGAAATCCACACTCCACCCCCAACTAAAAAAGTAGATGACTTCAATTCTTCAGGTCCTGTTTATCCCATAAAAAACATGTTTATTTATCAGTCACATTGAAATAGAATAAATCAATAACCAACATCCATGAATAAATTTGTAACCCAAGTAAACTAAGGAAAACTCAGAGAACAAAATTCATATTTAGGGCATTATAGCTGACCAAGCTATGTCTATAATAATGTTTATTTTGGAATTAATTTTGAAATAGCATGGGGATAGCTCTAAATTTACTCACATATTCTATGTCCTAAAATGAGACATATGAGGCTTCTTACATTCACAATTTTTAACAAGGTAGGATCACTGGGAAAAGTATTGGGATTTTGTAATTTCCCCCCTCCTTTCTTTCTCCTGTTAGTTACTTGGAAGAAAAACAAGGGGTATGAAAATCCCATCAACCGCCAAAACCTTTAAGAGCTTGCATTTTTTGTTTCATATTTTGTAATTCTTGATACAGTAGAGATATGGCAGCAATGTGAGGTAACTGAAATTTTAATTCCACGTATATTTTAATGAGTGACTACTGTGTGTCAGTCGCTCATTAAAATTGAAGCTGAAACTCCAATACTTTGGCCACCTCATGCAAAGAGTTGACTCATTGGAAAAGACTCTGATGCTTGGAGGGATTGGGGGCAGGAGGAGAAGGGGACGACAGAGGATGAGATGGCTGGATGGCATCACTGACTCAATGGACGTGAGTCTGAGTGAACTCCGGGGGTTGGTGATGGACAAGGAGGCCTGGCGTGCTGTGATTCATGGGGCCGCAAAGAGTCAGACACGACTGAGCGACTGAACTGAACTGAACTGTGTGTCAGTAGGCTTCCGTGGTGGCTCAGTGGTAAAGCATCCACCTGCCAAGCAGGAGACACAGGTTCAGTCCCTGCGTCAGGAAGATCCCCTGGAGTAGGAAATGGTAACCCGCTCCAGTATCCTTGCCTGGGGCATTCCATGGACAGAGGAGCCTGGCGGGCTACAGTCCACGGGGTTGCAATGAGTCGGACACACTAAGCGACTGAACACCCATGCGCTGTGTTTCAGTCAGTGCAGATTTACATAAATATAAGGCAGAGAGATTGAGCAACTGGCCCAGATTCTCCCCAGTGTAAGTGGAGAACAGGGGTCCAGTCAGACAGGCAGACTCCAGAGCATATACTCCTGGCCTTACAAATCCTGCCTCTCAGAGAAGTCACCTGGAGACTGTTAGAAACTCTGGAACTGGGTCTGACATAGGAAGCAGAGCTCCTCTGAGCACATAAGAGCAGTGGGATGCTAGGATCCGAAGGGAACCCTCCCCTCTCTCCCTTGTTGCCAAGAAGATCGAGGTCCTGAGATAATGGGTTTGTTCAGCGTATCTCGTTGCCTCTTTTCCAACCTCATATCCATGAGTCCCCTAGTGTGTGCTCACCTGAAAATGTCGCCCTCCTTTTTTGTCAGTACCACCTTCTTCTCCTGTTTCAGTCTCCTGATGCTTTACAACCACCCCCCAACCCCTCTAATTGCTGTACTGCAGTCCCACCGTGTTTGTGTGTCTCACGTGGAGGGTACCACACCTCCATGACTTTGACTGGCCTGGCGTGTCTGTCTGGACCATCCCTCTCCCTTTTATCCATCAGGTTAATACTATCCATCCTTTTGCACCTGCTTCCATGAAGGCTTTCTTACCTCCAGAGCCAGAGTTCGTGATTTACCTCTTTGTCAAAAAAATCTATCCATCCTTCAAGTTCCAATTCCGTCTCTCTGCGTTATGATGCCTTCTTTGACCTCAAGACTTGCAGGTTTCTTCTGAACCTCAGTGTTGTGCAGTGTGTGTATTTTCATGATGACACTTTTCTTATTTCTTATATGGTAATTATATATGTGCTTGTCTTATCGCCTCCACCTGTCCGATTCTAAATTCCTTAAGGCCAGAAACATACTCTCTTTCTCTTTCATAATCGTTATCACCTAGTAGGATCTATCTCATGATTCATGATGCTTTCATGGGGTCCATGAAACTAAAGTATGCTAAGCTATAAAAAAAAAAAATTTTTAAAGGCCTGGCAGACCCAAATTTGTAAAATAGGGACTTATCCACTGAATCTGTACCCATGTGAAAAATACATTTATTTTCTGTATGTCATTGACAGAATCTTCAACCAATACAAACCACTCAGGATCAGCTTGAAGGGCAATTGTTGAGCATCTCTGTGTTAATTTCCTTACTATGTTTTAGTTCCCGACACTTTGTAGGGGCCCCCAAATATTTGTAGAAGGAATTAATTGCTAAATAGCATGATAAATCTACAGAGAACTTTCTACAGATAATTATGTTTATGTTCTATGTGGTTGGGTAGAGATTAACATCCTCAGTACTGCCCTAAATTTCCTGTTGGTAGCCTGAGTGGCATGTGGAAAGAAGAAAGACTGGAGCCCTAGAGAGGTGAGGATGGTGAGGATGGCAGGAGAGGACCTTGTGTCCACAGCTGTATTTCAAGCAGGAATACTGCCTGGTTCAGGAACCATATTCTTAGCTCCCTGGGATTACGGATCTCAGTAGTTTAAAAGCATTGTTGCTATTAGAAGATTAGAACAAAATAGAAATAAAGAATTCAAGCCCTTATGTGCTTTGTCAGCCCTCAAACCTCAGATTTCATTTTAAAGAACAGAGACTTTCAGAATTTAAGTTATTTAAAATAGCTATTTTTTTTTAATTCAGTCATTTAGGACTTATTTTGAGTACCTGTTTGGTTAAAAATTATAAGACACCAATAGGAAATATTTCTTTATCCAAATTCCTAAAGAATTTGCTCTTTAATACATTCTGGAAAATATTACAGTGCAGAGCAAAATGTAAGACACAGCATGAGAACTGAAGGGACAAAATGAACCATAAACATTGAGAAGAGATGGGGATGCAAGGAAGAGTTCACAGAAGAGGGTGCATTGAGACTGGGTCTTGAGGGATGAGTAGGAGTTTAATAGTTAAGGAGCCATTCCAGGTGAAGGGAACATTGGATAAAGTAGTACCAAAATGACAAAGGGCAGTACATAATTGTCGGTGGCCAACAGTTAGGCAAGAAGCAGTATTGGGACTTAATTTAAGAGCACTAGCCATTATAGGGGCTTCCCAGGTGGCTCAGTGGTAAAGAATCTGCGGGAGACACAGGAGACTCGAGCTCAATCCCTGGGTTGGGAAGATCCCCTGGAGAAGGGAATGGCAACCCACTCCAGTATTCTTGCCTGGAAAATCCCATGAACAGAGGAGCCTGGCAGGCTACAGTCCAGGGGGTCACAAAGAGTCAGACATGACTGAGCATGCATACCCACACCACTATAGGCTAAGGAGTTGACACTTGATCTGATTGGCAATGAAAAGTCAGTGACTGTCTTTAAGGAATGGTAGTGTTTATAGAAGTAAAAGGTCAGGACTAGAGCAAGGGCAGTGGACTTGGGAAGGGATTAAAAAGGAGTAATTGAGGGCTTGGTTACTGATTTTATATTAGAGACAGAACTCAAACTTCACCTCAAGTGTCAATTCTGGTGACTCTGACCTGGAAAGTGCAGTACCATGAACAGAAATATGGGCCAAAAGAGATGATTTCCCTTTTAATTCTGACTTCATTTGAAAAGACCCTGATGCTGGGAAAGATTGAAGGTGGGAGGAGAAGGGGATGACAGAATGAGACGGTTGGATGGCATCACCGACTTAATGGACATGAATTTGAGTAAACTCCAGGAGTTGGTGATGGACAGGGAGGCCTGGTGTGCTATAGTCCATGGGGTCGCAAAGACACAACTGAGCAACTGAACTGAACTAATTTTATCAATCAAGCATTCCCCTTTCCATTGCATATGCCCTTTTATTATAGGTTTTGAATAAAGTCAAAAAGTAGCACAAGAGAACTTCATTGTTAGCTAGGAAGCCTAGTGCCCTATTTAGATCTTGAACCAACAAATGAGAACTAAGAATCCAGGGTCTTGCTGAGCATCCTTATAACCATCCATCCTTCCTATACAGTCAGTGTCTACCCTACTCTATACACACCTAGCTTGATTTACTAAACTGCACTCTTTCAAAGAAAAGAGAAAAGCACGAGAGGCAGAAATGTTGCTTTTTATGGTGATACTTTGACTTATTGCACTTTTAAAGGGAATTTTGCTCTCGGGAGAGCCAATTCTCCTTGAGCCCCATAGATGCCCATTCTCCCTTCACAAGGCAGACACAGTACAAGCAGGGCTACTGTCCATTTTTCCACTGCTCTTTTTGCCAGCTATTCCCATCCCTTAACTCAACTCCTGGGATGGAGAGATTAGTTATTTTCCATGGCTTATTTGCTCCTTGACCCTTTTCTTAAACCTCCCAACTCTGAAGCCAGTGGTAATCCTGACTTTGTAAGGTGGACAACTGATCTGTTGGGAGTTGAGCTACTAAGAGTCGATGCATTTGATCAAGGCCACCCCACCCTCACAGGATAAGAAGCTTTGTATGAATTTATGAAACAACTATACGATCTGCTCACTGCAAAA
>NW_011494814.1:208783-221509 GCF_000754665.1 Bison bison bison | reverse complement strand
TAGCTGCTGAGCGAGAAATGCACACTTTGAAATGCTTGCCTTGGTGAGAAGGAAGGTCCTGGGCTTTTTGTTGGAATCTCACTCTCAGCAGAGAGAGACTGAGGTTAGAGCAACTCTTTAAACCTGGAACCATTTTTGTTCAGAAATGTGACATGATTTGCTGGTGGTGACAACTGACTTGACAATGACCGGTGATTTAGGTCTACCTTTAATAAGCGAATTAATCTGAGCTAAAACATAGTGATCTGTCATGTTTAGAGATACCTCAACATCTGGCTGACTTGTCCTCTGTCAGCCTAGTTTGTCCTGTGCAAATCTTCTGTCAAGTGAGGAAAAGAACTGTGGGGAGAAAATTACATGGCAGTTTTAGAGTTAGTGATGAATTTTTCTCCCAACATACCAGCTGTGCCAGCAACACTATTTTTCATGGCATTAATCAAATATCTTGCCTGCAGCACCTTCACTTTCCCAAAGGCTAAAAGATGAATCTGTCAGAAAATTTCACTGGGATTTGCCAACAGCTTTTCTAAGCTCAAATACTAGTCCAGGCACCTTAGAAGTTCGAGTAAGGCTTTTAGGGATAGCCTTGGGGAGTTAAAAGCTGTGTAGGGTAATTTTCCTTTACACTAAACAAAAAATCGAAGCTTCCATTGCAGCCAGCATGATCAAGTTCTCATGTCTGGAAAAGAGCCAAACACTCAAGTTTTATTAATGTATTCCATTTACTGACTCATAGCAAAGTACTTATTTTTAGTTGGGATTTTGAAATTGGCAAGGTACAAGAGCCATTGAAGGCCATGGAATGGACTCATGGCTTCCTCCTCAGGAAAGAGAATTCCAGATGCGAAGAAATTCAGCTAAAAAAAAAAAACCCAAAAACAAAACACACACCTTCTCACAGAGATGCTGCCCACAGCTTAAAGTATTGGCTGAGATTAAGGGAATGGCTACCCACTCCAGTATTCTTGCCTGGAGAACTCCATGGACAGAGGGGCCTGGCAGGCTACAGTCCATGGGGTCGCAAAGACATGACTGAGTGACTAACAAGATCTGTACAATTTTTACCACCTGTAGTTTTTCTTATATCTCTCCTGCTTCCAAAATAAACATGGCACAATTGCTTTGCACTCTTCAGAAGTAATGTGCTCTCCTGTTCTTTTTCAAATTTAATAGATATTTCAGAGTAACCGCTGAAGACCCTAATATTTGCTGTGAATGAATGGGTGGAAATTCATGTTACACTAACCTAAAGCATATGCAGTTATTAAGATAAAGGGCTATCAAATTAGACATCTTGGTAAGAGTGGGTTTTACACTATCTTCTCATCCTTGTTGACTGTGAAAAGAAATTGTTACCAGCTCAGTCATATCCGACTCTTTGCAGACTTCATGGACTGTAGCATGCCAGGCTTCTCTGTCCATGACATTCTCCAGGCAAGAATACTGGAGTGGGTTGCTATTCCCTTCTCCAGGGAATTTTCCCAACCCAGGGATTGAACCCTGGTCTCCTGCATCACAGGCAAGTTTTTTTTTCCACCATCTGAGCCACTCACTTAGATGGAAGACTACTCTTTGATTCCTTAAATGGCAAAGAATGGTCTCTGAGAAGTCTTTGCCATTTAACTTCCCTAGCAATACACTTAATACTACTGAGCAATTAAAGGAAAAAGGGGTGACATTTCTATCCCCCACGAGTAACTGCATAACATTACTAAGTGATAGTTGTTGAGTACGATAACTCTGGGGTCTAGCCCAGTGCATGAGACACAGCAGGAATCTCAACAAATATTTATGGAACAAACTAAACCCCCGGGTTGACTAAAAAAAAAACAACAAAAAAAAACTTGAATAGTTTCAGCAATGAGTTTTCTCCTTCAGTTCAGTTCAGTTCAGTTCAGTCACTCAGTCGTGTCCGAGTCTTTGTGACCCCATGAATCGCAGCATGCCAGGCCTCCCTGTCCATCACCAACTCCCGGAGTTCACTCAGACTCACGTCCATCGAGTCCGTGATGCCATCCAGCCATCTCATCCTCTGTCGTCCCCTTCTCCTCCTGCCCCCAATCCCTCCCAGCATCAGAGTCTTTTCCAATGAGTCAACTCTTCGCATGAGGTGGCCACAGTGCTGGAGTTTCAGCTTTAGCATCATTCCTTCCAAAGAAATCCCAGGGCTGATCTCCTTCAGAATGGACTGGTTGGATCTCCTTGCAGTCCGAGGGACTCTCAAGAGTCTTCTCCAACACCACAGTTCAGAAGCATCAATTCCTCAGTGCTCAGCTTTCTTCACAGTCCAACTCTCACATCCATACATGACCACTGGAAAAAACCATAGCCTTGACTAGACGGACCTTTGTTGGCAAAGTAATGTCTCTGCTTTTCAATATGCTATCTAGGTTGGTCATAACTTTTCTTCCAAGGAGTAAGCATCTTCTAATTTCATGGCTGCAGTCACCATCTGCAGTGATTTTGGAGCCCCCACAAATGAAGTCTGACACTGGTTCCACTGTTTCCCCATCTATTTGCCATGAAGTGATGGGTCCAGATGCCATGATCTTTGTTTTCTGAATGTTGAGCTTTAAGCCAACTTTTTCACTCTCCATCTTCACTTTCATCAAGAGGCTTTTTAGTTCCTCTTCACTTTCTACCATAAGGGTGGTGTCATCTGCATATGTGAGGTTATTGCTATTTCTCCCAGCAATCTTGATTCCAGCTTGTGCTTCATCCAGCCCAGCATTTCTCATGATGTACTCTGCATAGAAGTTAAATAAGCAGGGTGACAATATACAGCCTTGACGTACTCCTTTTCCTATTTGGAACCAGTCTGTTGTTCCATGTCCAGTCCTAACTGTTGCTTCCTGACCTGCATATAGGTTTCTCAAGAGACAGATCAGGTGGTCTAGTATTCCCATCTCTTTCAGAATTTTCCACTGTTTATTGTGATCCACACAGTCAAAGGCTTTGGCATAGTCAATAAAGCAGAAGTGTCAAATCTCTGTGGTGTTCTTTACGTGTTCTAGGAATCTACTCTCTACTGATCCTAGAACCCATCCCAGATGTTTGATAGTGATAAAGTGGTTTCCTGCTATTAAAATTGGTTATTCACCATGGTTCATAGAAACTGATTAAAGGCAAGACCAAGAAATGCAAGGATACTTTTCTAGTGAAAACAACTTGGATTAGTAATCAGACAAATTAGACCTTCCCTGGTGGTTCAGTTGGCAAAGCAGGAGACCCCAGTTCAATTCCTGGGTCAGGGAAGATCCCCTGGAGAAGGGATAGGTGACCCACTTGAGTATTCTTGCCTGGAGAATCCCCATGGACAGAGGAGCCTGACGGGCTACAGTCCATGGGGTCACAATGGTCGGACATGACTTAGTAACTAAACCACCACCACAGTTGAAGAGGAAAGGTTCATGAGAGGGGATAATTTGAGTAAGGCCTTACAGGTATAGAAAGAGAATCAGTGAGATACTGCCAGTCGTGGGTGTAGCACAAGGAATTCTTTTTCTAGTTCATAGGATTTCTTATGCTTTGAAAAATTAGTCCTATCCTATTTGCTTCCTAAAGAGGAATATATGGGGTATAATTTAGAATTAAAATTTACTCTGAAATACAAAACCCAGTACACTGTGCCTCTACCTATAGGGTTTGATAATATTTGTAAAAACTCATTAATGGAAGGATTTCTCTGTTCCTGGTATAGATTAGAATAGGTTAGCCTGTTATTGCTTGTCTCTGAATGTGCTCTTAACCTATATGAAATGAGACAAGACTGGGATGATTAAGAAAAAACCAAAGGGTACCTTGATTGGATGCACTTTAGCACTATAAAGCAGTTTTCTTTGAATAGTGGGAAATGGAAAAGTTTCATTAGTTCAGACCAGGATGTATATGAAGGTACATTTTGAAGCCTGCTGTGCATGTGTATGTGTGCACGTGTACATACATACACTTACACTTTAGAAAGCTCACATTACTAGCAGGAATATTACATAGCTTGCAATAATGAAAGGGATGATGTGAAGGGGGTGTTATTTTAAATCCACTCTTGTATACCCAAAAAAGGTATATTATTTGGAAGGACTTTGATACCGGTGTATTTTACAGTTTGACAACTTGAAACTTTGTAAACTGGCAATTGGGTATAGACGAAGGTATCCATTTATCTCATATATGTCTTGTTGAGGCAAAGCTGTCAGGAGAAATCTTATCACATGGTGCCCCATTTGTTTTCTATGGTGATTTATGATGGTTTTGAAAAGGTCTTGTGATCCCATAGGTTGCCACGATTCTCTGACTTTTCTCTGTCAATGGATCAGATTTTTGACATTTTCTGAGAGCATTCAGAAAAGATTTGATAAATCAGCTTGTGGTGTTTATTTTAATTGATCTGAAGCCCATGCCTTCAAGAATTCATCAACCACAGTTGACAGGGGCTGGGTGTGCTGCAGTGGAATGAAAACACTGGCCAGCCATGCTCCTGTGGTGATGATATAGATATTTTGTTGAAAGTTTATGCGCACCGACGAGGAGATGTCATAACTAATTTAGTATGTTGTAAATCTCTTGACACAGATTCTAATTCATAAATCTCGTCCATCACATGTGATTCATGAAACGATAGACAACCTTTGATGAGAAGGTACTTTTGTCTGTGTTCCAAGTTCCTTACATTTTTCCTTATTCAAATATAAATCATTCCAGAACAACAGACTTCTATTATGAAAATGGAACTGTAGAGGTCCTTCATTCTTTCGCTTCCTTTCTCACACCTGTAAAAAGCAAAACTCTCTCTTTGAAAATAAGGATGTGTTTCTAGGAGAGCAACGAGATAGAAGGCTAGGCACTACGTGTACATGTGCAGTGAATATAGAAAGAGACCATGTTCAAAGAAATGGCAAAGGTGGATGTTAACTGCTTTTCTACAATGATTTTAGAAAAGACAGAAAATTGGAATAGGACTTATAGTCCTTATCACTAACTTTTTTCAAAATTAATTTTAATTATATACCTAACTTGGTTAGTTATGTAGTAGTGTTGATTGCTCAGTCATGTCCAACTCTTTGCAACCCCATGGACTGTAGAACACCAGACTCCTCTGTCCATGGAATTCTCCAGGCAAGAATACTGGAGTGGGTTACCATTTCCTTCTCCAGGGGATCTTCCCAACCTAGTGATTGAACCTAGTTCTCCTGTATTGCAAGTAGATTCTTTACCATCAAATATTTGTTTTACTCAGAGGTTTCCTAAGTTTACTTGGGCTACAAATTCATCCTTCCTCAGGTTGGCCTTATTGATTTATTCTTTTCGACTTGACTGATAAATAAACAGGCCATCATTCTTCTCAGAGAGTCAACTATCTGACAAAGGCGGGCTCAGAAAATGGTTGGCACTTACAACCTTAGTTAACAGAGTGATTTTTTCCTATTTTTCTGAGCAATCTAAAGCCAACATGAGGTGATATACCATCCAACTAGCCTGCTAGAAAGTTAATAAATCTGGTCAGATGTGGGAAGGCTTTACCATTAGCAAAAGACATATGTATAATTTTATTTACAGCTTAGTCATTTAAGTGATTATGGCAACTAGAACTATACCAGTGACTATGAAAGTGAAAGTCGCTCAGTTGTGTCCGACTCTTTGTGATCCCATGGACTGTATGGTCCATGGAATTCTTCAGGCCAGAATACGGAAGTGGGTAGCCTTTCCCTTCTCCAGGGGATCGTCCCAACCCAGGGATCAAACCCAGGGCCTCCCATATTGCAGGTGGATTCTTTAGCAGATGAACCACAAGGGAAGCCCAAGAACAATGGGTGGGTAGCCTATCCCTTCTCCAGAGGATCTTCCCAACTCAGGAATCAAACCAGGGTCTCCTGCACTACAGACAGATTCTTTACCAACTGAGCTATCAGGGAAGCCCTATGGCCTTTGCAAAAAGACAAGATGCCACCTTTAAGAAGTCTCCAATTATGCCAAATGGTGGCATTGAAACAACACATCAGGTGGTAAAGATAAAGTAGAAGTGGATATGGAACTATAAAAAAAGGAGAACAAAAATCTATTTATGCACCTTGAAAGATGCTTTGAATTAGGGTCATATAGAGGAAATAGAACTGAACTTTGGGCTTAAAGGAAGAGTTAAATATGATATTATAGCATCCAAATACTGTTAAAAAACACTCACTTTTCACAGCTAAAATATAGGGACATCAGAGTGTTTATGGCAAATCAATTAGTTGAGTCTGGAATCTAGGATTTCTTTTCCTGTCTGATTGATAATAGTCCACATACCTTGAATCATTGTGTGTAAATTTTTTAATGGATTATTCATGATAATAAGAGACATAAATCCACTTAAATCTTACAATAGAGGAATTCAATTTTGTATAATTATCTCCATACCCCATCTTCATAAAAGTTCTTGTATAAATAGCCAGTAAGTCCTGAAACTGGCTAATATGCATTTTCCTAATTATCTTTCTCTTCAGGTGAATGTGGTAGCAAGTCATAGATTATCTGAAAGTAAAGAACAGTCAAAGAATAAGAAATAAAGGACCCGGATAACTCACCAATTAGAGAAATACCCCTTTTATTTTCAAAACCAAAATAAGCAAATTCCAAGGGGTGAAACAAATGAAAGAAGAAAAAGGCACAAGTAAATGCATTCACCTTTCCTCCAGCGCTCATGTCCCCTTCCCTTGAAGTGCTCAAATGTTAGAAAGGAAGAAACTCCGAGAGGGGAAAGGTCACTCAGAAAGAAGACACAGTGCAAACGCCATGTCTGTAATGGAGGGCAATGTGAAGTAAACTCCTGCTCTGAGCCTGTAATGAGAGAGAAAAGAAATGAAGAGCTGGAAAGGTCCAATGTCAGAATTTACTATAGGTAAATTTCAGTGACTGAAAGGCACAATGACCAATAACCATTTGCCTGAGACAGAAATGATGTGAAGTGCTGAGTCTGCTTAGCCCATCTCTCTCCCCAAGTGTTTGGCTCCTGATGTTTCAGACCACTGTTCTCTGCCTCAGAACTCTCCTGATTACCACTGGGTTCCAGTAGAGTAGGAATAAACGTGAATCAGATACAACAGATTAAATGAAGTCTATTAGGTCCAGAATCGGGATATATCAATATAAAGTGGAAACATAGAAGGAGGCTTTCTTTACAGCTAACATGAAAGATGAATTCTTGGGGAAAAGGCCATTTTATTGAAAGTGCTAGAAACATTTGCTATAATCGTTAATAGCTCTCTGCTATGCCAGCATGATGAAGTTGCGAGTACCTTAATAATTCAGGCAACCATATATGATTTTGTTCTTTACTTGACTGTCTGCCAATTTAATCAATTGATAATGAACCTGATGTTTCACGTGTAAGAAAATTAAAAAGAAACACTAAAAGGATCAAACACTCAAATTCTACAGAACAGATTTGACAGATCTTTAAACATTGATCCTCCCTCAAAGATGCAAATCATATGGATGTGGTTGTAGCATTAATCAAAATTTCAGATCCCATTGAGTTCACCCAAGTGTTGGTCTTAGTTATTTATACCCAGATTGCAGCTCAGGAAAGGGATTGAGACACAAATGTGTTGCCTGCAGTTTATCTTTTCGCCGATTATTCAAACTTAAAATCAGAAAAGACTTTGATGTCTCAAGTTGTTCCATTTTGAGAGTTGAGAGCAAAAATGAAAAGAAAGGAAGTTGCTGAAAGGAAGAATGAGGTAGAGATTTTTTTTTTTTTAATCAGCCAAAACAGTATTAATAATTCTACTTGCCTGGCACCTAGCACCATGCTAGGTACAGTTGATAAAATACAGAAGAGGCACTGTAGATAGGTGCTGTATTTTTGGACCTGACATTCTAATTAGAAGGATAAAACATCAAAACCTATATAACAAAGAACCACTTTATGAACAAAAGAGCATGGCCAAATTGGGCTGTGAATTTGGAGGCAGCTAGACGAGTCAAGGAAGGCTTTATGGGGAGAGGTGGATCCACTGAACTGTAAACTATCTAAAATAAAAATAGTAAGTCCAATTTTCTGCTGAAAATACTGGTCATAAATAAAAGTGGAGAAATTTAGATCGGCTTACAAAGCGGAATGGATTTAGTTAGTTGCTCAGTCGTGTCTGACTCTTTGCAACCCCATGGACTGTGGCCCGCCAGGCTCCTCTGTCCATGGGGATTCTCCAGGCAAGAAGACTGGAGTGGGTTGCTACTCCCTTATCCAGCGGATCTTCCCAACCCAGGGATTGAACCTGGGTCTTCCACATTGCAGGAAGATTCTACCATCTGAGCCAATATTTTCCAGCAAACCTTCAAATGCTTGTGTTGATTGTCACCACACCCTAACTCCCGTTTTGTTCCCCCTACAGTTGAAGTGAGTGGCAACTTAGGCCAGAATAACCCTGGAGGCATATTCGACACCTCTTTTTATTATTCTCCACATAGAATACATCAGCATTTGGATGCACCTTCAAAATACATCCAAAATCTGATGCCTTCTCACTTCCTCCCAGCCACCACTATGGCCCCAAGCCACGTCATCTGTTGCTGGATCTCTGCAGTGACCCCGTCAGTGTACATCTCTTGCCCCACAACCCGTCAGCCACACGGTCCTGTTCAAATATCACTGAGATCACACTACTTTCCTTCAGACTCTCCAAGGACTTCCCATCTCAAAGTGTCAAAAGTACTTTGAGGTCCTTTGTGACATGAGGCTGTCCCCTCCCCACACCATTTTTATTTCTCTGATTTTTATCCCCTTTTGTCTCTCCATTCCAGCCCTCCTGCTTGCTCAGCAGGCTCCACCCTCTCAGTAACCTGGTGCTTGTGTTTGTTCTACATGGAACACTCTTCCAGGATAGCTACCTGGCTGTTCCTTTATCTCCTTTGAGTCTGTTTGAATGTCACATGCTCAGTGGGCTTCCCTGACTACCCTATTTAAAATTACAAACCACCTCCTCCATGCTCCCTGACACCCCAGTCCTGTTCTCAGGTTAATTTCTTTTCCATAATACTTAGCACTCACTCGTGCTGTATAACTTAGTTACTGCTTTTGTTTATTATCTGTCTTCCACCCTCCTGAGGTCAGGAAACTGTGTGTTTTACCATTCTCTGAGACATCCCATCACCTAGAACAACATGTGGCACATCTTAGATGCTCAATAATATCCATGGGATAAATGGATTGTGGAGCTAGAGTCAAGGTCATCATGGCAAATGAGGGCAATTCTCCTGGAGTTGTGTTGCATTTGCACTTGTTTTAAGGAACAGATTTCTAATTCAAGATCCAGGAATTGGATTTGGGGGCCTTCTGAATCCCTGAAATGGGTGCAAAATGTTGTGTTCCCCTATGTTTTTATGAGTGGAAGTGAGGTTTTCTTTTTAGCTTTTATCAGCTTCTCAAAGAGTCTTTGACATAGAGGTAAAGAGAATCACTGGCTTAGAGTATTCCACAGCACTTGAGGAGAACTACCTAGTTTGTTTTCATTTTACAAATTAGAGTACTCATCATTTTAAATACAGGAAAATTGATAGACCAAAAGATGCTAAAAGTTGTATTTTCACAAGTCCAAACAACCTTAGTGAAAGTGAAAGTTGCTCAGTCGTGTCGAACTCTTTGAGACTCCATGGACCATACAGTCTATGGAATTCTCCAGGCCAGAATACTGGAGTGGGCAGCCTTTCCTTTCTCCAGGGCATCTTCCCAAGCCAGGGATCAAACCAGAGTCTCCTACATCTCAGGCAGATTTTTTACCAACTGAGCTCTCAGGGAAGCCCCAAACAACCTTATCATTTGGCTAATTCTGTCACTGTCAGCTTAAATGGAAGGACCAGATGTCAAAACCGGTCAGCCTGGCAGAGCCCCATAAGATCAATTCCTTTGAATTTCCTCAGCATTTGTACATGTGGTTTATACACTCTCTTGTCCATTCGTCACCTTGAAACTGCTTTTGGCCTATTCTGTGTATGTATGTGTGTACAGAATGAATATTTAATTGTTTGTTAATAAAGTAATATTGAATGAATGAAGTCACAACTGAGATAACTACCTGTGGTGCTATATTAAATTAGTGGTAAAATCCATATTATTTGATTTCCGATCCACTGTGTTTTCTACTTGACTGTATAGGCTCTGTCTTGGTGCAAGATGACCTTCTATATAATTAGAAACATAAATAATGTACCAAGAACTCTTGTATTGTAATCTTGGTCTTAGGAGGGGCCTAAATGGTGACCTTGGCACTTGCTCTGCTTTGATTACTTAAATTTTTAAACGGGAATAGTATAATCATCTAGTTGGTCTTGACTAAGTAAAAATATAAAATATAAGTCAACCTATGTTGTCCCACGGAGAAGGCAATGGCACCCCACTCCAGTACTCTTGCCTGGAAAATCCCATGGATGGAGGAGCCTGGTAGGCTGCAGTCCATGGGATCGCTAAGAGTCGGACTGAGCGACTTCACTTTCACTTTTCACTTTCATGCATTGGAGAAGGAAATGGCAACCCACTCCAGTGTTCTTGCTTGGAGAATCCCAGGGACAGGGGAGCCTGGTGGGCTGTCGTCTATGGGGTCACACAGAGTCGGACACGACTGAAGTGACTTAGCAGAAGCAGCAGCATGTTGTCCCAATCATCACCAACTTGTTTTAATTTCTGAGCAGAAAGCTGTAGGTATAAACATCATAGGTAAGACTACTCTTCAAAGTAGCCAGTATATAGAAGGTTCTGATACAGTGAGGAATAGTCTTTCCTTTACAGTTAGGGGAGCTGCTACCCTGACCACTTGTGACAATAGGGATGAATTCCTTTGAAGAAGCTATGGGAGAGTTGGGGCTGATTTGCCGTCTATGGGGTCGCACAGAGTCGGACATGACTGAAGCGACTTAGCAGCAGCAGCAGCAGCAAAGATGCAATAGTGACTTAATGAAATTCTCTATTTCTGTTTTTGGTGAACCACCTGTATCCAGCAAGTTAGGTAACAAAGCAGGTGTTAGGACAAACTTCGCCTGAAGACACTGGAGCTTGCTAGCTGGCATCATTCCAAAAGCATGATGAAATAAGCTGTTAGATATGTTGTCAAAGAGATTGATGGTATCAACTATTTTGAGGTTTCCTCTGATTAATTATATAGGCAACATAACTGTTCACCAAAGGTAATGCAAATAATGATAGTCATGTCCTGGCTATAAAGAATAGAAAATAATAAAACAATATGGGAATCAGTGACCTTTTTGATCCATCAAATATCCTATTGGAATCCACTTATACAAATAAACTTTCTTTTCCCACTTATTTCTACCTTCCATTTGTGGGCTTACAGACTTGTTAGAGAGTGATAGGATCTTAAATGTTTAATCAACGATAAAACAGAATCTTCAAAGATAAATTCATAGCCAAGATCACTTGACAGGGTCAGATCAGATCAGATAAGTCGCTCAGTCATGTCCAACTCTTTGTGACCCCATGAATCACAGCACTCCAGGCCTCCCTGTCCATCACCAACTCCCGGAGTTCACTCAGACTCACGTCCATTGAGTCAGTGTTGCCATCCCGCCATCTCATCCTCTGTCGTCCCCTTCTCCTCTTGCCCCCAATCCCACCCAGCATCAGAGTCTTTTACAATGAGCCAACTCTTCGCATGAGGTGGCCAAAGTACTGGAGTTTCAGCTTTAGCATCATTCCTTCCAAAGAAATCCCAGGGCTGATCTCCTTCAGAATGGACTGGTTGGATCTCCTTGCAGTCCAAGGGACTCTCAAGAGTCTTCAACACCACAGTTCAAAAGCATCAATTCTTCAGCACTCAGCCTTCTTCACAGTCCAACTCTCACATCCATACATGACCACTGGAAAAAACCATAGCCTTGACTAGACGAACCTTTGTTGGCAAAGTAATGTCTCTGCTTTTGAATATGCTATCTAGGTTGGTCATAACTTTCCTTCCAAGGAGTAGGCGTCTTTTAATTTCATGGCTGCGATCACCATCTGTAGTGATTTTGGAGCCCAGAACAATAAAGTCTGACACTGTTTCCACTGTTTCCCCATCTATTTCCCATGAAGTGATGGGACCGGATGCCATGATCTTCGTTTTCTGAATGTTGAGCTTTAAGCCAACTTTTTCACTCTCCACTTTCATCAAGAGGCTTCTTAGCTCCTCTTCACTTTCTGCCATAAGGGTGGTATCATCTGCAAAACTGAGGTTATTGATAATTCTCCCAGTAATCTTGATTCTAGCTTGTCCTTCTTCCAGTCCGGCATTTCTCATGATGTACTCAGCATATAAGTTAAATAAACAGGGTGACAATATACAGCCTTGACGTACTCCTTTTCCTATTTGGAACCAGTCTGTTGTTCCATGTCCAGTTCTAACTGTTGTTTCCTGACCTGCATACAAATTTCCAAGAGTCAGATCAGGTGGTCTGGTATTCCCATCTCTTTCAGAATTTTCCACAGTTTATTGTGATCCACACAGTCAAAGGCTTTGGCATAGTCAATGAAGCAGAAATAGATGCTTCTCTGGAACTCTCTTGCTTTTTCCATGATCCAGCGGATGTTGGCAATTTGATCTCTGGTTCCTCTGCCTTTTCTAAAACCAGCTTGGACATCAGGAAGTTCACGGTTCACATATTGCTGAAGCCTGGCTTGGAGAATTTTGAGCATTACTTTACTAGCGTGTGAGATGAGTACAATTGTGCAATAGTTTGAGCATTCTTTGGCATCTG
>NW_011494814.1:191198-208276 GCF_000754665.1 Bison bison bison | reverse complement strand
TCAGATGTTTATATCTTTCCTTTTCTCCTTTGCTTTTCACTTCTCTTCTTTTCACAGCTATTTGTAAGGCCTCCCCAGATAGCCATTTTGCTTTTTTGCATTTCTTTTCCATGGGGATGGTCTTGATCCCTGTCTCCTGTACAATGTCACGAACCTCCGTCCATAGATCATCAGGCACTCTATCTATCAGATCTAGGCCCTTAAATCTATTTCTCACTTCCACTGTATAATCATAAGGGATTTGATTTAGGTCATACCTGAATGGTCTAGTGGTTTTCCCTACTTTCTTCAATTTAAGTCTGAATTTAGCAATAAGGAGTTCATGGTCTGAGCCACAGTCAGCTCCTGGTCTTGTTTTTGCTGACTGTATAGAGCTTCTCCATCTTTGGCTGCAAAGAATATAATCAATCTGATTTCGGTGTTGACCATCTGGTGATGTCCATGTATAGAGTCTTCTCTTGTGTTGTTGGAAGAGGGTGTTTGTTATGACCAGTGCATTTTCTTGGCAAAACTCTATTAGTCTTTGCCCTGCTTCATTCCGTACTCCAAGGCCAAATTTGCCTGTTAGTCCAGGTGTTTCTTGACTTCCTACTTTTGCATTCCAGTCTCCTATAATGAAAAGGACATCTTTTTGGGTGTTAGTTCTAAAAGGTCTTGTAGGTCTTCATAGAACCGTTCAATTTCAGCTTCTTCAGCGTTACTGGTTGGGGCATAGACTTGGATTACTGTGGGTATTAGCAAACTAAAATTACAGTCGGGGACTTCTAGGTCTTTCCTCTTTGCACGTATATACATTTGTTTCAGGGTCTTTCTGACAGTTCTTTCTCTTTCATCCTTTGTGTATGTGTAAGAGAGAGAGGGAGAAAGAGAGAATGAGAATGAATATGAATCTGTAATCATTTAAGTATATTAAAGTTCATTATTTATCTTAATGAAAGTATCAATAATAGTTGTATAGAATTTATTTGTGAAGAGGGGAGTATCTACAGTTACAATATTGAATTCCAGAAATAGTCACTGCATTTCCCAAAATGTGCCTGCCTTTTTCAGATCATAAGTATTACAAATATCTCAAATGTTGAATATATGAAAAGCAGTGCTTCTTGTACAAGATCTTATATAAGACTTAAAAATTCTCCAGTGATGTCTACCTCCCACTGTGTTTAAGGCAATTAATACTTAACACCTTTAGCAATATTCCCTAGAGTAATTATTAAACATAGACTATTGGGCCATCATTAACTTATTGGGAAAGATAGAATCAAAGAATTATAGAACAAAAACTGCATTCAGTGCCTGCACTACTCTTTATTATGACAAGCAATACTATTCATTCATTAACAAGTATCTATTAAACAGCTGCTGTGTGACAGGCACCATTTAAAGTGCTGAGGTTAAAGCCAGTGAACAAATCAAAGCCTCCTACCTTCATGGAGTTTATATTCCAGTGAAGGGAAATAGACAGTGAACAGAAAATGCAATCAAGCAAGTTGATTATATGGTACTTAAGGTTATAAGTACAAAGGGGCAAAAAGTAAGAAGGTGAAGAGAGATTATGTATTGTAGTGAGGCTTCCAATATTAAATATTCATATGTTTGTTAACAGTAAAGTACTGTACTTACTGCTGAAACTAGATCATCTATAATATTATTTCCCTCAAGCTACAAGCAGAGCATCAAAGAACTAGGGAAAATACAATATATATGTGTGTGTGTGTGTGTGTATACAGACATATTATCGTCACATATATATATATATTCAGTGGACTATGTGATTTATTATTCATAGAGGGTAGAACTTAGTATAAAATGACATTTTTATCAAGGAGCAATTTTAATAAACATTTTTTAAAAGATACATGCAGAGATCTTCACAGCATTATTAGAAAAACTGAACTAAGATAACAAACATGAGATCCTGATGAAAATTCCTCACATACTACACAAATAAAAGTTGTTTGTCTTTTTTATTCCATAGTGAGAGACGCTCTTGTCACTGTTTAGGTTTCACTTTTGTAAAATCCAAGAACCGTGGCAATTTTGGTTCCAGCTAAAATATTCTTCACCATGTCTGTATCAGAGAACACCTAAAAAAATAGAGAAAAAAATCAAATGTACTGTTTAGATACAAAGATAATCCATGGACTATCTTGTTCCCATGACTAAATTATGTCTGTGATCTTGAGTCCATTGCATGTGCCCCAGTTCAGGCCTTCACGTAACAGCTAAAAATGACTTTTCAGCTGGGATCAAATGCTGTGTCCTCCCTGAGAGTAACAGCATCCTTATTCATGCTGGGCAGCGGATTCTCTCCATCCTCAAGGTTTTTCACTCGCATAATTTTGCAGTTTCCTGCCAGACGTCAAGAACAAAACAGGGATGGGGGGATTAAAGTAAAAAAAAAAAAATTAGATTTTTTTTTGTGGACAGTGGTGTTAATGAACACATCTCTGCCTATGTCCCCAAACAAACTCCTTTTCACAACACTGTGGAAACTAAGCACTGTTTGTATTTTGTAGCTTGTATTTCTGATTGTATTTCATAGGCTTTTCACAGCAATTCTGCTTAGTCACTTAAGAGTTTTCTTTTTAATCAAGAGATGTCCAAAGAGCCATGTAAATGGACATTCAGAAAAAGGCTTTATTAAGTGTTTGTATGGGCCATCAGAGTCTTAGTCCAAGGTTTTCAAGAACAGTGAACAAGATTCCTTGACACCATACTGGACATGGATGATTTTAAAGTTCAACCTTTGGAAATAGAATTTTCTCCTTTGCCATAAATTCTATGTCATAGAATTTCTCTCACAAGTTGTGTTATGAAACTAAGGGAAAAACAGCTTATCTCTTTTGTCTTAAAGAGACTCCTCTTTAAATGTTCAGCAAGATTTCTTGTTTGTTATGAAGAGCCGGTTATAAGCATTCAGGGGGCATACAGCTCAGGTTTTTAATAGGATATTTAGGACTCCAAGATCTATCAAAATGGCCTTCTCCGATGGATATTCAGGGTGTCAGATATTCAGTATGCCAGAACACAGGTTGGAGAACTGTGAAGGAAATATAAAGTCAATGAAGAAGGTAGCATTCGGGGGCTTCAGGGAGTACAAAGATAATTGTGGATCAATTGTGCCAGACAATTTGAAGCAACTTAAGACTGCCGTCAGTACTTTAATTGTTTCTGCTGCAGAGTTTGAAAGAGCATTTAGTTCAATGAATGATGTGTTAACACCTAGTTGCGATGTTCTGTCCATTAGTTGCATATCATCTTTGTCTTTTTATTAAGCTGGTTGGTCCACTGTTCCACATGCTTAAGCCTAAAGATTATGTCAAGAAGTGGCTTGTAAGTGGCGGCTTGAAAGCCAGAAATTGTAGAAATGTGACAAGAGAAGCTCTCAGCTCTTCTGTCTTACTTTTATTTTATTTGAAGAGTCTGAACTGTTTCCCCCTCCTTAAGCCTGGGCTCCTGGGCATTGAGCAAGTCAAAAACTACAATTTTCTCATGTAATGAAATAGGCTAAAACAAGATCATGTCAGTCCTAAGTTAGGTAACTTTTTCACTTTGGGAAAATCAATAATACCTCCCCTATGAACACCCAATGTATGGTGGATGGAAAACTATATGTGGCCCTCTAAGGAGTTACTAAGGGTCCCCTTGAGTCTGTCAGCTCTATGTCTACATGGAATATACCTCGAAACAGGAGAAATGGGAAATAATTGAGGCTCATCATCGGAATTGCCCTTTCACATTAGACTCTTTGGTGCCTATGCTTTAAACAGAATTTTGTTTTGGGTCCCTGGGTATTCTTTCCTATAATGCAGATGTGAACTTGAAAAGTTATGGACTGCAGAATCGAATGTGTTTGTCTTATGATAGCAATGGGGCTTGTATTCAATAGCTTACTTTTAAGCACATTCTCTCTAGTCTCTCATATATTCCCATTTTCTCCACTTGCCATTCATTTATTCTTACTTCTCCTTGTCCAAAATTTAAAAGAGACAGCATTGTAGGCACAATATCTCCTCTCTGTCAGGTCCATAGCCATTTGGCTTTGTTGTGCTTTTTCCCCCGCCTTTTCGTACCTTTTTTTGTTCTGGCAATAGACCTGAAAACTTACATCATGGGAGTCAGTAGCTTGTGACTTCAAACAACAGGCATTCAAATTCAAGTGATGATAGATAGCTCATGATTAAAATATCTCTCTTTTCTTTGTGCAATGAGCCAGCAAGATTCTTTGAGAGCATTTAAACTCTAATGCTATCATACTTCAACATTCTTCTCCAGAATTCTTCACATTCACAATTTCTCAGGAGAGGGTATTAGCTGTCCAAATTCTCATCAGTGCCGTTGTGCTCAGCTATAACCTTGAACTGTGCCTGGCCTTTCTTTACTCCCTTCTAAAACACACTCCCGGAGTTACTATTTATTTTCTCTCCCCACGTATATATCCACTGAGAAAAGGCACCACTTAAGCCATTACCAATTTTGAGTTTAAATACTTTCACTTGAAAGTCTGCAGGATTTTGATCTGATTGGTACAGATAATTTGAGGGGGATTCTCTTTTGCAGCAACTTGGGAAGTAGCTCCGTCTTCTTGATGATAAGTTGCTGAGAGTAAAGGAAGAAAAGAGCATTTCAGTTATTGAATATTTAATTCTGGACAGCAGTTTAATCAGGACTGGGATTTGGGCAATGGCTCCAGCCCCCTCCTAACTTAGTATAGTTTCAGTTCTTAGTATTCCTTAATTATCCCACTGAGATGTTTGAGAAGCAACTAGTAGTAAATGAACTTGGCAAATCAGCTATTACCCAAGTAATGAAATACAAATACATATGTTTGACAATTCTGCAGGGAAATTTTTTAAGCCAGGATTCTCAATGGATTGTATTGGCCAAGAGAGGGAAAAACAGGTGTTGTTATCAAACCGTATCTACAAACAGTTTGACAGGAGTTTTAAAATAATGCACAGATTTTCCTTGCCATGAATTCCAAACATGTCAATTAACCTATGGAGAATCCTGATTGTCAAATAATGAATCAATAGACACCCCACAGGACAGCGGAGGGAGGGCTCGCAATGACGTCGGGTTAAATATTCAAGGCTTTCTCCCAAACAGTATATCTAAGGATGCATATCAGCTTCACATCTAACCTCCAACAAAGCAGAGATCAGCTCTACTGAGAAAATTGATTTTATTCAACAGTAAGGCAAGGGAAATTAGTAAATTCAATATTTGTAGAAAGAAAATAAGCGAAGCCAGCTATTCCTGGTGGTCTGAGACTGTTCTTTGTTTTGGTAATTATGCCTTTATGTTTTAGGGCTCTTATTTACATTTTCAGAAGGGCTTGAAATAGTTCATGCACCGAGGTTCCCCTGTGCATCCAGGTTCTTCTACTGTGCAACAATAAAGTTGTCCCTGGACCCATACAAATTGAAAATGAATCCTAACTTTATAGAAAGTGCTGCTTTGCTTCTCATTGTTCGGAGCTTCTTTAGAGCTGAATCACAAACTAATGATCTCCACTGCAGCCAAGTCCTTGGTGTGATAGTATCTCATTGTTGTGGAGCCCACATTTACATAATGCAGAGTCTAAAATACCTTTGAGTTCCAGAATAGAACGATGGAAAATAATTTTATCCCAGTTTCTGTTGCACCTGGATAGTAAGGCACAGGCAGAAATAGAGCAACGGGCTGAATTTACTAATGTTTGCTATTGGATGGTAAGCCATTCTAAAGCTATGAAAGCCTCCCAAACCCCGTAGGTCTCCATTTTGCCATCAGCCGTACCAGTTTAAACATTCTGCTGCAAGAAATATTGACAGGTCAAGTACAGCTGGGAAGAGCACGTGTCCCAGTGGCCTTTACACTGACAGTTTCTCCCACATTAAAGAGTTAACTAGCAGCCAACCAGCTCGAAGTGGGAGCTAATGAATGAAATGGAGATTGATATAGACTCTCTTTGGAGGTGCATCGATCTGTATCTTGTGAACTCAGCTTAGGAATTCTGCAGGCAGCATTGCCTGAGTAACCCTGGCATGGTGCCCATTAGCAAATAACTCTTTTAATGTTGGTCTTCAATTGATATATTTATTGTATCACGTATTACAGCAACCCTTCCCTCCGCTGCTGTTGTATGTGATGGTTGTGCTATTAAGCTAAGGGAGAGTTCAACAGGGTGCATTTGAGTTTGGACAGCATCAATGAAATAGTTAATTAATTACATCCTTCATTTGCATGTGATGTATCTTAAGAGGTCTTACTGGGGTACTGAATCTTCGTCTTTGCTATCCCATCTAGCAACAATGAATTTAATTAGGATTTTAGACCTTGGCAAAGACACGATCTCTTAGAATGCTATCACAATGACAATAGGGTTTAAAATAGTATAAGACTGATTAGTCTCACAATCTCTAATAAAGATAGAATCTGTGTAACTGATAAGTCTCAGAAACAAGCAAAGATAATGCCTGGTTAAAGAACCAAATGGTGACGTGCTAGATATTGATGGAGTCCAGTATGTCATCTTTAAGCCGTACTTCAGTGGGTCCTTTTTATTTAGCTGTGGTTCTCTAAGTTTATTAAGTTTAATATTCGTCAGAATTATAGTGGGGCCTTGGTGGTTCAACAGGTCTGGAGTGGGGCCTAAAATACGTATTTTGATCCTTTCTCAGTTTTGATGCTGATGATCTGTAGACTTTAACTATTTCAATGGTGATGTAAGACATTAGAGACAATGGAATTAAGAGGCGCTCAGAGGTCAATGTGCCAAAAATGTGAACTACTAAAATGTTAGCCTAAACATATGTATTAGAAATAGCAATATTCATCACAGTAGCTTCACTTCGGTGACTGTTCTGTCTGTGGAGGTGACTTTTACCCTTGGAACTGGGCTCCTTTCACCCCATTTCCAGAATCTGGGGTTTGGGCCTTTCCATGGACCAAGGATCCAAGCCCACTTCCTCATACACAGGGATTTCTGCTTTGATTCCACTTCTCTCCATTGCTTCTTAACTTTCCATGCAGTCATACGGGGTGGGGTGGGGGAAGCCCCTTTTCTTTCATCAACACATGCTCAAAGGTATTTCATTATACTAGCTTGAAATTATTGTCAATATGCTAAATGAATAAACTGAAAACTTCCCTAGTGAGATAACCTAGAAAAGCCAAGTGTCTCCTTCTGTAGGGAAAGATCCTGAGTCTATGGAGTTTGGGCAGCTTGTACTAAGAACTAAAGTCCACATCTCCTTAAATCTGTCTCTACTGCTCAGGTTTACCAAAGAATATCTAGCTTATTGTCTGAATGCAAAATTATCTCAAAGAAATCCGCTGCCAACTCTCTCTCTTACTGGAACAAAAAGCACCTAGAATTATTTGTTAGTAACATAACCAAGCTCATCCAGAGAGAAAAGTATATACTACAGTCCCTACAGAGCTAGTTTAGTTGCCAGAGAAACAGAAGGGAATGGAACAATGCCTAAGATTTCAGAAGCAGTTTATTTCTTCCCGGGAAATGATTCAGGTCAAAATAACAAAATGTTGGTCATTTCAGGGTGCCTGGCACATGACTAAGCACTTGTTGTTCAGTCACTCAGTCTGACTCTTTGCAACTCCATGGACGGCAGCATGCCAGGCTTCCCTGTCCTTAACTGTCTCCTAGAGCTTGCTCAAACTCATGTCCATTGAGTCAATGATACCATCCAACCATCTCATCTTCTGCTGCCACATTTTCCTCCTGCCCTCAATCTTTCCCAGCATCAGGGTCTTTTCCAGTGAGTCAGCTCTTCCCATCAGGTGGCCAAAGTATTGGAGCTTCAGCTTCAGCATCAGTTCTTCTAATGAATATTCAGGGCTGATTTCCTTTAGGATGGACTGGTTGGATCTCCTTGCAGTCCAAGGGACTCTCAAGAGTCTTCTCCAACACCATTTCAAAAGCATCAATTCTTTGGCACTCAGCCTTCTTTATAGTCCAACTCTCTCATCCGTACATGACTACTGGAAATCCGTAACTTTAATATACATGGACCTTTGTCAGCAAAGTTATGTCTCTGCTTTTTAGGTGGCTCAGATGGTAAAGAATCTGCCTGCAATGCAGGAGACCTGGGTTCTATCCCTGGGTTGGAAAGATCCCCTGGAGAAGGGAATGGCTACCCACTCTAGTATTCTTGTCTGGAGAATCCCCATGGACAGAGGAGCCTGGAGGGCTGCAGTTCATGGGGTCGCACAGAGTCAGACACGAGTGAGCGACTTCCGCTTTCACTAGGTTTGTCATAGCTTTTCTTCCAAGGAGCAAGCGTCTTTTAATTTTGTGGCTATAGTGACCATCCACAGTGACTTTGGGGCCCAAGCAAATAAAGTCTGTCACTGTTTCTATTGTTTCCCCATCTATTTGCCATGAAATGATGAGACTGGATGCCACGATCTTAGTTTTTTGAATGCTGAGCTTTAAGCCATCTTTTTCACTCTCCTCTTTCACCTTCAAGAGGCTCTTCAGTTCCTCTTCGCTTTCTGCCATAAGGGTGGTGTCATCTATGTATCTGAGGTTATTGATATTTCTCCCAGCAATCTTGATTCCAGTTTGTGCTTCATCCAGCCTGGCATTTCGCATGATGTCTCTGCATGGAAGTTAAATAAGCAGTGACAATATACAGCCTTGATATATTCCTTTCCCAATTTTGAACCAGTCTGTTGTTCCATGTCCAGTTCTGTTGCTTCTTGACCTACATACAGGTTTCTCAGGAAGCCGGTAAAGTGGTCTGGTGTTCCCATTTCTTGAATTTTCCAGTTTGTTGTGATCCACACAAAGGCTTTAGCATAGTCAATGAAGCAGAAGTAGATGTTTTTCTGGAATTTCCTTGTTTTTTCTATGATCCAACAGATGTTGGCAATTTGATCTCTGGTTCCTCTGCCTTTTCGAAATCCAGCTTGTACATCTGGACGTTCTCAGTTCACATACTGTTGAAGCCTGGCTTGAATGATTTTGAGCGTTACCTTGCTAGCATGTGAAATGAGTGCAATTGTGTGGTAGTTTGAACATTCTTTGGCATTTCCCTTTCTTTGGGATTGGAATGAAAAACTGACCTTTTCCCACCCTGTGGTTGCTGCTGAGTTTTCCAAATTTCCTGGCATGTTAGTGCAGCAATCTAACAGCATCATCTTTTAGGATTTGAAATAGCTCAGCTGGAATTCCATCAGCTCCACTAGCTTTGTTCGTAGTGATGCTTCCTAAGGCCCACCTGACTTCACGCTCCAGGATGTCTGGCTCTGGGTGAGCGGCACCCCAGCACTGGTGCCTCTCAAAATGCGGTGTTTCTAAAATGTCAACAGGGCTTGTGCCACCCCACCCCCAAATGTTTATGTTGAAACCTTAATCTCCAAAGTGATCTATTTGGAGGTGAGGCCTTGGGGAGGTAACTAGGACATGAGGGTGGAGCCTGCACAAATGAGAAGTGCCCTTATGGGAAGAGCCAAGAGAGAGATTCTCTCATTTTCCACTGTGCGAGGATACAGCAAGCGGGGGCCCATCTGCAAACCAGGTCTCACCAGACACTGAATCTGCTGGCAACCTCAGTCTTAGACTTCTAGCCTCCAGTACTGTGAGGAACAAAGCTTTGTTGTATAAGCCACCCAGTCCATGGTAATGTGTTAGAGCAGCCCAAGCTCACCCAGACAGTATGCATAATAAGTGCACAAGTGCATGAGGGGAGCAGCTAATCTTAAATTCATGCAGAAGGAACAGATTTGCTGTGGATAAAGCAGTGTGCCTGGAGATTAGGAGTTCCGTGAGAGCCCAGGCATGGGACTGAGCACAGGAGGCAGTGTGTGCACCAGGGAATATTGAAGGCAGTGATTCCTGGGAGGGTGTGACATGCAGAGACTGAGCTGGGGGAGGCGTCTTTCTCTAGCACATGAATACGAGAAGAGCAGCAGATATTGGGTGTGTGGAGAGGAACAAGCAAGGGAGCTTTGACTCACTGCATTTAGGGGCAGATTAAGTTGCAGGGGCCTGGGTGATACTGGGATGGAGACGTAGAAAAGGGGTGATGCAAGTCTGAGATCTCAGGAATGTCCCATAGCAGTGAACCACCCATGTGGCAGCTGAAGCCACGAGTATAGTAAAGACTGGTTAAAACTGTGGTTCTCAAACAGTGGTCCCAAGCCAGAGCAGCAGACTCCCCTGGAACTTGCTTTTCTAAGCAAGTTCCTTGCTTTAGAAAGTTCCTTGGGCCCCACCCCCAGACCTATGAAATCAGAATGTCTGGGGGTTAGGACCCTGGTCATCAGAGTCCAGCCATCCAGGGGATTCCTGTCTTCCCTCCAGTTTGAGAAGCACTGGTTTAAGGAAAGTGTCACATGAGCACAGTTACAGGGCACAGTTTTCTCAGATGTGAGCAGACAGGTAGGAAAGGAAGCAGAGTGGGGAGAGGGAAGTGTTTGCAGAAGGACGAGCAGTTAGTAATGTTGACTGCTGCAGAGGCTGGATAGGAAGAGGCCTAGGACCTGCCCATCAGATCTGACAGCTAGTAGATTGGTGATGTGGCTACGGAAGTTTCAGAGCAGGCCATCTGGAGTCCAGTTTCCAGAGGGTTGTTGAAGGAAGACTGTGTGAGGAAGTGGGGATAAGGAGCTTAGATTACTTTTGCAGCAAGCTTATCTGGGAAGGGGAAGAGGAGAGAGAGGGGAGTTTTAAGCTGGAGGAGAGGTATCTTTTCAAGATGTACAAAAGCTGACATCTTGGGTTTGTTCCTGGACCCCAGGGCAGGAGCCAGGGAGGAGCAGAGTGACAGAGCAGAGTCTCACCTTAAACATGGTTTCCCTTCCCCAGACTCTCATGGCCTCAGTTTAAACATTTAATCACAGCCTTCTTCTAATTGTGACAGCAGCCTCATCGCCTAACATCAGACACAGCCCAGATGTAATATCCTGTATGAGGCACAGAACTGTCACTGCACACTCAGGTGTCCATGCCCTGGACTGGTGCCATCTCTTGGCTTCTCTGTTGCTTCCTCCCACTGTCCTTCGCCAGCTCTCCATGGTCAGCTTGGAGAATCCCTTCTTCTGATCCGTAAAGACCCATCTTCTCTCTGAAAGTGTCCCTTCTCCCCTAGGCAGAGTGAGTTGACTCTTTCCGCCTTTAGCCCTGTCTCTCACTGCAGTGTGGCCATGCTCTCAGGTGTCTGCATCAGGGACTGGAAACACAACTGGACCCCACTGACTTTTGATTCCGCTGCCCCGAGCAGTGTCTGCCCATCCCAGGGGCTTCCTGGAAGTGTGTGAAGGGCCTGTGCTTGGTTTCTGCATTAGAGATTCACTCTTCCATCTGCGTTTTTTGCCTGCCTCAGGTCTCTAAGTTTGTCTGAATACAGATAGGTTTTGCAGTAGCAGTTTTCTCTCTAGGATGAAGGGTTTCCTACAGTGTGGGTTTCATTACTTGAGCTGGAGCTTCCTGGAGTTGCCCAAGTGACTCACCTGTGACATATGAGGACCTTTCCAAAGCTGCAGTTAGCCTGGGAGAGTTTCTAAGGAAGTCTAGGCTAAACCTTGAGAATCAAGTAGCCATTACCAAGAGACCATAAAACATGGGTATTCTGACCAGACACCAAGGCAGTGTGGCCTCCAAGACTCATCAGCCAGGCAGCTCTTCCTAGAGCCACACGATAGTGAAATTCCTAATGCCATTGCCTGGCACACCAGCCTCCTCAATGTCAAAACCGGACACCATGATCAAACAGTCAAAATGAAAATGTCCTTGTCGGGAAATTTCCAGCATCTTCATTTCCCCCCTGCTCCCAGGCTGTCGGCAGGAGAAGAACATACACAGATAACACTATTGTGCACACACACAGTAATTGCAGGTTTAAAGACTAAAGCGATTGGTCTATTTGCTCTTCTTCTACTAGAATCATTATATCTATATTTGTTTTCCTTTAGCATCAATGTATATGGAGGCATTTTATTTTTTCATGATAAAAATAAGCTTTTTATTATAGGCTTGAGAAAAGCATTGCTAACGTGGTGGTGAAATACACTTCTTAGGGGTCACTTTTAGTACTGGCAGTAAAGAATGAGTTCCCAATAATGATCTAAAGATACTGAGAAGTGAATCTTTTTCATTGAAAGTTAGTCAGGAATCTATCAGAGAAGGCAATGGCACCCCACTCCAGTACACTTGCCTGGAAAATCCCATGGATGGAGGAGCCTGGTAGGCTGCAGTCCATGGGATCACTAAGAGTCAGACACAACTGAGTGACTTCACTTTCACTTTTCACTTTCATGCATTGGAGAAGGAAATGGCAACCCACTCCAGTGTTCTTGCCTGGAGAATCCCAGGGACGGGGGAGCCTGGTGGGCTGCTGTCTACAGGATTGCACAGAGTCGGACACGACTGAAACAACTTAGCAGCAGCAGCAGCAGCAGGAATCTATAATTAATCTTATATTTTCATCTTCAGTACTGAAATCTCTAGTTAAAATGTGAAACACTCTATCACACCATGTCTAACTTTATAATAAAAATGACCAAGAATCATTTCTAGCTTGCAGGACTCAGCTGGTATGTTTATAAAGTGTCCTTGGGTTTAGATCTATTTAGCACCCCCTTAATGGGGTCAAATATAAAAAATTTTTCTCCATATATGATGGTGAAGAAGTGATCGGAAGAAACTTTTCCATGTAGCGTCAGGAAACTTTTCCATGTAGTGTCAGCTTTGTTCACTACTTTAAAGAATTTTCAAGCTTATAAAGCCCTGCTTTTTCATCATGGGAAAAAATAGATTATACATCGTTCAGGAAACAGAAAAAAAATTATAAGGAGATTTTGCCTATTGAATGTAATGGATTGTCAGGAACCCTTGACATTATTCTACAGAGAGGCCACATAAAATCAATACATCTTAGGCAAGCTTTAATTTATTTGTAGGTTCTTACAACAAATGACTTGCCTTTTTTGTTTGCCATTTTTCTTTTTCACTTTTGCACTCATGAGTAGCTACGGTTTTCATCTGTCTCATTATTAAGCACAAAACAAGATGATTGTGTCATTATTACCGTCTATTTTTTAAGGAGAATGATTGCCACGCATGAAGGAAACACCCAGGAATCTAGAAGTTGTGCATAAGGTGCTGGTTGTGAAGCATTGCCCTCTGCCCCCTTGCCTAAAATGCAGAATCTCCTCCACCAAGGAGCTGGACCCGACCCCAGATCATATACTGCGTTTTTCTTATGCCTGTGCCTCCTGTGAAGAAATAGCTCCCACCACTCCCCAACCTCTGTGCTGCCTGGTTTCTGTAAGGTTAGTAGCTTATTTGAAAGGAGGATGCTTTAAAATACACAACTTTATAAAAGGAAGGATGGGATATTAAGAGGACTTGCTTTGATGGTGTTGATTCTGTGCTGATGATGGGGACTATCAGAGAATTTGGAGTGAAAAGTATTGGACATGTCCACCTACCAAACACTACTGATTATGTGTATGCACTCTGATAAACATTTCCTCTTTATATATTTCAGAAATTTTTCTTTTTGGTATTAAATCAGTGTTGCTGCTGCTGCTGCTGCTAAGTCACTTCAGTCGTGTCCGACTCTGTGCAACCCCATAGACAGCAGCCCACTAGGCTCCCCTGTCCCTGGGATTCTCCAGGCAAGAATACTGGAGTAGGTTGCCATTTCCTTCTCCAATGCATGAAAGTGAAAAGTCAAAGTCGCTCAGTCGTGTCCGACTCTAAGCGACCTCATGGACTGCAACCTACCAGGCTCCTCCATCCATGGGATTTTCCAGGCAAGAGTACTGGAGTGGGGTGCCATTGCCTTCTCCGAAATCAGTGTTAAAGACAATTAAAATGCAATTATTTAATCCTCATGGTCAAACAGATGAGCTGTGTCCTCCAGCTGCTCCTCCCAAACCAGGACTCTCAGTCAGCACGGCTGTGTTGAGGGGGTGGTGGGGGACACGCCAGAGTCAACACCAAGCTGGGCCTGAACCCTGTTGTCCTACTTACCACCTCTGTCATATTGGGTAAACTCATAACATCTCTCCTTAGTTTTCTCATCTGTAAAATAGAGAAAATAATATTACTAGCCATGTCGTCCTATTCTGTGGGTTAAATTTCAGATGTATCGGACGTGGTAAACATAAGTACTCAGTAGACATTGGCTATTATTATGTTTCACTGCCAGTGGGAACTCTGCCTTGGGTAGGTGCTTGGCTTCTTCGGTGAAGACTGTCAGCCCAGGACTAGAAATGTCCAGCCTCAAACGAGGAAGTTTGAAGCTGTGTAACTGTGAGAGCAAGCATTTCAAAGCAATTCTTTACAGTGGTAATGGATGTGGCAAATGTGTGGATTTTGTTAGGATTTCTTCTGACAGCCATGAACACAGATATATTTTAAAGTAATGTAACTGTCCTAAATCTCGAGCAGGGAATACAATGACTTCTAGTATTATTTTTCACTTCTCCAATGACACTCCAGAAGTTATATTTGATAAATTCCTTAGAAGTTATTTGACTTAGGAAGGGCCCTGTACCATTTAACCTTGGTTTTGTTCTACTCAGACCTGTGTCCAAGGCCCATCTAATGTAATATATCACAAAGGTTAATACGCCAAGGCCTTCCCAGAGCATGATTCCCTGGGACCGCTTTTAGGGAAAACGACCTTAAAGTGAGGCTTTTTGCAACACCGGTAACTATTACCAGTCTAGGTTTAAGTATGCCTCTTTTAAGCCCATTTCTCCTCTATAAAAAAGCATAAGAGAAAAAACCTAGTGCGTCAAGAATCAGGAAAGGTGGATAAATATACATAATCTTCTTTGGCTTGGCCAATCTCAAGAAATAGAAGCTGGAAACAAATATAGACTATCAAGAATTGTGCTGCTCTTAAAAATGATTAGTTCTGCTTTATATTCATGATCACTGAAACTGCCATGTATGATATAATCTGGGAACGAAGTTGTCTAAATTTTTTTTTAAAGAAAGTTATAATTTACTTAGCTTTTCTTGAAACACTAAGGACTTGCTAGTAGTTTTATATAACCTGGCATCTAGAAGGAAATTCATGCTAAAGACGATGATAACAGATGAAGGGTTGGAGGTTGTATATTCTCCTCTTTGTTCCTGGTCAAGAATATGACCTTTTCTTTCTGAGTTCAGATACATGAGTCACAGTTTTGGGCTGTCCCCAAACTAAATTGCCCTGCCACGACATGCTCTTCCGTGCGTCACCAGATGAGTGTTATACAAGAATATAAAGTTTTTCATGTCAATAATTATCCTTTCAGAATCTGTCTCACATGATGCTCAAACACCAGCTGTAAAGTGGCATTTTTAAAAGAGGAAAGTAGAAAGGGTACCTAACTTCACCGAGGTCCCTTAGGAATTTAATGGTGAAATGTACACCAAGGCCTCCTCATCTTTGGTTCTACTTGTCATTGCTTATTATGTTCTTAAAATGCCACTATGATTTTTACAAACGTGACTCTTGTTTGCTGCTTCATCCCCACTCCCCAGGGAAAACAATATCAGTTGAACCTGCACAAGTTCTAAGTCGCTTCAGTCTGACTCCAGAGTGTCTGACTCTTTGCAACTCTATGGACTGTAGCCTGCCGGGCTGCTCTGTCCATGGGATTCTCCAGGCAAGAAGACTAGAGTGGGTTGCTATTTCTTCTTCCAGGGGATCTTCCCGACATAGGGATCAAACCCATGTCTCTGACATCTTCTGCATTGGCCGGCAGGTTCTTGACTACTAATGCCACCAGGCAAACCAGATTTACTAGATTCTAAATGCAAATCATATCATCCCTATCGGGCAAGTGGCCTGTAATAGTTTCCTGGAAGGTCTACTTGAAGGTTACGTAGTACTCACCTTTGTAATATGGTCTGGCATTTCATAGATTTAGTTGGTCTGTTGACATAGTTTAAAGAATCTCTACAAAAATGTTTACAATGCTGATGTTTAAATAATTGAAACTCAAAATTCTTAAATTTAAGAAATGGTTCCCAAGAGATAAAAGCTTATACAAATATTTATAACTCCATTTGATTTCAACCATAATATTTTATGGGTAAATCAGTCATGAAAAATTAGTCTGCTAATCAAGGGCAGAGTCTCATTCATTCATGTATTTGATGAGCAGTAACAGAGGCCTGTGAAGTATAAAAACAATACCCTGTATACTTTGGGATTAATGGGGAGAGGGAAGTATCATCAGAGGAATAACACGAAGAACAAAGTTCCTGCTCTAGGTGTTGAAAATCTAGTTGTACAAATACTCAGACGTGAGCCAGCCACATTTTGTAGATAAATGTTTATCTGTAGAAAAGATTCCTGGAAGAAATGTACCCAAAAGTCATTAGTGGTTCCCTCTAGGTTATAGGATCACAAGTGATGCTTAAGTATCTTTTTATAAGTTTTCAGTTTCTAAGTTTTCTAGACATACTTCTTTAGTAGGGCTTCCCAGATGGCGCTAGTGGTAAAGAACCTGACTGCCAGTGCAGGAGACCTACGAGAGGCAGGCTCGAACCCTGGGTCAGGAAGATCCCCTGGAGGAGGGCATGGCAACCCACTCCAGGGTTCTTACCTGAAGAATCCCACGAACAGAGGAGCCTGCAGGGCTATAGTCTGTGGGGTCACAAAGAGTCGGACACAACTGAAGTGACTTAGCATGTAGCATTTCTTTAAAAACAAGGAAAAAACTCTTGAAAGCCCCTTTAAGATGACATCTCTGTAAGTGTGGGTTTGATAGCTTTTCCAACGAAAGGTTATCACTCACTTTTCCTTGGTTTACATTTCGTCATCTCATCTGCTACTTCTGAAGCACAAAAGCTTTGGGCTGTGATAGACCTTTATTGGTCCTCCCTGCAGTAATCAAGCAAGGCCCCTGACTCCTAAGAATGCACATTTCCTTGCTGTAACGTTTATGCCTTCATAACTTTGTGCTAAGGTGCTTATCACGTCTGACTCTTTGTGACCCCTTGGACTGCAGCTTGACAGGCTCCTCTGCCCGTAGGATTCTCCAGGCAAGACTACTGGAGTGGGTAGCCACTTCCTTCTCCGTCATAACTGTGGTTCTAGGTAAATATGAAGAAGTAG
>NW_011494814.1:121198-188698 GCF_000754665.1 Bison bison bison | reverse complement strand
TTAAATAATGTATGTAAATTTTTGAAAACATGCAAATTGGGGAGAAGATTTTTTTAACCTAAAGACTGCTTGTCTTGTCATTTCTCATGTATATGATTGGTTCTGTCAAGTTTGACAAAGCTTTATTTAATTTCCACTTGAGATACTTGATCTTTATGGTGTGTTTTCTGCTGTATGCAAATTTATCATAAGACTAAAAGGTGAAAGAAAAAGCAGTGGTTTTCTTGTGTCACCCCTTCTTACTTCGCAGCATTGAGGACTTTCTTGTGCCAGTTCTATTAAAAATTATACACGTATATACAGTATTTGCATGATTTATTAACATATTGATCAAAATGTGCCTTTTGCCATTGAAAATGTGGACGTGCTCCTTGAACGTTGACTAAAACCTCTCAACTTTTGGTAAATGAGCCATGACACACATGTTCAGAAGTATGGCACACACAGAAAAAGTAACGGCCTGAAAGGCGTGGTTTGGGGCAGGGGTACTTTCACATAGTTTGAACCTGAACTCGAAGCATTGCAACTTGGCCTGCGTCGAGAGCAGGGCGGCACATTATCCTCCTCATCTGACCCGCCATTGCTGTGATGATATAAGTCAGAATCATGCCTTGAGTTTCTGTGCTGTCCTCTTAGCCTCAATTCATTTTTATTTTCTTCATAGCATCAGTCTGAAGTGGGTTCAGGAGAGGAAGTGACATCTTGACGCGTGAGGATGCTGAGGTGTGTTAAGTACCCTGGCTGAAGTCACTTAGCTGGGTACACAGGTACAAGTAGAACACAGAGCTTCTCCTCCTCAGCCTAGGTCCTTTTATTAAGTGCTGTTGTTTTACTTCATGGAGATAAGTACCATTTTTTTTTTTTAAGAAAATGCTCATTTCAGAAAAATGATGAAAGACTAAATGCTGGATGAATGACTAAAAGCTCAGAAATATCAAGGATTGTCAACTACCTGAAAGGCAAGGCCTGGATTTTTAAGATCATTTTTAAGGAAGACTTAGTTTTTCAAAACTGCCTGAAACTTTGAAAACCTACAGAGACTTCATGGCTCCGTTGTTAATGACCAAATGAGCATCCTTGAGATTCAGGAATTGCTTATTAACATGCACAACAGATTACTCCTATGCACATTAAAGATAAAGCCCACAGGCTCTATGTAGCAATATCTAATTCATCAAAATAAAGGAAAAATTGTGACCAGTGAAACATGGTCTAACAGCATTTTGGAACATTCTATGAGAATGATGGATTTATCATCTCTGTTTTGTGTTGGGTTATTTAAAGCAATAGTTAAATTCTCTCCAAGCAGAGGAACTAAAGTATGTATATGGGAGGAGCTCTAGGAAGAGGATCCACTGAAGCACATATTCCCTCTCCCCAGAGAGCACATGTTCCTTGTCTTTAGGGTGGACAGCAGCCTTCCCTCTCCTGCTTCTGGTCCTTCCCCTAGTTTGGTGAAATGGAACAGCCTCTTGATCCAGGAATCCAAGGGTTCTGCCGGTTGGTACTTCTGAGTGGGTGCTACATTTTTTTTTTTCATATTTTTGGAACTTCTTTAATAAGATTTTTAAAACATCATGACTTTGAACTGAAAAACATACATGTTTAGCACACAAATATTATAATATAAATCAACTCCAACTCCACATGAAAACATATGACTCAAATTCCAGTTTTAGAAGTTAGTAATTCACATTTAAGTAAGTTAGTGCTTTGCTGAATTCAGCCGTGGTAAAAAAAAAAAAAAAAAAGAGTGCATATTGTAATGGCACAATGTGCTTTTGTACCATTTTGTTGATATTTTTCACCTTATTAAACAAGATCAAGTTCTTGAAAGTTGGTAGATAATGGCTAACTTCCTATGACATGTGAAATTTCCAATGATGACAGTTACATTTTGTAACAGAACACTTTCTATAGACTTTTCCTGTCTTAAAATTTTAAAAGGAATCATTTGTAAGGATTGCATCAACATCAGTGTAGCAAAGGAAGATCAAAGCTGGATCACCTTGCTTGCCAGTTGACCAATCAAAGTTCATTCATTCATTAAACAGACCTTACGGTAGGCCTGTTTACCATGAAGAGCCAGAAACGTGGCAGTAAAGAAGAAGGGACATTGCCTGCCCTCATGAAGTATACGTATCGATACATACGCTCTCAGGGAAGTTAAGTACCAAAAACGATTAAGTATGTATATGCTTAGTGCCATGAAGGAAAGGGGAAAATGCTCTTAGGGCATCTAAGAGGAAGCACTAAGCTAGTCTTAAGAGTTTTTTAGCGGGGGAAAGAAAGTTTCACCTGAGACCCAAAGTACAGATAGAATTCAGCCAGGCAAAGTCAAAAGTGGAGAACTGGCCTGCTTTTCCATTTATTAAAAAGGAGGAAAAAGAGGAAGGGAGAGAGGAACAAAAATTACCTGTGTCATGGACATCATTTTATTCAGTTTGTAAATATCATATATATATACAAGGGGGTAGGGGAAATGCATCTATCAGAATACTTTCATTAGATTTCGCTTTAACTTCTCTTAAATTAGTTAAGACTGGATCTGCAAGTCTACCCATAATCTTGAGTCAGACTATTCAACTCCACAATTTTTGTATATTTGCCATTCATTTTGCCAACTAAGTGGATGTCTGTGCAGATGACTGACTGATCTGACTGAAGTTATCAAAATAGTAATAGTTCTGCCTTCTACTCTCTATGTACTTTATGTTTGAGTAATTATAAACTATAGAAATAAGCTGTATAATCACATCTCTTAGTGAATCATGGCTTGTATCAGACAGAGATTTCTTACTAAAGAAGTGTTCTAGCTCTTCCTTTATCAAATTGTCAAAACGTGAAGATTCTATGATAACTACATTCCCTCCTTACCAAATATCTCCTCGAACAAGTTGAAATGTCTTTGTCGGTGGTCTTTGATGCCTTTGGGCTAGCAGGGCAGTACTCATCGCCACTCAGTCATTTATTCATAAGTTAGCAATTCCTGATGCACAGAAAAATGTGAGCATAGCCTTATTTATAAAATCACCATTTTAGTATTTTCACAGCATTCATGTGACATCTGTGGATACAGAGACTCAGGCAGAGGTGTGGATTCAACAGCAGCGGATCCTGCAGTTATACTAGCTGCTTACATACCCACTCCATGTGGAAAGGATTATTGCTATCCCCATGCATACATTGTGATGTCAACAAGGGGATGCTATTTTGCAGGATAAGCTGTCCTCACAATTTGAACTGTCCTTGCAGTAACAGTCTTGAATACTTTTGAGAAAAAAGTGTTGTTGAACAAAATGATACAGAAGTGTATTATTTTCTCATGGAGGCAATGTTTATGTCCTTATGCCCAGCTATGTGATATAAATGACTACAGACTAACTTGCTTAATGAACTATATAGTCTTAAGTACCTGTAAAGCATAAATCCTTCCCAAATGCATCAAAAAGAGTAGCACAGTAAGGAAATTCATGCAGTCAACCCATTTAATACATTATATTTTCTTAGTCCCTACATTCTCTCTCTCTGGCTAAACAGTGAAAGGAATGCCTGTATCAGGTCAGGGTCATGAAAACAGGAAGACTTCCTTTAGTAATACTTTAGATCAACATCTTCGAAGTATATTAGGGTCACTTGATCAGTCCTTGATACATTTATGCTGCCTTTTGTTTCTTGCTGTATTTCCCCTAAAACAAATGAAAGCAGTCAAGATCTAGTTGTTGGTCATTCTATTGAATGACCAAGTCTTTATTCTTCCCTGAACTACCATCTCATTAACACCAATTGTTTCACCTTGAACCAATTTAATTTTAAATGCATGAAACAACTCCTATTTATACTGAACATTTTGCTCTCTGACTCGGCACTACATTGTTGTTTCACAGTGTCAAGGATGCCTTCAAGTTGTGGTTTAAGCCAGACTCAGAAGCACTGTGGGGTGAGCTCAGTCCTGAATCAATGTCTCGCCTTTCCATCCCAGGTCTTATACGTTCTTATACTGTTGATTTTGGCCATCACTGCTTTTTCCTTCATAAACTATTTTTTTAAATTCTAAAACTCACATACCAAGATAAACATAACTGAACCTATATAGATAGATATCCATTTAAACAACAATCCCATTGTACAAATATTTTGCTAACTCCCTTTGAAATTACCTTCAAAAAATAATTCCGTGGCTTCAGAAGAAAGATGGGTTCGTTAATTTACAGTCACTGAAGACCATCCGCTGATAACCTGCTTCCCTCCCCTGCCACCCTTTTTTTTCTCAGCCTTCTCAGTTTTACTTTGCCCCAGGTTATAAAAAGGCTTAAGAGTCTATAGAGAAGGGAAAGAAAAGGACCCTTTTGCTGAACCCACCAGGAAGCAAAGTTACAGAGGTAAATTTATCTGAGGACTGTCTTCCAACTCTAAAAACAATTGACACTGAGATCATGGGTGTGACCAGCTTTCTGTTGTGAATGTCATCAAATTTCAAACTGAAGGTGAGTTTTAGGTCCATTGAAAATTTAGGTCCAAGAAATACTGCATACACAAAAAAGTGTATGTGTTTTTCCAATCATATGGCTGTTTGAAAATACTTTCTGCATGAACTCTCTAACTTATTTAGTGTTTTAAAACAATTTTCAATGAAAACATGTTTCTTAATATTAAACTCCTAGAAAGGAAGGCTTTTTGGAAATCCAGTAAAAAGTGAAAACAATCTTTAAAGACTAATTGGTAGAGTTCCAAGACAGTATGTATTTTGTACCTGCTGAGGAAGTGCTGTAGTTTGGTTCATGCGTGCGTGCTAAGCTGCTTCAGTTGTGTCTGACTCTTTGCGACCCTATGGCTGTAGCCGGCCAAGCTCCTCTGTCCATGTATGGGGACAGCACAAAGAGATTCTAGCCCTGGATTGGCACAGATTCGAGCACATCCCAGCACTTACATGAAGCCAGGCTCAGAAGGGAAGCGGCACCCTCAGACAACCCCCGTGTATGTAGGAAGACAGTTATCCTGCTTTGCTCTTCAGTGGTCATTTTTACAAAGCACCCTTTATTTAGCCTCATCATCCATCATCATAAACCCTCTATAACCTCAACTGCCATTGCCTCTGCTCTGAATTTCCTCTAAATTGTCAACACAGCAGTGGTGCCAAGGAGCGTGCTAGGATCTGGTGCTAGCCCTCGAATCCTAGCTGAACAGGAGGTAATTGGGAGTGCCCTTGCCTTACGGTTTCTCTGTGGAGAAACTCATCCTGTAAAAATGCTGGGTTCCCATGAAGTTAAAATTGGGGAGTGGAGAGAGGCACCTTATAAAGGTAATGACTCCTTTGGGGCTCTCTTAAGGCAGCACCCAAAATGCTGAGAACCTCTCTCTGTGGACTGCCTGTCCAAGAAGTAGTAAATACCTATGCAGAATTAGCACCTGAACAGAGCAAATGTATGGTCTCCATTACGCATGCACATGGCCAGATGTTCTCACCTCAAAAAGGTGATTTCACCCTGCCAGCCAACAGAACTAGCTCAAGAGAAAATGACATTGAAAAGCCAGCAGCCTTATGCCAGAGAGAGTTGTACAGAGCAAGGAACCATTCGTAATCTAATTAAATATATCTGGGATTCCAACAGGATGGTGTTTTAGTAAGTGTATAAAACAAGAGCGAGATATAGGTACTGTTATTTTTATTATAGGTCTTGGCCAAAGAATTGTTTTGTAAACATCACTGAAAGCTATTGTATTGGTTTTTATTATATCAGATATACTTTGAAGTTTATTTCTTAGTCCCTGAGTAAGGAAAGTTTCATGCGGTAGAAGAAATAAGCTAAACTTTAATAATTATGTGGTAAGCAATAAGAAGAAATGGAGAAATATACTGATGTCAGTGGTTATGTGGTGGGGAAGAAGACCAACAGAGGGAAGGGAGATGGTTTGGAAGAAACAAGAATCTATCAGAAGAGTCTAAGAAACAGGCTGTGTGCAACAAAGAAAATGACAAATTGGGCATTGGAATGGTAATAGAAATGATGAGGTGTTCAAAGTGGACTGATGGCAGCCAGAGAAGCCAGCTTTGAGTGGGTTGGTGCCATGTCGAGGGCAAGAGGAAGCAAGGTCCAGGTCTTTGAAAGAAGGATTCTCTGGCGAAGCTTAAGCCACCCAACCAAAGTCTTTCAGACCTTAATGTGGAGATGAACACCATAGGATTCTTGTTTAAAATGAAATAAACAAATGGGACGTAATTGAACTTAAAAACATTTGCACAGCAAAGGAAACCATCAACAAAACAAACAGTAACCTACTGAATGGAAGAAAATATTTGCAAATGATATGACCAATAATATTAATAGGTATTAATAGCCAACATATATAAATAGCTCATACAACTCAACATCCAGAAAAATAAGTCAGTTAAAAAACTGACAAACTGAACAGACATTTTTCCAAAGAGAAAATGCACATGACCAGCAGGCATATGAAAAGATGTTCAACATCACTAATCATCAGGGAGACGCAAATCAAAACCACAATTGAGGTGCCACCTCACACCTGTCAGAATGGCCATCATTAAACATACAACAAATAACAAATGCTGGTGAGGATGTGCAGAAAGGGGACCCTCAGACACTGGTGGGAATATAAGTCGGTGTGGCCACTGTGGAAAACAGTATGGAGGTATAGAGCTACCGTATGGCCCAGCAATTCTACTCCTGAGTATATATCTGAAAAAAATTCTAAAAGATAGATGTACCCCAGTAGTCATAGCAGCATTATTTACAGTTGCCAAGAGAAGCAAGCTAAGTGTTCATCAACAGATGAATGAATGAAGAAGATGGCAGTGTATGAACACGCACAGTGGAATACTACTCAGCCATAAAAAGAAATTTTGCCTTTTGCAACAACATAGATGTACTTGGAGGGTATTCTGATGTGTGAAATAAGTCAGAAAGACAAATACCGTTATGATATCACTTAGAGGTGGAGTCTAAAAATACAACCAACTAGCAAAGAAGCATATACAGATATCACAGAGAACAAAATAGCGGTTACCAGTGGGGAGAGGGAAGGGAGGAGGGGTAAGATAGGGGTAGAAGAGAAAGGTGCAAACTATTAGGTATAAAATAAGCTACAAGGATATACTGTACAACACAAGGAACATAGTCAATGTTTCATAATAATTATAAATGGAATATAATGTGTAAAAACTGTGAATCACAACACCTGTAACTTATGTAATTGTACACCAACTATACTTCAATTTAAGGAAAGAGAAAAAAAATTTAATGTAGATTTCTTGCCTCCATCCCAACACATCCTGACTGATTTCTGTGGATAGGACCAGGGATATGTTGTTAAGGCCATACGGTTCTGCATTTTTCCACCCACAAACAGGTGATCTTCAGACCTCACTTTAAGAAACCTCTACAAGCAAAACAAACTGTTACAGATTTTAACAGCAGCAACTTATTAGAAGAGAACAGAGGTAAGGAAAAGTAAGGTAATTCCTTACCTTATTTCAGGTAAGGAATATCCTACGTTAACCCAAGCAGGAGACATGGAAGATGGACCTGGAATCCTGGCTGCCTAGACAGAGAGCACCGTTGAGATGCTGCTGAAGCAAGATGGAGCCCGGCTCCTGAAGTTTATTTCCTGGATGTAAATCAGTGTCTGCCTGTTTTGACTAGACATGCCCCTCATCCCAAGTGAGACCAAAAAAAAAAAAAAAAAAAAACCACCTCAGAGAAACCTCTGAAAATAATTAAGCATGATGATTCTGGATTATCTTTAATTAGAGGGAGGCTCTGGAGCACACCGAGCTTTGGAGGGTCATCCAGCATTTGTTACAAGTGATCTGTCACCATTCCACGTGCGCAGTATTCATCGCTTTCACCTCTGATCTTCCCCTCCTCTGAGCACAGCCCTCTGCAAGGCCCCTGCACTCAGGCTGCAGAATAAAGGAAATCCCCCGACGATCTTCCTGCCCCCGCTGTTAGATGGCCAGTCCTTTCCCAGGGGACTCAGGATGGAGAAAATGGTTCCCTTTCTTCCCTTCCCTCTGTGCTGGCTCCTTGCTGCCAGGCCCATGCCATGTGGAACAAAGAGAGAGGAAGAAAGGGAGGGAGGGAGGCTTGGGTAAAAAGTGCAAGAAAGCCCAGAGGAATGCCAAAGAAGCTGGGCAAGACGGCAGCCACTCCCTCTTCTTTCTAAGCCAGCCAGCCTGCACCCATCTCTCTGCCTCTTTTTGACTTTGTTCCCAAGGCCGGCACCTGTGCAGAAACCATCACCCCTTCCACAGTCTACACTATAATGCCTTGTCGTTGCTCTTTTTGCCCAAGTGCAGGACGGCACCGCTCACCACCATCTTTCTGCCTCCCCCCAGAGCACGTGTTTAGGCCCCACGATGGGGCTGGCTGCCGGCTGCCTTTGCTATGTGATCATTCCTCAGTGAGGGAGCAGGTGTCTGTCGTAGTCATCCTGGCATCCTCACACCTCGGACAGACCACACCTCACCTGGACTGGATGGGCAGTGGGTACTGAATTCAGTGAAAGCATTCTTTTCTCCCTGGATCCACTTCCTTAAATTAAGTTCATATTTAAAAAACAACCACAACAACCCTCAAAACTCCCTCCTCAGGTTAGGGAAACTGAGATGTACTTAAAATAAGCATCACCTCCAGATGAATGGACAAAGAAGCTGTGGTACATATATACAATGGAATACTACCCCGCCATAAAAAGGAGAGCATTTAAGTCAGTTCTAATGAGGTGGATGGACCTAGAGCCTATTACACAGAGTGAGTAAGTCATAAAGAGAAAAACAAATATTGTATATTAATGCATATATATGGAATCTAGAAGGATGGTACTGATGAAGCTGTTCACAGAGCTGCAGTGGAGAGGCAGACACAGAGGAGAGACTTATGGGCAAGGGCGGGTGGAGGGGGAAGGAGAGGGTGAGATGAATGGAGAGAGTAGCATGGAAGCATATATGCTAACATATGTAAGTAGACAGCCAATGGGAATTTGCTGTATGACTCAGGGAACTCAAACTGGGCTTCTGTAATAACCTAGAGGAGTAGGAATGGGCGGGAGGTGGGAGGATGATTCAAGAGGAAGGGGACATATGTACACCTATGGTTAATTCATGTTGATGTATGACAGAAATCAACCAATAGTGTAAAGCAATCATCAATCAATTAAAATATTTTTTAAAAAAATAAGCACCATTTCAGTTAATTTAATAGGATTGGAACACAGATTCTGTCAGGAAACGAGTATGACCTTTGAGATCAGATCTGGGTCTTTAGCCGAAATCTGTCGTTTACTCCCAGGTAACAGCAGGATTGTGCCTTGTCTCCACACCTCTGCTGCCTCTTCTGTGCATTAAGGATAATAACCCCTTCTCAGTGTCCTGATGAGAATTAGATGAGAAAACTGATATAACAGCACTGATATATGTAAATGCTCAACAAGTATTCACTGTTTCTTCCCTTTTAGTTTAATTCTAGATTAAGCTGCTTTTGATGGTTTATTTCCCTTTCTTCAGTATTAAGGAATCATTTCTAATACACAAGGTTCGATCCCTGGGTCGGGAAGATCCCCTGGAGAAGGCAATGGCAATCCACTCCAGTACTATTGCCTGGAAAATCCCATGGACAGAGGAGCCTGGTAGGCTACAGTCCATGGGGTCACAAAGAGTCAGACATGACTGAGCGACTTCACTTTCACTTTTCTAGTACACAAAAATACTAATTAAGTAGCACCCCCCAGTTGACAACATCCACCTCACAACAGTTATTTTAAAGTTTAAAGTGATGGAGTTGGTCATGGCAGCCTCTTCCGACAACCTGCCACGAGACAGCCTATGTCTCCGCCCTCCGCACACCGTATTTGTCTCACTTTGAATTGTTTATAACTGATCAACTCAGGTTTTTGACAAAAAAATGGTTAAAGATCAAAAGCTAAGCTCTGGTGATCTTCATGAGACTTTTATTCGTGTCTCATCTGCAAGGAAAATTTGTGTGTTAATAGGAAAAACATCTCTTTCAGTAAATATAGTCACTAAGTGTATTTGGCTGTATTCTCATAAAATTATCTCCCATTCCTTGTAGTTTGTCATAATGGGTTTCAAGGACTCCTCTTTGCTCGACACAGGAATATTTACTGACAGAGAATACGCAGTTGCAGTCCCTCCGGCTGTAACCCAGCAAGGAGCACCTATTCACCTTCGAAACTGGCATCTCCATATTACTCATGCCAGTCTTTTCTCACTAATTTTATGATTATAATGAGGCAGTGGTGCACTAGTTAGCACAGATGACCTTCTAATTGAAAGACTGTAAATTCAATCTCCATCGCTGGGCACGGACAGAAATTTAAATAAATACAGCTCCTAAAACCCTTGTGATGAGCGGCCTAATGACCAGGGGCCAGCAGAGCCCAAGTCATCCGTCACAGGGGACCGCCGGCAACTTCTGGGTGTTAACTACACGAGTCATTAGGAGCAGGTTGCCCTCACAAAGCGAAGTGAGACTAGGGACTCTTCCCTGGCTCAGATGCAGGCACCATGCCTTGCTTTTCTGCAACATATGCCAAGTTGCTTTTTTGTCAAACCGTTTCCTAAGAACAGGAGTTTGAACACAAGGGAAGAGGCTCCCTTCTCAGATTGGTCCTCAGCAGACAAGAACAGGCTTATCGTAGGCCAGCCTTTGTCTACTGCCATTTATAGATTTCAATGCAGTAAGCTGCCCAGGGCTGTGTTGACTTCATCCCCTTGATTGCTGTATTCACCACCATTTTTCACCCCCATGACCTTGGACAGCAATCCAATTCAGCTTTCCAGAATGAACTGCCCTGAGGATCAAGATGGGGTGTGGAAATGGTCAGTCTGAGGAAGGAATCCATGGAGCGGTAATGCTGGCAACATTTGTACCAAATAATTGAGCACTTGCTCTCGCTGGATTTCTGACCCTCCCTTTTGGCTTCCATGTTGCAGTGCATGTGGCTCTTGCTGTGAACCACCTCAAATCTCTTTTGGAAATGAGTTGCATATAATTGTTTAACTAACTAGCTGCTTTAAAATATGTCCTTGGACCCTGACAATGACTACCTAAAAATGGCCCCATATTGCTGACAATGCCTGAAAGCTGCTTATTGGGTTGTCAGCATGGTGCATCTTTATCCTGAATCTATCGCACAAACACAGTGGAAATTTCCCATTGCCTTTAAAGTTTTGCATTCTATATATTTGGTTGTTAGACAAATAGAGCACGCTTTGCCGACTTCATTTTCATTCTTGGCAGCATGTTTTTATCATAAGGCAGATAGTCATTAATTTACAGAATCAACGCTGGGAACAGCTTTTGTGATCTCATATTAAATTTTCCCCTGAATCCGCCCCTTGGCAAAAATTACTCACATCGTTAAAAAATATTTAATTAGGCTGTAGTTTATACCCAGCTCACTGGGGAAATGTTGGAATTAATATGATTTGCATGAATTCTGTTTCTCTTTTTCTGTCAGAGATTAGTTTTGAATTTAGTTCAGAGGGTCGTTGACACCGCCAAGGACTCTCAATCGTGAAGGTCAAACAGGTAGCAAATACTTCCCCTGGGTAGGTTCCCTGAAAAGACAGCTCAAAATTGCTTTTAATTATGGGTTACCTGAAAGGCCACTTGCTGTTTTTATTTTTCCACAGATCCCTGAAACACTGCACGATTGGAAGTTTTAGGTAAACCATTTCATTCCCAACTAAAACAGGCGGGTACTGTGTAGACATAGATGTGCCTAGCTGTGTGATACCCAAATAATTTTCCCAGCAGCTCACCAATTTCTGTGGATTGTTCACAAAGGAGATAAGTCTCTTCACCTTGTATGGGATATGTATAGTCTTGTAAGACAGCCAACAGTGAGTAAATTTTCTACATAGCACTGCATCTGCTTGCTTAATTATCTCTCACAAGATAAGATACAATGTTTAGTTATGCATTTCCTTGTTTATTCTTCCATGGGTTAGGGGGAAAAAAAACCTTAGGGAATCCACAATACTATGCCATTTTTTTTTTTTCAAAAGAAAATTTAATGGAATATTTAATTAATAATCTAATCAATCAATTAATCTCAGTTACATAAGTGTTGAAATCTAATTCTTTTTCACAGCTATATCAATAAAAGAAGTGAAATGGCTAGCCACTTATCAGGATAATAGGAAATTGTTACAGACACAAAGAAAAATTGACATCGTGTTAATTCTGCTACATCGGCCCTGAATTTGCCAATGTTAAAGTCTTCTTTGCATTTTAGACAAATGTCCATTCTCCCTCAGGGAGTCCAGCTACACCTTTCATGTCATAACCTTTTCTAATGGTAAAAAAAAAAAAGGGGGGGGGGATGGTTAGGTTTTTGTTTTTTAATTCCCGAAGATTTGGGCTTTACAGTTATAAGTAAAGCCTTGTTCCAACAATAAAAGGGCATTTAAACTTTTAGACAGTACTTAGACAGTATCTTTGTCTTTATTGTTTTTATTTTAAGCTTAAAAAATACAAACCATCTGCTATCAAAATGTGTACACACCACACCATGCTGCTGACTCGCCAACTGTTGATGAATAAATATTTATATTTCAAATGATTTATATGGAGCTTCTTTCAGCACTGAAAAGATGAGAGTTGGTTTGACCCTGGATTCTAAAAATCATGAGCCAAGTCACTCACAGGGATGGAGACCAGGTGTATCCCTTGCAATCACAGCTTTATTTGATAACTATGCTAATGAAGAGCATGACACATTCCAGATTACCCTAAAGTGTTCTAAATGGAAGGAAACTTAGTGGGAGAAAGGAAGACGACTAGAACTTTCTGAGGACACATTCTCTGCTCAGCATGCCATGGGTGATTTACACACGAAATCTTATTTAGTCCACAAAACACTTTGTAAGGTCAACACAATGACTCCATTTCAGAGATGAGGAAGATAAAGTTCAAAGAAGCAGAATAGATAGACTACTATTTTTTTGTTCAGTCACTTCTTTCTACACATGGACACACAGAACCTAGAGGGAATTAATACCTAAACACACACACACAGAGTCATACCATGAGTTAACCTCAGAGCTGAGCCTGGAACCCAGGTCTCCTGACTGTCTGCAAAGTATTCTTTTCTTATCTCAGGTCTGGGTCTGAATTTTCCCGAATACATCCTGAGGCCAGTTCAGCTTTAAAAAATAATATAAAATAAAAAAGAACACTGCTGTTTTTCCTATACCTTTATTTCATTTTGCATTATCTGTTTTATAGCAAGTCAACTCTTTTGCTTTCCCCAGATAAATCTAAGTGCGCATGTGTCTTTGTGAAGTCTTCTAAGCAAAAGGGTAAATGTGCCTCCTGCCAACTGGTGGAAGAAAATCCATATAAACACTTAATAGCACATTTACAATATTCTTGTCTTAATATGTGAAAATCCAAAGATCTGACTAAAACACAGTGATTAAGCAAGAGCTGTGTTTATATTACTAGAAATCGTGCAAACGCAGTAGGACCGGAGACATTAACAACCTGGAAAAGGATGTAGGTGACTCAGGAAACCAGAGGAATCCTTTTCCGTTTTGTTTCTTTGCTTTGTTACTGTTGTCTGCTTTTGCTTTTTCTGTAGCTGCCTTTTTTGAAGAGTGTGAAGCTTCAAAGGGTCCCTATTTAATCCTCCTTGTGCCTCTCCAAGGTAGCAAGTCTCAACATTTCACCCCATGGTCTCAAAAACACACAGATCGGGATAAAAGAGCTGCCTTTTGCATCCAGTTTTCTAGGTGTTCGAAAATAAATACTACCTCTTTTCCTTCACTTGAGCAAGAATACATTGTGAGCCCCTTCCTGAGAATACAGTCTACCTTCTGAGGCCGAGGGAATTCTCACTGGATGGTTCTGCCCCTACCCCTGCTCTGTCCCTGGTTGTACTGCTATGTTAATAAGGCCAAAAATAACATATCATATTCCTACTGCTTAATCAGACTGTTTTCACAACTGGATATACTTGAAGGAGATTGCAGTTGAGATACATTGAAAACATAAGATTAGCAGTTTGGGGAATTTCTAAATAATTTGTCAAATACTGTACTAACTGTGTGGCAAATAGTGGTTTCTCTTACCAATCTGATTCAGGGCAAAAGAGTACAGATGGGTAAAAATAAGTATTGTTGTTTTTATTATAGCTACCATTTATTAACTGCTTATTATAGGCTAAGCACATGATTCATCTCAACAGCCCAAAGAGTAAGCCGTAAAAGCTCTATTTTACAGGTGAGGAAATAGAGGCTAGAAAAGGTTGAGTAACTCTTCAGAGTCACACAGAAACTGACACAGCAGGGATTCAAACCTTGCCCTTTGCAAAGTCAGAATGCAGCTCTGCCTCTAGTCAAAGCTGTGTCTCGAACAAAGCAGAGCACCGACGTGGGAGGCAGAACCAGTTTCCCACCCTGGTTGTGAGACTTGGCAGCCCCCAGGGTTCTGCCTCCCAGGGCGCAGGCTGACCTACCGATCACAACCCAGGAGTCCAGGGAGGAGAGAGGCAGTGGAAGAGAAAGCATTTTGAGGTCATCCATTTAATCAAATCAACAAATATTGATGGAGCACACTGCTAGGTATCTTGGGAACTCTAAAAATGAATAAGATATTACTACCATCCAGACATAAAGACGTCTGCATTCTAAGAAAAGGGAACCCTCCCACACTGTTGGTGGGAATGCAAGTTGGTAAACGGTGTGGAAAACAGTATGGAGATTCCTCAGAGAACTAAAAATAGAGTTGCCTTGTGATCTAGTAATCCCACTTCTGGGCATATATCCAGACAAAACTATAATTCAAAAACACACATGCACCTCAATGTTTATATCAGCTCTATTCAGCTGCCAAGACAAGGAAAAAAATCTCAACATCCATCAACAGATGAATGAATGAGAAAATTTGGTCCGTTTATCCTACGGAATAGTACTCAGTCATAAAGAATGAAATAGTGCCATTTGCAGCAACATGGACTGAGAGAGAATTATACCAAGTGAAGTAAGTCAGAAAGAGAAAGACGAATACCGTATGACGTCACTTAGGTTCATTTGCGTCATATTTTAAATTCCACACATATCTGTAAAACAGAGACAGACTCACAGACGTAGAGAACAGGCTTTGGTTGCCGAGGGGGCGGAGTTGGAATTAGCAGCCACAAACCCTTATATAGAGAATGGATAGACAACAGAGTCCTCCTGTATAGCACAAGAAACTATGCTCAATATCCTGTAATAAACTATAATGGAAAAGAATTTTTTAAAGCATATGTATATTCTGAATCACTTTGCTGTATAACAGAAAGTAGCATAACATTGTAAATCAACTACATTTAATAAAAAATAGAAGCCCACATTCTACAAAAAGTTTGCATTCTAAAAAAGGTCTGCAAATAGCCAAATGGAAGGGTGTTCGTTTCCTTCAGTTCCTGGAAAAACTTATTTCCATTTCCTCTACAAGTATGCCATTTTTAAGAATGAAAATGAAAATTGGTTAGAAACTATCTTTCTATGGCACACATTGAATTGTTTTAAGAAAGAAGGTGCAAGAAGGAGGAAGTCAGTCCATATTTCATCTGTCTCCACATTAATACTTCGCTAGACCCAGTTCTTGGTGATTCAACACTAATCTGGCTGCTAATGGCAAGTATAGTCTCCACAGAATCATTTTGCACATAGAATTATCCAAATACACAAGCATTAATTATATGTATTATGTAAAAAGATAATAGCATTTCCTTGACAGTGGAGAGTCGGGGGAACCTGCATCTTAGTGACTAACACCCCATTACAGATCAGGGATGTCAAGTTGACTGCAGGAGGTGAAATTTTCCAACCAGCTATTAATATTACTTCTTACTCCAAGTGCATACTCCTCAAAGTTGCTACAAATCTTAGGTATCCGTTTCTGGGATATGGATATCCCAGCAGCTACACTGCTTCTGTTTGGCAACCTAAAAGGGCAGCAAGCCTTGCATGAGCTCTTGTCACTATTTCTTTCATCTCTGAGGCTTCCATTCTTACATAAGAAGACATTGTATAAACTGCAGGGAATTTTTATGTACTTAGATTATTTTGCCCGTGTTTTCTAAAGCATCCTCTATTGTCATCATAAGAAGCAAAGACTGTCTCTTAAAGATAACAAGTTAAAAAAATGGAGAGAGAAAAAAAGTGCAGTGACTTGTCTACCCTCATTCCAAGAATCAGTGGTGACAGCAGAGGGGGTAAGAAAAATATACTTTAGCTTCCCAGGCTAATTAATGCTTTAAACCAATAGTTCTTATTGTGCCTTTTTACATTATAGTATCTCCTTCTTTCTGTCCTTTTCTTCTGGTTTGAGAACTTTTCATATACCCCCTGAGTACTGCAGTTTGGCAACAAGTGTAGGGCTGTGGTTTTCACACAACTTTTAACAATAAGATACTGTTTTTCAAGCTAACCCTTTTTTAAAGACCAAAAGCAGTGAAAACACACAATGAGCTACTATAGCTGGAAAGTAATAGTGTGATGTCTCAGAGGAAGCCCAGGGACTTCTTCACCTGGGGTCTGGAGTGGGCTCCAAAAATCTGTGAATTCCCTCAAGTTATCTGCTGTGTCAGGGAAAAGTTGGGGAAGGAGACCATACTTTGCATCAGTTTCAAAGGATCCATGAACCCGGAAAAATCTAGGGTACCTACCTTCCTCTTTAACGTGAGACTTAAGATGATCCCCACTTGCTGCAGTTCATTATTAGTGTGCTTCTGAATCAAACCTGGTGATTTTGTTGAGATCATAGTGGCTGTGCTACACTTTTGATTGTAAATTCCAGAAGATCAGATTGAATAGCCCAAACTTGTATTTCTATTACTATAATGAGTGGAGGGATGAATATTATTAATAAGCCACCATATTACTCTGGAACCTCGAACAGTTACCACACCCTTCTGGATCAGCTCATTTCTCAATAAAATTAAAATGGCATTCATTTATTCACTTGCCCATTTATTCCTTCATTTGATTAATAGGTATAGAACCCCTACTATTTATCAGGGATTGTAGCAGTAAATTAGACACATATGGCTTCTGCCTTCAGAAAGCCTCCAAGCCAGTGGCTTAATGTACAATTACCTAGAGTGTGTTATACAGAGTGCAGTAGGTCAGAAAGAGAAACAAATGTTACATATTAACATATATGTGAAATCTAGAAAAATGGTATAGGTGATCTTATTTGCAAAGCAGAAATAGAGACACAGGCATAGAGAACAAATGTGTGGATAACCAAGAGTAAAGGCAGGGTGGGAGGAATTGGGAGACGGGAATTGACACATGTACACCATTCATTCTGTGTATAAAATGGATAGCTAATGAGAACATGGTATAGCACAGGAAACTCTACTCAGTGCTCTGCGGTGACCTAAATGGGAAGGAAATCCAAAAAAGAGGGGATATGTGTATACGATAACTGATTCACTTTGCTAGACAGTAGAAACTAACACAACATTGTAAAGCACTATATTCTAATCAAAATTGAGTTTAAAAAATATACAGTTATATTTGCTGATCACAAAACATATGCTCTGTGCTTCGTTTGGCATACTGCATGCATTATCTTATTTAATTTTAACAACAGTAATGTGGGTAACCATTATTGTCTTTCCATTTTGTAGTTAAGGAAAAAGTAGAGTACTTGCTAAAAGGGCTTATAGTTTAGATTCCAGGTCATCTGCCTCTAGAGTCTGCATTTATAAGGAATTCTCTCCATTAGGATTACCTAACAGTAAATATTAGAAACCCTTCTGGAACATAGCCCACTTAGCCTGTACTTTTACCCATAAAACTGGGCCTGCCTATCCCAAATAACTAAATGTTTCTAGTCCAAGAAATGTTCCTTGTTTGTCAGGCTGTCCTAGGAGGTGCCTTTTTAAATGTTCAGCAGAAAAAGCAGACATCTGTCACTCTTAAAAACAAAACTTCATTTCTAAGTGGTGTAATTAAAATCAGAACAAGAGACTTAATAGTACTTGTGCACAGTCACCCACAGCCATTAAATAGCGTGGAAGGGCTAGCTGCAAATTCAACCAGAAAAACACACCTTACACAATGTTTATTTCATCGTAGGAAACATTATCACTGGAGAGCAATAAAGACTCATAAGTGACTTAAAATTGGGACTACCTGGCTTTGTTTTGTGTCCATGATTATGTTGCATTGTTGAGACAATAAAGTAGATCCTGAGAGAATGGAAGGGGTGCCAATGGTAGAAACACAAAGACTTCCTCCCAGGTATAAAGGAGCCAAGTGAGCAGCACTAAATGAGAACACCTGAGCATCTTGCATGGGGGCTTGAGATCACCCCAGCTCCTGCCAGGCAGCTCTCCTGGGGCTCAGAGAGGAGTTGGGTTGTTCCCCATGGAAGAAATGGATGAGATCAGCAAAGGATATGCAAAATTACAAGAAGGATAGCCTTTCTGTCCTAGAGTCTAAGAGGAAAAATGTTAAAGTAAAAAGAGGTAAAATGAATACCTGGGTGCTAACAAAAAGGGATGCAGTCGGCCCAAGGCTTCAGCGATGCCAAAAGGGTGAACTCAGAAAACACATCGCATCCTCTGATGAATTCCTGATTCTCATCGAAAAGAATGGTTCAGAGCTTACCAGTCTCTAACAGTTAAGTCTACCACGTCAAAGCCATTGCATCAGTTGGTTCTCCAGCTCTTATCTGTCATAACTTATTCCTAAACACTGAAAGTTTACCCTTGAAGCTTTCATGTTCTTCACGGATAAAGAAAGAGTCACAGTTGAGTCCTCACAAAAGTTGCCCACAAAATCCTTTTATTTTATCATTCGTATTTGTCTTCCTCTTGGTATGGATAGTATGAAATTTTCAGTTTACAAAAGGATTTAATCAACAGTGAATGTTTTGAATCAGATTAAAACACAAATATTTTAAGAGCTATGTATTTATTCTGTCCTGCTGGTTTTTTGGGTTTTTTTTTTTTCTTGTTTCTGAAGGGCAAGGCAAAGCCATAGGTGATGTAGTGAATTCTTTGCAACAGTCAGGTATGCTAAGGGTTAATAGGGATAAGTGTTTATTTTAAAAATCGGGGGGAGGGGGTCTTCCTCAGAGTTTGCCCCCTTCTCCTTGACACATCAAAAATGGGAAATTATCTATGAGACTGTTTTATTTGTCTGTGTTTTCCGGACAGCACATTTACATACTCAGGAAGGCAATCAATATAAGCAAGCCCAGGTCTTCCAGGAGTCCTTAATTACACGTCTAAGAATGCGTATGTATTGACATGTAATACTTGTGTTTCTGCAGTGTCCCCCCGCTCCAACCTTTTGAGTTGACATGTGCTGCTAAGATTCTTTGAAAGCAGTAAAATCAAGAGTGTAACAGGCAAATGCACAATGAGTTGTTAAATGTGATGGCAAAATAAAAAAATTTTTAAAGCTTCAGTCAGTATGATCAGTAAAAAAAAAAAAAAAAAGACAGCCAGCAAACTGTCTATCATGTGATGAAATTTGACAGTAGGGATTATGGCTTTGATGGGCCAGAACAGCTAATAGAAGAAGCTGACATTTTTGAAACCCTGCTAATTAAGGGTTCCTTCCTTAATATTAAAATAAAGTCTTTGTCTGGGTTTTATGGTTGGAGAATCAGGTGTTTTCATTAATATATGCCAGTCAGTCTTAATAAGCTTGGAGGGCAGAGGAAGTTATTATTGAGTGACCTTCTACAAAATAAGCATGTTGCTAAGGGCTCTAACCCTGCCCCGATCAGACTGATGAATCTCATTTCCAATGCAAAAGCTTCACAAGAAATCCAAGTATTCTCTGTGCAATCACAGAAAATAATCCTTGTGTCTCTTGTAATGTCCAGAATTGCCACTTACTACACTACTACTGTACAATGAATATTACAATACATATTATTTTTCTAGCACAATTGTCTACATTTCTGAATTGCTCAGAATAGAAAAACTTATTGTGAAGACACTTGTATTGAAAAGTCAGCTCATTTTAATACTTTTCAAATAGTCATCTACTCTGTTCATGAATTATAATGCTCAGAATACATCTGACAATACTAGCTTTGAAAAAGAGCTATGTCTATATTATTACATATTCATTTTCAAATAGATTTCAAACAGATTTTAAACCATTCATTGAAATTCATTGAAATGATAAATTCACAGTTGGACTTTGATTGACTCTTAATCCAATTTTACTTTTGATAAGTTTTCGCCCCTCTCTTCCCACCCACCCCCAACCTTTCTCAACCAAGATGTAGTTTTCATTCTTCTGTTGGCTTTTAAAGCAAAACTGATGGGGTATGGTATTGAAGGTTTTGATGACTATATGGAAAGCCTGTCAATGGATTGGCAAATTAAGTTAAAATCGTAAAGCACCACACCACAGGTGATTTCTGGGGCTAATTTCCAGTGTACCAATGCCTCTCATCTGAAAGTCATGTTTATTGTAACTGGCTGTTGAGTCACAACCTAGAGCAAAACTTTGAAAGAGTCTTGCAGTTACTGAGCTATCAGTAGATGATGTGAAAATGTGCAAGGGACATCTGTGGTGTTGGGGTTTTGTGGTTGCCCAGCTTTAGCCTAGCTGATCCTCATCTTGAGTCCTTTCTGCCCGTCCTAGAAAGAGAAGCTGGGTAACGCCTCTGTTGCTGGATGCAAGATCATGTACAAAGAAAACAAACCTACTAAAGTCTCTTTGGAGAAGGCGAGAGCTAGATTGAAAATTGCAGTTTGTATCATGGGTTTTGCGCTCACCCGTGGGAAACAAAAAACCATCCAAATGAGATGAGAATCTTAGACCCAGGGCTTCAATATGTGGGGCAAGAAGTTAATTTAAAGTGTGGCAGTTATCTCAGCCTACATCTATGGGAAAAAACAGTCTCTGAGACACAGACCTGAGAAGAAAAACAAGATATGACTTTTCTTATAAGTGATTTATTGAAACTGTTCTTCAGTATTTTAAAAGTATGTAAAAAGTATTTTTAAATATTTAGGGACTACCCTCATGGTCCAGTGGTTAAGACTCCACATTCTCAATATAGGGGCCCAGGTTTAATCCCTGGTCAAGGAACTAGATCCCACATGCTGCGACCTACACTTGGGGCAGCCCAATTAATAATATATATATTTAATGAACACTAGTGTAAATCCACCTCCTTAGGGTCAAAATAAATCACTGAAGAGTTTATTGAGACTTGCACCCTCCTAGGTTTAACCCGCGAGTAGGGTAGCACACCATCTCTGCCCTGGAAGCTCCGGTGTAGTTGGAACCCTCTTGTGTCTCAGATTGCCCCCGTTTTCTCAGCAAAGTCCCTGTCCCTTCTCATTCTATCCATGCGGAGTCAGCATGGGAGTTGTTTTCTCAGACACTTCAGGCTCACAGCCACCTCTGGACCCATCCACACCAGTGCTACTATTCAAAACGTGCAGACAGCAAATGATTGACAAATATTTGGTTGACTAAAGTCTTTTAAATTGTAGATTAAATCTAAAAGTTCAGTCCTGTTATTCTAAAGCCATCCCTCTATTTCTGTTTTTTTTTTTTCCTTGCATCTCTCCTCTTTAATATCATCTTTATGGTATTCTGCTACTTCTTCTGCTACTCCAGGAATTCTGTGGTTCTAGGGCAGCACTGTCCTACAGAAATAGACTGCAAACTATGTGTGTAATTTTAAACTTTCTAGTATTTAGTAGCCACATTTTAAAAAGTAAACACAAACAAGTGGGATTAACTTTAATAGTATAATAATTTTATTTATTCCCATACACCCAAAATATTTTAATATGTAATTAATAAGATGTTTTGCATTATTTTACTTGTTGTATCAAGTCTAAAACCTTCTGATTCAGACTAGCCCCTTCCAGCGACTAGTCATTCAATAGCCACAGGTGGCCACGATATTGGACAGCACAGCTCTAGTGAATATTTATGGTTTAAGTGCTGGGGTGTCTGAAACCCCTGACATAAAATGCCGATTTATGCATATGTTATCATACCATTTGTTTGGTGAAACAGAGCATAGAATTGATCAAATTTCCAAAGCAGTCTACTCTTCCCACCACCCCCAGACTCCCTACTCCAGTGTCTTAAACACAGTGCCATGGTTTAACCTCTGGAACAACTCATGTCTCTTGACTCATTTCTCTACTTGCCAGTTCTATTTACATTCCCTATTCTAACAAGACTAACTCTCTGTTATTAAACAGTTGTGAATTGAACTTATTCCTTTAAAATAGCACTTAGAGAATGCTCAGAGTATTGACTTGCTTCATAGAAAAGAACCTCAAACACTACCACAGCTGGTAGTTATAACAGCCAAAGTAAGATAGAAGTGCATTAGCCCTTTTTCTTATGGTAATTCACTAGGAATAAATTAGACACTAGACTCACAGTGCCCACATGGCATTCAGGAAGTTCCCAAGATGTGCTAAAACATATCAATAGGAAAGGTTCTAGGAGGGTCAGGAATTGCTCTCAGCATGGAGAATTTTATTTTCCCTTGTTTTCTTCATTGGTTTATTACCTCCAAAATTAATTTCTTGACATGGGCCGAGCACACACTTTCTCCAGTAGCTAAAATATTTTGGTACAGCATTTGATTTTCTTGGATGAGATTTTTCAAGCCCCTCACAGTGACAAGGAGGAGGAGAGTCATTTATGGAAACTCTGACATTCACATAATGCTTTAGTCTGAAAAAAGCAAGATGCTAGTTGAACACGATTCTTCTTTTGCTTTCTCTTAAATATAAATTTCTCTTGAGGTGTATGACTGCATTAAATTTATTAAACTTTTCTCAAATGACATTAATTTTTTGTTCTCCCAACGGCATCACTTAAGCCTTGTGACTTAGCTCCTGTCAATGGTTGATGTACCTAATCTTGTATCATAGGATTTTTGTTCAGTCGCTCAGTCATGTCTGACTCTGTGGGACCCCATGGACTGCAGCACGCCAGGCTTCCCTGTCCATCCCCATCTCCTGGAGCTTGCTCAAACTCATGTCCATTGAGTCAGTGATGCCATCCAACCATCTCTTCCTCTGTTGTCCCCTTCTCCTCCTGCCCTCAATCTTTCCCAGCATCAGGGTCTTTTCCAGTGAGTTGGCTCTTCACATTAGGTGGCCAAAGTATTGGAGCTTCAGCTTCAGCATCAGTCCTTCCAATGAATATTCAGGGTTGACTTTTTTTAGGATTGTCTGGCTTGACCTTCTGGCATTCCAAGCAAATCTGAAGAGTCTTTTCCAGCACCACAGATCAAAAGCATCAGTTCTTCAGTGCTCAGCCCTCTTTATGGTCCAACTCTCACATCCATACATGACTCCTGGAAAAACCATAGCTTTGACTATATGTATCTTTGTTGGCAAAGTATCATAGGATAACCCCTTTAAAAACTATCAGGAATGATTAATTGTATTATTTGTGTGTGTTTTATTTAGAGAAGAAAATGGCAACCCACTCCAGTATTCTTGCCTGGAGAACTCCGTGGACAGAGGAGCCTGGCAGGCCACAGTCCGTGGGGTTGCAAAGAATCAGACATGACTGAGCGACTAACACATGCTGTGTATATTTTACGATTATTACTTGTGTATGGAGAAGGCAATGGCACCCCACTCCAGTACTGTTGCCCAGAAAATCCCATGGATGGAGGAGCCTGGTAGGCTGCAGTCCATGGGGTCACTAAGAGTCAGACACGACTGAGCGACTTCTTTCACTTTCCACTTTCTTGCATTGGAGAAGGAAATGGCAACCCACTCCAGTGTTCTTGCCTGGAGAATCCTAGGGACAGAGAAGCCTGGTAGGCTGCAGTCCATGGGGTCGCTAAGAGTCGGACACGACTGAAGCGACAGCAGCAGCAGCATTACTTGTGTATATTATTATTTGTGTGTTCTAGACAATCTTAAAGTTTTAGTCATATAAACCATATTATTTTAGTGCAACTAGAAAAAAATTAAATAACCTGTATAACTTTCAAAAAGCAAATGGAAAAGTCAACCCCATAATTATTATTGCTTTTCTTATCCATTTACATTGCTTTAAAATAAAAGGGCTGTTTAGACTCAGGGAAAGAGTCAAATTTCAATTTAAATTTACAAGCATTTTCTACTTTTTCTTTCTCCCATGACCAAAAAAGAAAGAAAGAAAAAGGTATATAAAATTCACTCTGAGAATAACAAAACACACAAAAATTGAGATATATTGATACTGAAGTCTGGCTATGCGTATCATGCATCTCAGTGTATCCAGATTTAAGTGACAAATATTGAACCATGTAAAATTTGAGGATAATGGATTAACTATGCTAATATCAAGTATTTTATGTTGATTGCACTCCTTACCACCAACATAATGAAGAAGCTTTGAAAGTGACATCTTACTATTCATTTGATCTTCAGAGAGGGGAGATTTGACTTCAGTTACTTTTAAGATTGTTAATGCTTCTTTCTTGGCATTATTTCACTTTTTACAATGATGTAACCTCCAATTACATCCTTTTTTCTTTCCAGCACTGTGATAAATAATATAAAGTTGGCCTTTTCTCCCCTACAGACATTTTAAAACTTCAAAACTATAGGAACCTTATAAAACAAGGCTTTACAATTTCTTGATTTAGTCACTTTCACAAATCGCAGGACTCATGCATGTGATGTAATGTCCCCTCAGTATTACAGCATTATCTAAGTTATTTTAACTGGTGTCTCTTATTGAAAGGAAAAGGATATTGACATATTAAAACTATTCTAAAACTGGTGCTTCCATAATATGAGGTGATGGAGAAATACCTGAACCATGATTACAAGAAAAAATGAAATTCAGCATATAATTTATTTCTTCAACAGAAAAGAAGAAAATAGGGGTGAGGAATACTTCAAAGTCTAGATCTATTTTGTACATAGAATACTTGTGCTGCTGCTAAGTCGCTTCAGTCGTGTCCGACTCTGTGCAATCCCATAGAGGGCAGCCCATCAGGCTCCTCTGTCCCTGGGATTCTTCTGGCAAGAATACTGGAGTGGGTTGCCATTTCCTTCTCCAATGCATGAAAGTGAAAAGTGAAAGTGAAGTCACTTAGTCGTGCCCAACTCTTAGCCACCCCATGGACTGCAGCCTACCAGGCTCCTCCGTCCATGGGATTTTCCAGGCAAGAGTACTGGAGTGGGGTGCCTTCTAGAAGTATTTAAATATGCTTGATTGGATTCCGAGTCTCTGGAATGACCCATCCAACACTTTTGAAAATGTAGCAATTAGTGTTGATTGTTGCCTGATCTATTCAGCTATCGGTAGTGATAGCCATGGAGGCAGACCGGTTCCAAGTAACTGCCCGTATGTTTGAATCTGTATCTGCCATCTGTTCTTTATTTCCTCTTTTGTTGCATTTCTTCAACAGCCTGCCTTTTCCCCTTTCCTCTCTGAGAACTAAGTCCACTCAAAGTATCTTCTGACACTTGTTAATCAAAGTTCAGAACTGGTTATCCAGTATTCTCTTTGGATACTGTGGTTGCAAATTCTCAGGTCAGGTACTCCAAGGGTTATAGAAAATACAATATAGAAACACAGAAAAAAAGAAAAGAACTTGGCCTCACTGAGTCCCACAGGAGTTGAAATGTTTATTTCTGAAGATAAAATAAACACATGGTAAGGTATCTTTTAGCTCAGATTCTTCTAAGGGAAGGCTCTGTTAACATATCTGTGAGCAGAGAGTGGATTCATTTCTTATTTGATGACATTGGAAGGATTTTTCATTCTGCCTCATCGTTCTGATATAGAATCTTTCTTTCTTCTTGTTCTACTAATTTATACACGTATTTCTGTAACAGACCCAATGCTTTTATGTGTTTTTCTTCAGATAAGTCAGCAAATACATAGAATGAGACAGAGCTGTAAAGAACATCAAGTTTCTGTCAAAACAGTTCATAAATATTCAGTAGAGTTTCTGCAACACGTAAGAAGTTATGAAGATGGCATTAAGATACCAGTAAATCCTAAGAAAACCTATGCTAATCAAGCTATCACATCTTATTATATTTTATTCTTTTATCACTTTATTATCTCTCAGTAATATGTGACACCCCCCCGCCAAAAAAAAAAAAAGCCCTACAAATCCTAATTTGCTGAGGCGAGATAGAATTCCCGTCTTGTCCTGGGTCAGGATTTTCTAACCATGATCTCAGAGTCTCCGGGCAGTTAGGTTTCCAAACCACTTGCCACTAACACAGTCCTCTCTCAGGCATGACCTTCTATCCAAATACAGCAGGCGTCCTCTGTGGAAACAGGTCTGGCTGCAAAAGGACTCCTGATAAAGGGCTTAACCAGTAGTACCCCTGAGTCCCCTCAGTAATCTTAATGCCCTCAAGAAATCTACCCAAAAAAAGCAGCATCTTCCAAATGGTCTAAGAAATTCCACCTTAAACGGCAGATTTGATGACCTTTTTTACATGCTAAAAATGGACTTTGTATGATTGCTAAGACTGAAATATATTGAAAGAAAGAAATCAGTTTTATCATCTTGCTTTATCAAAGTACCTATCCTCTTAAGTTATTCCAGTATGAAGACGACTAGCAGTGTTGCTGCCTGCTCCTCATTTGTGGCAAACCCTTTCAATCAAAGGAGTTATGAATTCACTGATTTGCACTGTTGGTATATTGCTGTAGTTAAAAAGTATTTGCTCACCCCAGGGGGCCAGGCAAAGGCTATCGACTTGCTCGCTTGATGTAGGAAAAAGACAAATTAGTCCCCTATCCTATCCACCAGCAGGGGGACAATGACCCGACCTGGAAAAGTCAACACAAACCACTGTATAATATATTTACATTTTTTTTTTCCAGGAAACTTCAGAGGTACCAAATCAACTGTGTCTAGTGTGCAAACTGCATGCAAGCTAATAGAATGTGAAATAAATTTGAGGACGGCTAGGTGGTTTAGCTTGATTAAACCCTGTGTGTGATGGCGCTAGTGGCTATGGCTTATCCTGGAGGAACTTTGGTAACTTTGAGTGGGGAAAGGCAGAGAGAAAGGAGTTGTAACAGAATGCTGTTTCTGGATATGACTGCTTATTACTCATCACCTGTCTCCAGCCCCATATACAATCTCAGCTGTCTTCTAACACACTAAGCAAACAGGAAGAGGAAGTTTTATTTTAGAGTCTGTCAGCTAGAGTAAAGGTGGACAGGTGAGCAAATTCTCTTCTTGTGCTAGGGCAACAATTCCATTTTGCATGGATCTGTGCCTTAAGTTTAGTAAACAGAATATGTTTGCTCATTTTTTTATATTACCATATAAAATGACTGAATTTACTATAAAATGAAGAGGTTCTCATGTTTGTACCAACCAGAAGAACACAGTATTAGGGGGAAAATGCTATACCTTTCCATTATGTAAGTCAGACTATAGATCAAAGATGGGACCAATAACCAGTTTAAAGTGGAATTTCTAATTTCTACTATTGGTGATTTAAAGGGATAATTAAGGAATAATAATTTTTATGAAACTTTGTGAAAAGTCAGGTAAGGAACAAATGAACTAACCAACTAACCACAGTTCTGTCATAGACAGGGGAAAAAATTGTAAAAGATGACCTTATTATCTTTCAAAGTTCCCTGAAACCTGCTCTTTCTCAGCACTTATAAAATCCTATCATCATAAGTCAGATAAAGAAAAACAAATATAGTATATTAAAGTACATACATGGAATCTAGGAAAACGGTACTGATGAGCCTATCTCTAGGGAAGGAATAGAGACACAGACATAGGAAATGAACTCATGGACACAGCTGGGGAAGGAGAAGGTGAGATGAATCAAGAAAGTAGCATTGACATATACACTGCATGCGTGTTCAGTCATTTCAGTCATGTCTGACTCTTTGCGACCCCATGGACTGTAGCCTGCCAGGCTCCTCTGTCTATGGGATTTCCCAGGCAAGAAAACTGGAGTGGATTGTCATGCCCTCCTCCAGGGGATCTTCCCAACCCAGGGATCAAACCCATGTCTCCTGCACTGCAGGTAGATTCCTTACCACTGAGCCACCAGGGAAGCCCCATATACATGCTGCTATCTGTAAAATAGACAGCTGGTGGGAAGCTCCTGTAAAACACATGGAGCCCAGTATGGCGCTCTGTAATGACCTGGAGGGGGTGGAATGGAGGGAGTTGGTGGGACACTCAAGAGGGAGAGGAGATATACATATAGTTATGTCTGATTCACATTGTTGTACAGCAGAAACCAACACAACACTGTAAAGCAATTATCCTCCAATAAATTTTTTTTAATGTAAAGAAAAAAACTCCTATCTTTAGCTAAACTCAGTTGGCTTCTATAGAAAAAGTTATAGGTCTCAATATGTATGGCAAAAATTTGGAGGGAAGAATATATTCGGATGCTATATTGTAATTCACTTTAGAATAGAAAATGTTATAATAATAATACCAGAAATAATAAAAGGAACCAACCTAAACTTGTCCAAATCAAGCACAAATATAGCAAATTTTTAAAGCCTAAATATCCATCTTTTATTCATTCAGCAAACATTTGTGATTGACCTACTATGTATAAGACACTAGTCCCAGTTGTCAGTGGGCAAAAATTTTGAAGAGTTGGTTACTGGAAATCTGGAGTACCTAACTATAGTAATATAGGATAGAAGCCTTGTTAATTTTTCTCTGCTTCAAGCACATAACGAAGTAATGTCTGCTCATCAAGTAAAAAATTCATAGTCTTAGTTTCTGCAGTCTATTTTGAGGCACATTATTTAGTGGGAGGTGAGTTCCAAGTCCATCTTACCAAGGCAATCTTCATAAGAGAGAGAAACAGTTCACATAAGAGTTTAGTTAAAAAATAAATAAATAAAATATATATAAATAGTGAGCCAGTAAGGGTTTATATAGCCTGCCCACTAAACACCTGGGTAAACTTGAATAAGCATTTCAACTTCTCAAAACTGTGAAGTCTTCCCCTATTAAATAAGGGAAGTATCAGTAGATTTAGATGTCTTTCAGATCTCTTCCAGCCCTAAAATCTAATTAAGTGAAGTGAAAACACTATGAGAAATGTTGAAAGCGATACACAAACGTGATGATAATGATGACTCAAGGCCTATATATAAGTAGACTCTGTCTACCCCCGCGTCTACTTCACTTTAGTACACCTGCTTTCGTGCCGTCTTTTGGCCCAAGAGTCCGATGGCAAAGCATCCTTAGCCCAGAGGAGGGCCAGTCTGCTTGCTCTCAGCCTCCTCCCTCCACGGCACCCAGTGTCCTCTCCTGAACAAAAGTGTTCTCTGCTAAATAAAAGGCTATGAGACAGAGGAGCTCAGTTGTCCCTGCTCAGCCGCTCTGACTGCAGAGGTGCTACCAGAGAAGTGATAGGTTGAGTCAAGCCGCCTTTAACGGATGACCGGCCTTTTGTATATTCGAATTCTTCTGTAAAATAGGAACCATCATGCCAGTTCAACAGATTGTTATGAGAATTAGTCAAAGAAAGTCTGAAAGGTACGCGCATGTCGTGGTAGGTAGTTGCCTTCGTTGTTATTGCCGTAGTCGAGGCTCAGAGCACACTGTCTGTACCCCCTGCTGAATAGAGATGTTCCAAAGCGACCATGCGAGCCCTAAACAATTCCTCATCACAGTTGCACAGGAATATATGTGCCTTCCATCCATTCTTATCCACCAAACAGCAGCAACAAGAGCAGGCATTTGGTAGTGCTTATTTCTCTCACAAGGCAATTTCCTCTGCGTGGCTTCATCGGATTTTCGAATTTAGGCTGCAAGGCAGGTAAAGTACATCTTGTTTCCATCCCAGAGCTCAGGCCACTGCGTTGCACCATCCCACAGCGTGGCACTCCAGGGGGTGCCACCCGTGTGGAATACAATGTGAGTGGTACTTCCCCTTCCCCAGAGTCCTGCAGAGCAGCAAGACCGCCACTTGCAGAATAAGAAACTGAAGCTCAGAGAGGTTAAGTGAGTTGCCTGAGGTCACACAGCAGAGGAGGAAAAGATTCTGATCTCCAAGTCAGTTTATAACTCCAGCTATTTTATGCTTTCCCCTGTGCTGTGTGGTCTTTATCACTGTACATTCACGAAGACTATGACAGGGTCAGACTTCTCTACCAGGACACCCCAAAGCATAATATAGGATGGAGGGACTGGCACTGAGAATGCGACCCTGTCACAGACCTCAAGAGGCTGAAGAAGAGTCCTCCCTGTGTCATAACAGAACACTACCCATTGTGACTCCGTTTAGCTGTGGATGTGCTATGCTTGGGACATCATTCTGTGGAAAGAAAGCAACTGCACGTCTGTGCTTCCTCACCATATGACTGGCTCCCATGAATATTCAAGACCCAGCACCCCTAAAAAAAATCTATTACATCTCCCACCTGTGTTGTCATCTTATCACAATCTGGTCTATGCCAACAGGCACACTGCAGTATTAAGAATCAGAGTTTGAGGAAAGTGACAGAAATAGTTATTAAAGTGCTGCAATTGGACTCCACGCAAAATGAGAGTGACTTCCTCGAACTCGCTAATCCCCAAACAAAATCACCATCAAGAAATATTAAAGCACACATTTTATTAGTTTCATTTAATTTCTTAATTGCTCAAAGTCAGTTTACCCATTTATTGCTGTGTGAAATGCTTAGAGGCAAGGCGCACATTAAAGGGATTATTTCCATGTAATCCCTCCCTCCCAGAGGGTAGGAACCGCTCACTTATGAATCCTGATTTATGCTCTGTAACAGTATCAAAATGGAGGGAATCGTTATTGTAAAATGATAGAGTCAGGAGTCGGGTAATACAGGAGAGTGTAATTTAATAGCAAAGAGAAAGTACCTCATTTTCGGTAAAAGTTATGCGTGCCTGTTTCAGGAATAGCTATTAACCAAACTGAATTTAGCCTCCCATTTTTCTGGCTCTACTTCTGTTAATTGATAGATGTTGAAGATGTGTCAACTGTTAAGATTTGAATCAGATGGTGTCTGGGAGTTCGATATGATCATTTTACCGGGGCTTGGAGTTCTGGGGATAATAATTGCCCTGAGCATTCCACTCTCTGTGACAATATGCCCACCACCAGCACAGTCTTCCTTTTTGGCAGGAAAAAGAGGGCAGACACTCAGGGGAAATTTGGAAGGATGCTGCAAATGATCCAGGAAAGGCGAGTGAGGTAGGAAGCAGTCTAGGTAAACATCCACCAAGAAACTAGCGACGGTCTGAACTTCTGGCAGTTTCTGTGGTGCATCATAGCTGGCCTGAGACCATTAAACTCCAGAGGAATGGGAAAGCCATTAGTGACCCGGGAAAGAGCTTTTTCTTGTTCTGCTGCTAACACATCTCTCGCTGTCACAGTACCTATAACCAACTACAGCATTTGAGGACCATTATTGCTATTCTTGGAAAGAAGTAAGAGCGATAGCATCAGAAGGGTACAGAGGAAAGACCAGTCCTCACCAGCGACTTCTGCCCCCTCAGACAGCACATGCCCCAGACAGCACTGCAGGAGACAATGTACTTCCGTTCCAGGCTGGCCCTCTTCCAATCTTTGATATTCATTCTCTACCTTTTGTGTCAGCCTCCTACAAAGAGTATACAAGATACAACTTTTTTTTTAAAGCCCTCAAGGAGATTTGTACCATGTATTTTATTAGACTGAAGGCAAAACACGCTGATACCAGCAGGAAAAAAAAAAAATGGCTGCTTCAGACCCCAGCTGACTGACCTCTTTTGCATGGAAAATTCTCCATATGATTACAGAGCTAATGAGTAATATTTAATGAAAACATTAGGCCTTTGCATATATTTGTAAGCAGCACTTCTTCCATTTAAATTTACATAGAAATAAGCTGATGTGTATAACTATGCATCCTGGAACTCTGTGTATTTTAAGGAAAATCCTCTTTAGCTATCTCTGGCTGTTTCTATACAAAGCTCAAACTTTTCAATAAGAAAACAGTGGAATTCAGTCAATCATCCGGTTGACACCAAACATGCAAGTATTTGGTGGTGCGTGAGTAAAACAGCTGAACTCAGGCAGACTCATCCTCATTTCACAGAATGTTTTGGCTTTATGCAAACAATAGTGTATGAGAAAAAACTGGGCTAAACATGCTAAATAAATACGTGTGGGGGTAAAAAACAACAACAACAACTTTCAATTTCAAGAATCCTTAAGCATGTGAGGGTAAAGACTCAGGACAAGAATTGTTTCTGGAGGCTTCATAGATTTCCTTTCCTGCTCAGAAGCTGAATCGCAGTGGGAGCTGGATTTGAAAATGAAAAGCCTGTGACAACTTTCTTCTCCACTCTTCCCCTTCCCCTCTAGGTGGAGCTGACAGGCAGCAGTGTCTTTGACTATGTCCACCCCGGGGACCACGTGGAGATGGCAGAGCAGCTGGGCATGAAGCTTCCGCCTGGGCGGGGTCTCCTCTCACAGGGTACCGCTGAAGATGGAGCCAGCTCAGCATCTTCCTCCTCCCAGTCGGAGACCCCCGAGCCAGGTGGGACTTGCAATCCCAACATGAGGGTTGGTGGGCAGGACCTTTGCCAATGATTGCACTCAAGTTGCCAGTGTGAAGAGACTACAAATAGGTCTAATGGTATTTAACAATTCCATGCAGCTTTCTGTCCTGGGCGGTAATTAAGTAAGGAAGAGATTTGAAAATAAGAAGACATTTTAATAAGTATAATCCAGAGATCTAATTTCAGGTGAACAAAATGCACAGAAGGTACCAGTTCCTTTAGATTCTTTTTCAAATTAATGGAGGGAAAAGGTTCAGATTTGGAAAGCCCTCTGCCTTTCATTGTTACCATGGCTAAATGTAATGCATTTATTTATTTATTCAGCAAAATCGATGGCAAAGACTTTTGAATATTAGCTTGTGGAGAATTAAAGGTATTAGGGGCTTGCAGAAATCTCAGTTTCTTTTTCTTTTTTTTAAGCATCAGAAGGTACTTGAAAGATGTGAACAGATAAATTAAGGCTAAAAAGAAAACAGAAATGGCTACATTTTAAACTGCCTTTCTACCCTCAGTATTTAATTAGATCAATTGTATAGAGGAATGAACAGAGGTGACATTCCTCATTGGGATTCCTTCCAGGACTCTTATAGACTTTGCATTCAGAATGTTCCCATTTTCATTGTGTTGTACTGATGATAATTTAAGTATTAGGGGAAAATCCATTTATAAATTAAACAAAATGACTTGATATCCATCAGTCCCCTAGTTCATCAAGCTGTTCAAACACGGGGAAGATTGGCTGGTCGGCCTGGGTCTTCCGAGAGCGCTGGTAATTAGATCTGCGAAGGATTTATTCTTTGCTGATTGGGGCTTTAAATTAATTGAAGTTCCACATTTGTGGTTTTGTCCTTTTTGTACTTTTTTAGAGGAGATATTTCATATTCTTGTGTGGTGGAGTGCTTGGCCAAGCAGCAGTGGTTTAAATGTTAATTTTTCTCATGAGAAGTTTAAGATTTTTAATGAATCAAGGCCTGATTTGAAGTGCAAAGTTTTATTTGCTTACTTGGGAAATTATTTTTGCCCTCTAAAGATGTTTGTACTTTACTTGATATGTTGTTTTAAAACAGATTCACAAAACAAAAGCATTTTGTGAAAGAGAAATAGGAAAAAAGAAAAAAAAACAAAAAAACGTACCTTTGGATTAACCTTAAAATAACTCTACACACTTACAAGAAAATAATTTGATCTGCTTAGAAATAATCACAGCATATTTGTTCACACAGAAGGGAAAATACATGTTTACCTCTTTGGGAAAGATTTTAATTCCTTCTAGAATCAATGTGTGTTTCCCCATTTAAGTTAACAGAAGCTTCTAGGGCATTATTTTCTAGCGTTTGAGTGGGGATCATTCCTTCTCCAGTCCCATCCATGAGAAAAGAGGATTTAAGACTACTCCTTAGCATTTAAAGATAAAAATAATTTTGTTCCAGAGGTTAAGGGAGTCATATACTCTTGTACCATACCTCACTGACTTCACTTCACTGGGCCTGCTTTTTAGTCATTAGAATGTTCACATCTGGGTATATTTGAGAAGCAGTACATGAAAATAGTGTTCTACTCCATTCTGGAGTTGCACTGGGAAACCAGGGTTGATCATGACTCTTAAAACAGTACGTAAGAAATTAAGTTTATAAACCTTAGTATGAACAAAGACCTTGAAAAAGTGGGCTTCGTTTCCCTGAATCACAAAACCTCAAGTTAACAGGAGTCTTCAACAGTCCTTTAATCCAACCTCCAACTTATGCAACCATCCTTTCCAGCAAAACCAACAGACGCTCTTCTAATCTCTGCTGAAACTCATTCCTAACAGGAATCTATGGAACGTACAAGGCTTCCCACTCCATTGGTGAGCAGCTCTGATAGAAAGTTATCCCTAATATGGAGCCAACCTACTTTGTTGCAATTCTCCTACCCTGCCCCCACCCATCCCAGGTCTGCCCTCTGGGACATTTCAGATGGACACCTTCCTCCCCTTCACAGCCTCTCAAATATATGAAGTCAGGTTCACCAAATTCTTCCTCCCTTCTTCCTACTCCTTTTCAAGTCAAACTGCCCTCATTCTGTAAGCATTATTTAATGGCATGTTGCTAAGACCCTCACCATCCTAGCCATCTTCACCTGGCTGTGCTTATTAGTTGGTGGCCCTCTAAAAACAGGGTTCTGAGAGCTGAGTGCAGCCTTTAGATGTACTGTGACCAGTACAAAGCAGAGGGACTGTCCCCGTTCTCAGTTTAGGCTGCTGTACTGTTATTTAGCCCAGGGTTGATGTAGGCCCTATTGGCAGCCAGATCCCGCTGTTCATTCATATTGAACTTGATGTCTTCCCTAAACACATGTTAAGGGTGACTTGTCCCTTAAAAGAGAAGAAAAAAAAAAAATCCACAGCCTATAAACCAATTCTACTAGGAAATCCAAAACTAGAGTCAAATCAAACCGGTTTAAGATTAAATATGAAAACTCTGGTGAACCCCATGCCTGCTGAAGCACTAGGATGTGCTCCAGTCTCACTTAGCATCCTTTAATTTTGGCTATCAGAGAAATAACTAACTCCTTTACAGTGACTCTGTCAGTTATCCTTAAAGTGTAACTGAAAATTTACCAGGGTTTCTTCCCCTCCCCACCCGCAGCCACCCCAACTGATACAATGGAAAATCCTGCTTTGCACATTCCTTAACAACTTGGGCTTGTTAGCAACAATCGCATAGGAACTGTCTCTTCCTTGCTGAAGAGTGTATTTCTCACCATTAGAGACTGTTAAACTGGCTTTGCTTTCAAATTCTCTAGTGTTGGTTATTTGCAATCTTTGGCTTAAAAAGGCAATTAGATAGACTGCTCAAATACTGAAAGGCAGTGCAGGATGCTACCTTTAACTAAATATCTTCACTAGCGCAGATCATTGCTCCAGGGGAATTACTTTAAAAGTTCATGTCAGGCACTACATCCCAAAGCTGCTTATGTTTCTTAAAAGCTGAAAGAATTTTAACAAGATTTTCTAATTCTTAATAACACCAAAGAACATTTTTGAAGACTGTTGTTCACTACATCATAATCTTTTCAACTCTGATAAAACACTGATTCTTGCTTAAATAGTAGTGTAATTTGGTTGGAAAATGGATATCAATATGTGGTGATTATGAAAATGAAGGGACTAGTAGGTATGGAATTTTTCAGGAGCCCTGATGTGTTCAGTGTAGCATTACTAAGTGACTGAAATCTAAATAACATTTGGCATTATAATAAAAAGGAAATAAGTGACTAAACCAGCCTAAGAGGCAGTGATCCTGTGCCATAATAGGAATTCTATTTCTTTGAACTGCCAGTCCTGTGATTGTCTTGTCTTGAAGTAGTCTCAAGATAATGAGGGAAAAAAAAATCTGTTGATGGGACAGCCAACCCAAATAAATATTTTATATGTATGCACATTCATTAACAGTTTAATAAATATGATATTTCTTTTAGAGAAATATTAAGGCAGGCAGAAGAGAAATAAACAAGTGTCTACTTTAAAAAGTTCTAGGGTGCCTCTTTAAGGCTTCATCCAAGCATTCCCGAAGGGCTTGCTCTGTCCTGTCTACAGCCTTTCCTCTGCTCCTGTGGGGTTTGGGGTAGTTGGGGGGCGGTAGGGGGGCTGGGAAGAACCTCTGGAACATGAGGCTTAGATGGCTCAGTTTGCTTTTGTAGTTCTGTTTGTATCTTTTCATCACTCTTAACAATTAGCTATAATCTTAGCATTATGAACCTTATCCTTTTTTAAAAAAAATAAATTTCAGTGTCACATATTTTATATGCTTAATAAACAGAAAAGCAGCTCTTTCAAGAAATCCTGGAGGTACTTGAAAAATCTCCCTGTTTGGAAAGCAAAGAGTTTCTATTTCTTAGGTCGGGCCATCAAATCGTTGTGCTTTCTCCCTCCTTTTTCTTATTAAAATAGCTTGATATTTTTCTAGTTATAAAATGCATGCCCATTGTGAAAAAGTTCTGAGAATGCAGACAACAAAGAATAAAGACCTACCTACCCCTACTCCAAAATAACCACTGTTCTTGTACACTGGATATCCTTCTAGATTTTGTTGCTGTAAATATGTAGACATATATAGTTATGTAGTGGGATTTCTCTATGTGACTGAAATAAAACTATAACATACATGCCTCTATAGCCTGCTTTCTCTCACTTCACCTCACAGGCCACTTTCCCTGTCACGTTCCTCACTTTAACGTAGAATTTCCCTTCTGTCTGCAGCGGTTTGTTTCCTTCTAGCGAACAATTAACTCCTAGCCGTAGGACCACTGTCAGGAGTAACGTACCTGGGTCATGCTTGGGAGGGAATTCAGCCAGGACCAGAGACTTCGCTGCCCATTGAATGGGTGCAAGCTCACAGAGGGAGAAATCAATACCAAGTTTAGACAAGTTAGCAAAATGTATGAGACAGTACTCTCAGTGAAAAGTAAGACTAACTGCAGCAACATGGTTAACCATCGGTTGTCTGCAGCAAAGTTGACTGTGTTCTGTCTATGGTTTCAGCACATCTAGACTGTTACAGGAGGTTAAGATAATGATGGTTAGCAGTATGATCTTTATGCTGTTATGCCTACTCTACGACGTCCTGAGTATTTTAAAGGCAAGCAAAACGGAAGCAGTGGCGTGCCTACCTGAATAGAAATAATCTGTATTTTCTACATATGCCCTTGCACTGTGGGAAATTCGATCAGCTCCCATATCTGCAGGAACTCAATTCCTCTGCATTCATTAGACAACTTTCATAATACATGATATAATTAAAAGAACAAATGATTAGGAATAACAATAAAGAATGTAAAAATGTATCTGAGGATCAGATCAATATTTTATCTCCAAAGCTGTGTAGATATGAGATATAAGTATGGTTTTATGGGTGCACTATTTTCCATCTAGTATAGTGTTGGGTTGAGAGGGGATGGTTCTCTGATTTTTTTTTTTTTTTGTATTGGTTTAAGTTTCCTATCAATGAACTGAATTTAGAAGTCAGGCAAGGGAAACCATCTAACTAACCCCACATCCAACCTCAGTCCCCAGACAGTGGGACTGTATCTACAGCACTTTCTGCTGTACTGCAAATGTCAAACAGAAGGTGTAATGGATTTAATATTAGCGCTGGCCAAGGTGCTGAGGGAGCTGTTAATAATGTCACTCCAGTTATTGATCTGAAGCCTTTAAAAATCAAAGAAAAGTGAGAGATCCCCTACTGCGGAAAGACACCCAGTGACTGGTTTTTATTGCCAATATATTTCTACATATAGAGTGGCAACTTTCTGGAATTATGTTATCACCATTCATCTCTGTGAGATTTTTGGAGTCATTATATGGTAAGATAATATCATGGAGACCACTCTGCATGCTAATGCTAAAAGATCAGGCCACGTTCTTTTAGATATAAATAGAGCTTGATAATTTGTGTGGTAACTACAATATTCAAGTTGTCAAATGATAGGAGGTTTATTAGCACTAGATTTATTCATGACGACAATGTTGGACCCGCAGGAAGTATAAAACGTGAACTATGTCGTCTTGAGGATGAGCTGTCCTCTCCTTTGGCCTTTCTAAAGCTCCAACGACAAACCATGCAAGGACTCACTTGAGACAGAAGTGAATTCTGTCCTTACAATTAGTCTACCTTTTTCAGGAAACTGCTAATCCTTCAATCTGAATGGCAGTTTGTATGCAATGAAATCCCTGCTTTCCATAGTCCCCAACTAATAAATGAAATTAAAATGTATAATTTATGTTGAATGTTTATCAAACTGTAAACACACATTTAATGCCTTTCCATATTCATACAATATAAGCAAAGATAAATCCACCAGATAATGTACTACGGTTATCTCTGATGGATTGAATATGAAATGCATATCTACTGTAGCTGTAGCAAAGATCAAGACAAGTTCATGATTACCTCCGAACTGGCCTGACTCCTATTAATACCCGTGTGCACATGTTTGTGTCAAATCTAATAGTCAGAAAGCACTCTAACAGAAAGGAATTTGTTCCATAAACCAAAGCGATCATCCTGTACTGATAAACTCAGCTTTTATCCAAAAGTTATGTAGGCAAAATGATGCATTTTCCTTAGCAATGCCATCCTTATTTTGAAATGAAATAGAAACTATCTTTTGCCATTTCTGAATGAAAATGATGCATACTCTCAAAAAAAAAAAAAAAAAAGCCAGTACTGTTACAGGGACTGCCCTGCCAAACTCAGAATTCTTCTTTTGCCTCAAGAAAAGATGTAGTACCATCTTTTCCTGCAGGAAGTAGGCTTTTCTTAGATGTCTCCTCTACCCCCAGATAAACTATACAACTGCCACAGAAGAGAATACATTTCTCCAGTGCTTTCTGGTATTCAAGGCCTAGGAACACTTAGAACCTTAATTTGTGTTTGCTCCCACTTCTGTGTACTTGTCTGTGTATGATGAGAATATTTGCAAAGCAACGGTATATGTACTTCTAGGATATTGCCTAAAGGAGCTAAAGAAAACAAGGGAAATTTCCCTCCTTCCCACCAGGGTATGCTGGCCTAGCATCTCTCCCAGGCCAGCTCCCAGAATGCACAGCTGCAGCACAGGGCATCCTTGGGGTCTTGACACTCCAACCTGTGAAAAATCCGTGTTGGTGACTCACATACCTACAGAAGGGCAGCCTCCCTTTTGTTCCCAGAAAAGATGCTAGATGTTAGCCTAGTTGTATATGCCATCCTGAAACTAACATTCTCTTCCAAAATTTAGATCACAGTGGAAGCAACTCAAAAAACCACGTTAATCTAAATTAATATAATGGTATTTACAGGGTAGCAAATGGTTTGTTCAATAATAGTCGTGTAGGCCTCTTATCAAAATACACAATAGATTCACTCGGCCTATATGTACAGTATTTTCCTAAACCTTCTATTGAAGGTTCAGAAAATCAATTTTTTAAACCCATTATTTTTAACAGTTGTTTTATATAGCTTGCAAGTCATAATTTTGACTTTCCTTTCCCTATGGTGATAAGGGGTACATTTCAGCGTTTCTAAAATGAAAGCCAAGACAAGTTGTTAATGGATGATCTTTCTTCCCCATTAAAAAAAATTGTGGCTGTTTTTATCATTGGATATTAACAAATTAAATATTCTATTTCTATAACTCTTGCCTTGAACAAAGCACAAGTTGTTTGCTTTTAATACATACAACTGCACAGAAATTTCACCCCTGTCCAAATGATACCATTCTGAATTCTTCATCTCACCAAACAACAGACTTAGGAAGGATCAGTTACCTGGCATTGACTGAGCTTTGCAGGGTGCACAGATCAGAAGAGGCAGAACTGGCTGGAAACCATTTCCACCCCTAGTGAGCAATTTACTCATGATTGCTTGGGGAAAATACTGGAAATATTGCTTCTGTGTAAAGTTTGCAACTTCCAGTTGTCAGCTCTTTGCCAAGCAGTTATTCCCAAGGACAGTTTTAGAAGCAAAGCCTACTCAAGCCACAGTGAAAATGGCTGGCATTCATATCCTGCTTGGTGTACGCAGAACACAGAAACCACTAATTATAGGAGTTAATTCACACCCTAATCCCTCTGAGCAGGTCAGTGTGTTATCCTTATTTTATAGATGGGGGAAAGTGATGGAAATTCTAAATGGCTTGCTCCAAACCACACAGTTTAGTTTCTCAGCCAAAATGAGAGGAAAGGGTATAGTATTAGGGTTGCACAGGTGAGAAGCCTAGGCACGAGATAGAAAAAGGAGATAGGACCCTAGCAGGTATAGAACTAGAGGAATTTTCTCCAAGGGACTTCTAAAGTCCAGAGAGTAACCTAACAATCCCCTTATGCACATACATCATTGGGCTAAAACACCATTTGTTTTCAAATATAGTCTTTAACTGAGGATTAAAAACATCCATCTAATCCTTTCCCCTTCTTTCATCCCTACATTGAAACTCCTTATGCCACAAGGAACAGTAGCATCCAAATCAATTGTGAGCAAAACTCAGCCCTGCATCTCTTGGTTCACCTTAGCTACGTGTCTCCTTAGCCAGGAGCATAGCCAAAATTGTCTCTGTGTTTGGTCTCTGCTCTGCCTTAAGACAATGCAGGGCCAGGATCTATGCAGCATCTTCCTTTCAGAACCAGTCTCCCAAGGCAAGCAGGAGATGGAAAAGAGCCAGAAGACCAATGGGGTCCATTGGAGGTCAGCAGAGCCTCCTCAAGGTACCTTCTCATGAAACAATCGTGATTTCCTGGGACCTGTGGGAAACATCAACCCATCCATTAGTTAACAAAACCAGCCTGAGAGAGGAAGAACTTGTGTGTTTTCTCTAGTTGTTATTCACTAGGGTAAATTCAAGACCCTCCTGCTGATCAGGATTGTGTAGACTATTCAATAACCGTTCACTGCATGTTTGTCACGTGTCAGACATTAGACAAAGCACCGAAGAAACAAGGTGAAGTTCCCTGCCTTCCAGGAGCTGACCGTCATATGAAGAGCACAGGTCATTAACACAACGCAGGAGGGTGATGATGATGACAGTCAGAGCAAGGTGGTGCGTGATAGGGTAGCGTTGTATTATAAGCTACTGCTGTTGGCCCTCTTTTCAGAACTATTTGGGTTTTAAACTTAACCCTGAAATTAACAGCCCAGAAACAATGTTTCCTTGGGAGCAAGGTGCTTCGACATGCCCAGACGTATACAGACCCTAACTCTAAGGAACTTTGATGCAGATTGTTAAGGGCTTTTTCCCTCTTTGTTTGTTTAAGCAGCCTTTTTTAAAGCCTGCTGTAATTCCTGTCTACTGATCTTCCTGGCTCTGTAGAAGTGTTCTGAAGGGAAAGTGAATCCAAACGGCCTCCCTTCCACTTATACTGTGCTGATTTCTAAACTGATTTCCACTTACACTGTGCTGATAACTAAAATTCAGGAAATGCTGGCTTTGGAAAATTAAACTGACTCTTTTACCTTCTACTCAAGGTAAAACTCGTTGCAAATATTCTAATAACGTTAATGATGATATTAATAGCCTGTATAATGTTTACCTACATATTCCCACTACATGAGTGGCCATGTTTTAAGAAATGTATTTCTCAAAATATCCCTAATTAGAGAAGGTAAATGGCTATCCAGAATTAGAGAAGGTAAATGGCTACCCTACACCAGAGTAGACGGTGGCCCTGGGATTTGAACTCAGGCCATGTGATTTGAGTGCTCTACTAGGTGCTTACCAAGAACACAAGTGGTAGAAGACGCGACACGTGCCCTTAGGTCACGATTATTGTCGGTAGAAGAAAGATGACGACAAGATGACAAGAGAAGAAAGAAGGATGACCCTGCTGCTGTCCTCAATGAAGACATAAAATTGGCAAGTTGTATAAGAATTCAGGGAGAAGCTAAATGACTGTGGGTGGCTTTGATAAGGAGGGCAGACCTTCATGAAAACCAACCCAAGAGCAAAGAGGTAGAGATGATCTTCCAGGAGCCTCATCTCAATGAACAAAGTGGGAGTAAGGATACTGCATTTAGGAGGCTGGAAGGAGCCCTGTCTTCCTCCTAGAGGCAAAGATACATGCTTTTCTAGAATGCAGCCAGAGCTTGGAGCAGCCAGTATACCAGGGAAAAACATCTGAGATGGGCATTATACATTCTGAGTATAACTCATCCAGCAGAGCAGTGACCCAATGAAAATATTATTTCAAAACTTATAAATACAAAAATAAAGTTTGAATCTGGAAGGCTCCTCCCTTGAGGGACATGTTATACAATACCTATGCCTTCTGAATCCCTGCACAGCATAGCTACTAATATTCACTGAACGGTTGCCAAGTATCAAGCACTCTGCTCAGCCCATAATATGCACTACCTCATTCACTCCTCACAAGACACTATGAAGAAGGCACCATTATTTTTCCCATTTTACAGATGAAAGAACTGAGAAGAAAAGATATACAGTTAGCAGCTGGATAGCCTAGGCTTTGAAACGAAGCAGCTGGGGACACTCTCCATCCTTCCTAGGCAGCTCTGACTGTTAGTTGTCCTGATGTTATGCTGATTCCTGTCGACTGGTAACTTACATTTACTGGACTTATTCCCTGAGCCTTTATTTTTGCAAGAATAAGAAGGATGTGTTGAATAGAGCAGACTTAAAGTGAAAGAAACCATCCAAGGGGCCATTTCTTTAATCCAGAAGTGAGTGAGTAGACCTTGAGAAGAATTATTGCAAAGGAAGAAGTGACCATTTGAAACTAAGATAGAAGACAGAAAAAGGTAGAAATACACCTTGTGGTCAGTCTTTAGCCAGGAGCTAATGGTTAATAGTCTAGAAATTATATAAGTCTCAAGCTTTCATATGATTAGGATTAATGACACCATCTGTCCACTCTCATTTTTTGTATCAATTGGTAATAAAATCTGAAAATATTCAAAAATTACAAAATTACATATGCTATTTATCATCACACATTAAGATGCAAATTTCCTTAGGGTTCAAAGCTGTTCCTTTTTATAGTTTATGAAAATATATCATGTGCTTTTGGTAAAAAAAAATGTCTGCTGCTCAGTGCCTCTCACTTGTCAGGGGGTGTCCTCTCCAAATAAAAATATGAGTAAAGCATAAGGTGAAATTGGTGACATAAAAAGTTAAAACTCTGTACTTTCCTGTGTCCTGCCATCTCTTGGTTGACATCGCAAGAGTATTAAAATTATCTGTTACCTCCCTTCCCAAATTACTGCTAGTCAAAATGAAATAGAAATTGATTGAAGTGATAATATAAAAATGCATTTAAACTGTAATCAGTATTTAGGCCAATACTTTCCATTTCACAGAAGTAATATAAAAGTGTAAAAATAACAAAAGTGCAATCATCTAAGTATGGAAAACATTCACTCATTCCCTCAATCATCCCATCATCATGTATTGCATGTCCATTGAACAAGCTCAGTCCTAGAGCCTCAGACATGATATTTACTAAAAAGGTCCTTGTTCTCACAGAACATACAGTCACATAAACCACCTGACCAAAAGGATTTCAGGTGAAAAAATTCAGTTGAAAGATGCAGGTCTCCACTTCATAACCAAGAGGTAAATCTACATCAGGTCGTAAGGGACCAGTTGGGCTGTCTCTGTTTTTAAAATGCAGAGCTGACACAGATTCTAAGCCAGTACTTCCAAAAATGCGTTCTTTATCATAACTACCATGTGAGATGCTCCTCTCAACCCCTGGTAAAGAGCAGAGGAGAAAAGCTTCATTGCACATCGTCTCATTGACAATTAACAATGAACGTTAACTTAGTGAAGATTTGAAATGTGTGTGATCAATAAGTCTTTTTTTTTTTTTTTTGGTTTGAACTAGTCTTTCCCCATTTATTCGACTATGGAAAACATTTTTTTAGAAAGGAACTCCTACAGACACTCCAGAAACACATCATGATGCCCTCGATCTTATTTCTGATCCCCAGAAGCCACTCCTCCCATCCACACCAGTCTCTTCTTCCAGGGCATCCCTTGCAGGCAGGATCAGTCTGGCTTCTCAGCTCAGAGGTTCAACGGTTCAACTATCCATTTCCTCTGGTCACTCTCCCAAATGGCTCTCCTCAGTCTTCAGGGTACCCTTCAAGCTTTCCTAAAGGGGAGCTCTTAGATGAATCTAGTAATTAACTGAAAAGTTGTAAGACAAGATCTGCCAGCTCCCAGTTTCACAGCTTTAGCGCAGCCCTGGGCTTTGATTGGCGGGTCTTGCATTCCTTGTTCACCCTGTCTTCCCTATTCTTCATTTAATAAGCAGAGCAAAAGCCCAAATCTCTGGTTTCCCGCTCACCAAAGCAATTCACCAACAATTTCTGCTGTAAGGGTACAGTTATGGCTGCCCAGAGTTCTGCGCACTGCTCCCCTCCTAACCTTAGCCAGTTACCATTGGTGTGGAAACAAGAACAAGAGTGTGGATTCAAGAGCAAGCATGTTAGGGTGGCGGGACAGGAGACCCAGTGTGGTGGCGGTAATCTGTCCCTACACTGTTTTCTCTGATTTGTAGTAGCTGCACTGCCCATATTATAGATTTTAAAAATCTACTCTCTGGTTAATTTGCAGGTTGCTCAAATAACTGAGAATTGATAACATATGAAGATGAGAGCCCTAACCCAAACTGCAGGATATTCTCTTTATACTATTTCTGTAGCAGCTGCAAATATAGAAAAGTGCACAGGGTCCTCCTGGCTCTGTCCCTGTGAGAAATTTGACCTGGATCAGGTTAATTAACTTACATGTGCCTCGGTTTCCCACTGTAAAACGTTGGCCCCCTCTAGTACAAGTTTGGAGACTAACGTAGGAATAATCACCTGTTGGTTTTAACATCATACGAATTAACATTAACATTCCTTATGGGGTCGTTAGCATATTTTAAATGCTTAGAACAATAGCAGGCACGACGTAAGTGTTCTGTGAGTGTTGTCATTATTATTCATTTTGTTGAGCCAAGCATTCTCTTATTACCACAGTTATTCCTTATGGAAAGTCTGGCCAGGGCTGAGGTGACACTGTTGACTCCTGCACCAACTTGCAAGGCTTAAATTTGGGCTTCATTGTCAGAGAGAAAACTGTTCCCGTTTCCTCTCTTAAAGAGCCCAGATTCTGCATGGATCACGGTACCCAAAGGTATGCTGCGAAAAAATCACCTGAAATGGAGTCCTTCTGGAAAGAATCCATTTAGGGGGAAAGACTCTTTTGGAAATATATACTTTTCCTTCCTCCAGCCTCTCTAATGGACAGATTGTGTTTTGCAGTTTCACTTTTTTTTGTATACTCAGTTTTCTTAAAGCATGACAGAGGTGCGTAATTCTGTTCTCAGAGGTCCATCCCACTTTGGACTCAACACCGAGATAGGCCTGCTGACTTCCCCTTTCCTAAGGCTAGCATGGAAACAGCCCAAGCCCATCTTAGACTGGACCTCAGTGTTGCTCTCCAAGGGTTTGCAACTGCCAGCCTGGCCTACTAAAACATTCCGCTTATGACCCAAAGATTTAGCTGCTACATAACACATATGATGAGCTTGACTGGTATCTTTCCCTTTTATCAAGCTGGGTCATTGCGACATGGCCAGGGGTTCTGCTTCACAAAAAGACTAAGTGACACCAAATGGGATATTCAGTCTCTACAATGTATGGTTCCTTTTACTACCAAATCAGCCTTCATACACCCTCTGGTCTGTGCTGGAGAATGGGGTGGAAGTACCCACCTATTTGTCTGAACTTTAAATGAATCAATTTATTTTGTGTAGGAGGGCTTCAGCTCATCACTAATCTCGAGAGCAGAAATGAGTGTAGATCTGGGGGAATGCTCTTGTAAAAGCATGAGAGATGCCCAGATGGCCTAGCCAGAGGTCCTATATATGGTCTTAAATAAATAAATTAAGAAACTCATTTCACATAGGCCACCAAGCAGTTATGAGATGTTAATGACTTTTAGTCACTGCCAACCTGGACAAAATTCAAGCCAATGACCTATGGGTGAAAGGCTCTCTATATCCCATTACCAGTCCCCTGAGCCATCCAGTCGCCCCTGACAAGGTATTTTATCATACCCAGTACAGAGCAGTATGGCAGTCCAAATTCCTATGCCATCAGAAAATCTTCTTCAGCTATTTAAAATAAAAGAATATTTTCAGAATAGAAAAGAGGCAGAAGAGCTAGCTCCTCAAATAAAGGAAGAATTACAATTAAAAAAAAAAAAAAAAACTTTTGGAAAAAGGTACACATGGGTATACATACATACATATACATAGCATTTAGACATTTTTAAAATTCCAATATTGTTTCATCCTACTTACTCCCGTGCACATTTGATTCTGCCTCTGGATATTTAGTAACTGGCATATCTTGGAGTTCCCATTAAAAAAGTCATTAGTTTTAGTTTACCATTTGTATAAAACTGATTCGTTAAATCCTTGACGCTTTCTTTCCTAGCTTGTTTTTAAGTGTCATAAATAAATGACTTAAATGTCCCACAAGACAAATGTTCTTTAATCATCTAATGCACTCATTTATCCTAAGCCTTAACCTTAGTCCTAAATTAAGTCTGTTGCAAAAACATAACTTCATCTAAAAATACCCATCAATCCTACGTGGTTTTGATAAGCACATTTAAAAAACATAAACAATCAGACAGTTGTCAATCTGACTGAAGCCCAGTCCCATTTAAGAGTTATTCACCAAGAGCCATATTTCATGCCCATACTACCAGTGGAATTACAAAGGAGAACAGCGGGTTTTCGAGTCTTTGCAGAGAGTTCACGTTGTGAAATGGTTTGCAAGAGTATAAAATGAAACAAAGACTAGACAAGAGAGAGGATCCTTATTCCACATCAGATATGTTCTGTTTTGGGAAACTATTAATACACTGACAATGTTGCAAATGCATTAAACTTTCATGATCACATATTTAGTAAATTGCATGTCATGCCTTTGATTAATTTTCATTTGCTTATGGTCCTAAAACTCTGTGTCAAAGAATCTGGCTGCTCAGAGCTTGTACATGAGTAATGATCACCGAAAGGTTTGGTGCAAGGAGAAACGAAGTGCAAGTTTAATGGAATAAACATTCGACTAAATGGAGTACTTAATACCTCATAACTAGGAATTCACATAGTTTGGTGAAATCTTAGCTTTGACAGATTCCCAATTTAATTCTGAATTAATTTGAATGTCCTGCATTTACCAGTGGCACCCTTTTGCAGTAGGGCAAAGATAACCTTCTCATTTTTCCACTTGCTTCCTTGGGTTGTGCACAGTTATTACCACAGAGCGAGCCCCTTAGGGTTGTTGGAGGCACCCCCCACCCCACCCCATCTCCCAACCAGGGCTTTAAATTTTTTTTTAAATAGATAAGAGCGTTCAACAAATAGCCAGATTGAGAATAAACTCAAAAATTATCACCAAGGCCCTTCCTCTGCCACAATTTGTCAAATCTGCTGATAGGAAACAAATTCTATTCATAAAGATTTTATTTGGCGGGGGGGGGCACCTCTCGTGATTTGGTAGCAATTCAATTATAGTTTTGTGAGATAGTGAGCCCGGAGAGGGAATCCAGACTGACAAGAAATATGACAGGACAGTTACAGAGTGTTTATGCAATTAAACTTTCCCTGACAATACCTGCAGAATGATGAATGCGTGGGCGGAGGTATGTGAGCGCAGGCAATGCCCCACAAGTATTGCCCATTTTTCATTATTATACAACTGTTCAGATCTTTCAAGAACAGCCTGAAGTGAGGTGGAAAAGAGAGTACTGTTCTCTAGCATGTTAACCAAATGCCTCTTTTTTTTTTATTCCCTCCCTCCAAAGGGTCTTGATGTGCCAGATGATAAAAGAACATCTACTTTAGAAAAATGTTTCAAAAAGATGAAGATTTACCCTGAGCTTGACATATATTAATTTTGGATACCAAAAGAGGTTTTTATTCTTTTTTCTATCTGCAACTTTATATCACTTCCCAACCGATAGAACGGTGCATAATTAAACTGTTGGGTTATTCATTTTACGCAAGCAGGTGCAAAGGGCACTATAAAAGTAGGATTTTACCGATGGTAGATTAAGAAAGAAAGGAGAAACTTAAAAGCCTTTTGTTGAGAAACACAAAAGCTTACAGAAGAGATTAATTTGGTTGGGCAAAGTCTGTATTATACTGCCTGGGTCTTTCAGGGATATGTGAAATCAGGAAAGTTACAGGATTTCAAGAACCTCTCAAAGACTATGTGCAGTTTTTCAGCTTCTTAACAACCCTTATTTGGGATCCTTATGTGAGACCGTCAGTTTGGGGTGTGATTTTTATTTTTTTAAACTATTAAAGTACACAGATTTCTTTAAAAGAGCTTTGATTTAACTTGTATAGACTTCACCGTGGCAAAATCAGCAGTGCCCAGAGTAAGAACTGAACTGATGGCAAGGTGAATTCCTTTCAGACCCCAGAGCTTGGAGGACTCATTGTGTGGAAATGAGGGAAAGATAGTTTCAGCCTGTGGCCCCCAAGGTGCAGAGGGCTGAAGTGAAAACCACGCCTTCCCTTAATATTTACACATCTATTTAAATGAATGAGAGTTTGGAGGGGAAAGCAATGAAATCTGTCCTGGAGCTATTCATTCATTCATTTTGACTTCCGGTAAGCTGTTACTGGTATCAGTTTTTTGGTTTTTGCTTGTTTACTAGTTGATGCTCCTTTTTACATTCGTCTCTCCTTTGAGGACAATTAAAACCTTAAACTTCTGCATAGAAGTATTCAATTGTTACGACCTACCCCAATTACCACTTCCTAGAGTTGAATCTAGACCCAAAGGCAGAGAGCTATACGTGCATGCCTACCTGGATGACTGTGTTCCTGTATTGACTCTGGTTTAACGGGGAGTTTCCACTTGCCCACGTGGAGATTATTGTAAGTCAGACTTATATCTAGAGACTGGTTACATGATCCCATCAGTTTAGTAAGCTCAGTGAAATAACTGGTCTTTTCTGTATCAGCAAAAATCAATTAATCATTTATATTAGAAGCGAATTGACCATACATTTCTGTCAAACTCAGAAATCTCATATAAACCATGGTCTAAATACAAGAGTTCCTTACAGTCCTCTCTTTTACCAAAAGGCTGCACTCTCTTATGTCCCTCCCTCCACACCAAAAAAGACTGATTTTGTCAGATGTGATTTTTAACATGCACTAAAATTGATAGTTAAAAAAATATATTGTTTGCACATTACGTAGGTGTTAAAATTACATGGTAGTGTTCCTTTATTTTCAAAAACCAAACCTAATCCTGTTAATTCAAAGTGAATAACAAACAGGACTAAGACTTTTTCCCAAGTTGTTACATTTATTCAACCTGCTTGTGTTTTGTTCTTCATCATAATTATTTCCAAGTCAAATGTGCACTGATTTCCTTGCGGACCTGCGTACCTCTGACTAACTTAAAGAATTGAGCTGGGATAATTCACACAATTCCTCGGGGGTCATGTTCACTGTTTTTTTTCAAGGACATTTTTATTACAAAGCTGATGAAATTTGCATATTAATTCATTTCTTTCAATTTTTTAAGATTAAATGTTGTCAACATGTATCAGTGCGAGGCTCTGACAGTGCTGATGAAATGGGTCAGTCAAGCTTGAACATTTGGAGTAAGGCAGCCATCTGCAACCCCCTCGCCCCTTGTGGGATTCTGTGCTACCACTGAAACCTGGTTTAAAAAAAGTTTTATTCAGTGCAGGATATTAAAACATTATCTAAGAAATGATAGGTGTTAGTCTTTCCATTTACTCAGAAAGTGAATTTGACAACAAAATGGATCTAAGGAGAGCCTTGCTGACTTGGAGTTGGTGTTCCATCAGTCTTCATTAAACCATGGTCACAAAAGTTCCCTCCCTCCCCACAAAAAAAAAAAAAAAATTTCAAATTTGGTGAAAGGAATTTAGGAGAGAAGTTGAGTTTAATGTTTCCTCTCCTGGTAAGATTTAACAGTTAGTGGAGCTCTTGCCAGTCATGCTCATGGCAAGAAGTGAGGATGGGGAGAGCCGATGGGATGGTTCATAGGACCCAGTGTCCGCCCCAGAGGTAGACCCGCCCTCCGTTTTATACACGGCTAGTACACATGAGCAGTCCTTGGTCCCATCCAAAGCCTTCACAAAATGGTACCAGTGTTTACATGGAGAACTTCACCTCTGTATATATCCAGTTTAAACATTAAGCCGTATTGCTTTATCCAATTTCCTTACAGTCAAAATACATACTTCCATCAGACACTCTCAAAGAGCAAGACCACCTAAGTGAGCAAGCCCTTTAAGTGTTATATTGCCTTTCCAGATCATTGATTTCGCTGTGTCTTCGTTTTCCGAAGAAGTCTCTTTGTGATGTACATGAGACCTTTAGCAGATTCCAGAGGCCTTGCAAAGAAAAAGTTTCTGGCTGCTGTGTTAAAGTAGCAAGGACCCTTCCACCACCAAGCCTCACCTGGCCATCCCGCTAACGGGAGAACCGGCACAACACGAAAAGCACTTCTGGTATCTGGAGGCTCTTCAGGGAAGACCTCCCCACACCGCATGACCTGACGTTAGGGAGCTTCTGTAGTAGCTCACGGTCATTTTTTTTTAAAGCACTTTCTTTGAATAGGTAATTAAATCTGGTCATATACTAACCGAATTAGAGACTCAGATTTTCAAGGTTCTTACCCTTTAGCAACGTGTGTCCACTGTTTAATTCCTAGTCATAGAATTGTCTGATATATGTACAACACCATTAACTAGAAAAGTTTGTTTCCCAAACTGGGGAAAAAAAAAAAAATAGGTACACTGCATAGTAAGAAGGAACAACAGAAAGAGAAGGTAGCCTCCGAAATGGTTTTATCTTGATTTTGAATTAAACTCCCAAACTCATATTGGATTGAAAAATCAAAATCAGACTTCACATTGTCAAGTTGGAAAATGTCAGATATGAAATATTTAAACTGTGGAATACGGTCTTCGACTTTGGGTTATAAAACTTTAATTTTGTGAGTTGGTAGCACTCCAATAGTTCAATATTTTTAATTCTACAAATCCATGTTTATTAACTTTCAAGGTTTAAACAGTATCACCAAGTCTATTGAAACTAAATTATTCTGACTTGTGAGAGCTACAGGGTAGCTATAATTTGTTTTCTATTTCTACATAAGTGACAAAGACAAAAGAAAGAACAAATAAAAGGAATTGATTGCCACACAATCCCTTTTTACACTTTCAAAATGACCTAAAATTCTAGCTGATGATTAAAGCAAAGATTCAAGCCTGGTGTTTTAATTGTGGAGTTTTCAGGCATAATCAGGTAGCACTTAGCATAGGGCTGTACCTATGTGTTTTGTTTTTTTTTTAATAAAACAGCTTCCATGCTATTACTAGGGAGTTAACTGTATTCTTCTCAAAGAAGAAACGCTGCTTTTTTGTATTTTCTTTATTTAGGAAATATGAGCTGCCATTTGCTTACAACAGTTTTTAAAACCTCTACCTCGATTTCATAATACCAAAATCATCAGTTGCTAATAGCAGTGATAACTTTTCATCTTCTTCCAATTATAGTCTTTTCTTGTAACTCCTCAAGTGCTTCTTCCCTCTTCCTAGCGATTATCTAACATGTCACTATTAATCTGTTCATATATTTACTGTTTGTTCAACACCTACTATGTGCTAAGTAAATGAAGTCCTTTAATGAGACAGTTATGGTATCACAGAAGGGACCCTATACCAGGCATCAGCATCCCACAAGCCACTCCTGGTTCTGTCTCCATCAGCTGGCTATTGTTAAGCATGGATTTTGAGCCACCTTTCTCACTCACAAAATGAAACTGACATTTACTCACAGGATTGTTGAGGGAATTGCAAGCATAATAACTATGAAAATGCTTTAAAAAAAAAAAAAAACATCTAGTGTTTTAAACAGCTTGGTAGATAGTGCACCACAAGTCTTTAGGGTTCATTTTGTGACTTTTCTGCTTCTGTAGGCGAACAATGGTGTCTTGGATTTTTACGCTCTAATGCCATATCCATAGCAGCTGCTGTTGACTTCAGCATCCAAGTTAGATTATCCCACACAGTTTTTGATGGAATTCGTCCCTAACTTAATCTGTATGTAATTTAGTTTGCTGCCAGGGAAGTAAAGTACATTTGCTATAAACCCCAACTCCGGGTTGCTACCGGAAAATTCAGTGTGCTTTGTTTATTGCTTTTGTTTCATATATAATGTATATGACCTCAGGATGATTTGTTCAGGGAAGAGAACTTGAGGAGTTACCCTTATACCTAGAATCTGCTGAAGGTGTGCTGTAAAAGCATTACTTACTCCTGAGTTACCCAAATCAACTTGGAATAACGAGTTATTCTCCAGGGGCTATTTTCTCTGCAAATTTATGAGTTTACAGTTCATGTTTCTTTTTTAATGATACATCTAGCAATAGGTCTTTTCTGGGCTTTACAAAAGCCTAGCATTTCCTCCATTTCGTGTTTATGAAGCCAGCTAACAGCTCTTCTGAGTTGAAGTTCTCCAACTTTACAATGCAGGAGAAATGAAGATTTCCATCACCAGTCTTGAATATCCTGATACCTAGTCACATGACAAACTTTCCTGAGCAACTTTGTCATCTCAGTGAAGCTGCTTCCCCTGTCTGTCAGACAAGTCCTGTTCACCTGCTCTGAATTCATCACCTGTAGCCCCCACCCCGCCCCCAGCAGCTTTGACCCACAACCAGAACTTACAACAGATCACCCAGGAGGGTGGGTGAACTTTTGTTCTTGACTGGAGTGAACTCCAGTTTGGATAAACAGGCTTTGAATTATTTATTCCACAAATCAGAAAAGCTTATCTTCTTCTTTTGATATATTATGAGGGATGAGGACAAGTTGGAGGCAGCGTATCTATGGCATCAATACAAATAAAAGTTCAGTGTTTAATAATATGTGAAATTGGCAACTAATGCTTTCTCCAAAAATAATTCAGACCAGACTGAACCTGAATCAGTCTCTCAAGTGGTAACAGGAAAGTACAGTTGACTGACACCCAAAATGATGATGGAGGAGTATATGTCTTAAAGGTATAACTTATCCACTGATTTACTGAAGTTTCATTAACAATCACATGAATGACATGTGTGTATCAAAACACAGAGCAATGTTTTTCCCTTGATAATATATACTGATTTCTTTAATATGTAGATCTCTTAATGCTGGTGGCACTTGGATGAGAGATTGTTAAACTTGTTACAAAGGAATCGTTCAGTTCTTCAGCTTTGCTTTGGCAGGGTGATTAGACATACTGGCATGTCACCTCAGTGTGTCTCCTCTCACTGGGTACCATTACGATAAATGACTATGAGATCTTAATATTCCAGAAGAACATTCTGTGCTTAATACTTAAGAGGGATGTCTTCTTTCTACTGTACTTTGAATGGAGACTCATTTTACGATTTGCCCATCTGCCTTTCTGCCAAGCCTGGGCCTGAGCTGCCCTCAAGGAGCTGGGGTCCTGGTGGGGCACTGAGACAGTAATGGCAGGTGACACAGGCCATCACTTGGTCACCATCAAAGGACCAGAAAGGACAATATAAGGTGCCAAGGTACATAACAGGGGTGACCTCCAGAATTTCCAGAAGAGAAGCAAATATTATGACTGTATTCCCTTCTATTAGGAAATAGGAGCACAGAAGGAAGCAATCTGTGGCTTTTGCCTTGACACTGGGCAGTTTCTGTGCCCTTTAGGAGAAGAAGGTAGCATCTTGGTGATTGCATTCACTGAAGCTTAACTTGCTTCAAGAGACAAAACTCATTAGAGGTTACTGCCTCTCCAGCCCTTACAGGGGACTCACAGGGCCCTACAGAAATATCTTCTCCAAAGGAGATAAATCACATTTTTAGAACTTAAATATGTATATATATGTTTTCTCATCATTTTAAGTGTCCACATCCATCTTGCTTTTCAGTCATTCTGAATGGGTGCTACCCTACCCTAAATGTTAGCTTTAAAATCTTAATTTCTTCCCTGACACAGATTTCACAATGGAAACTTAAATATTCTAATAGAATTACCTGTTTAAAATAATCCCATCCGCAAAAAAAGACATTTATAAGACTATCCATTGGAACAGTTTTGCTATTGCAAAAAATTATCTATAATTAATTTATAATGGAGACTTGGCTAAATGCATGAAATTATGCCCATAGACTAAAATACTATGCTGCCATTAGAAAGAATGTGGAATATATACATACTCAAATGTGGAGGAGGTTCCAAGCTATTAAGCAGTAAAAAAAGAAAAGGCAAGAAGCAGAACGATATACACAGGCCGTTTTCATTTGTGTACCAAGAGAATAAGTGCAGACACAAGCTGACAAATGCATAAAGCACCTTTGCAGGGGTGTCTGAGAAACTGAGGACACATAAGAAACTGCCTCTGGAAGAAATTCAGGGAAATTTGGGGTCAGAGTCTGGAGGAAGCTTTGTTTTCTCTATATTCTAACCTTTTGTACTGCTTGAACTTTTTTGCCATTTTTAAAATTGAAATATAGTTAATTTTCAATGTTGAGATAGTTTCAGGTGTACAGCAAAGTGACTCAGTTATGCATACTACACACACACACACACACACACTTGTGTGTGTGTGTGTGTGTGTGTGTGTGTATTCTTTTCAAATTCTTTTCCAGAATGGGTTATTACAAGATATTGAATAGAGGCCCCTATGCTATATACTTGTTGCTTGTGTGTGTGTGTGTGTGTTGCTTACCTATTTTATATACACTAATGTGTATATGTTAATCCCAAGCTCCCAATTTATCTCCCCCCAACTCTGCTATCCTCTTCAGTAACCATAAATTTGTTTTCTATGTATGTGAGTCTAATTTTTAGCTCAGTTCTTTTGAAACCACATGCCTGCCTTAACTTTTAATGTTTTTAGTGGTTAGAAAATAATCATTTAAAAGCTGAGATAATAACTTATTTTTAAAATAACTGTCATTAGTTAAAATCAAGTAATCAAGTAAAAGGAAAATAACTTTTTTAAAGTATGCTTTTATACCTAATTTAAACAACCCTGATTATTGTAACTTTTCCAAAACCATAGTGCACTCTGAGTAAGTTCTGGGAACTCAGGAAAAATTACTTGCACTGAATCACCAAGCAGTTAGCTCCTCCAGTCGTGCAGACAGAAACTGCAGCCGGAAAGTAGCCGCGGTCACGGAAAAGGAGAAAGTGAAAGAGGATGCCGCCCTGTGACCTCTGGCAACAGACTGTGTTCAGTTTGAAATGGGCACTAATAGCACATTCGGTGCTGAAACCCTCTGCCTGAGCTAGAGTAATTAGGACTGTAAGTCAGATTTGGGATTTTTCTCTGAGGTTTCATAGCTTATGAAGTCAGCAGAACAGGGTTATTAAATCATAGCCTCGTACCAAGTCAAAGGGATTTTTCTAAACGTAGAAGACAGGGAAAATGCAAGCACCAGCTGAGCAGTCCTGTGGGTGAGGCGATGAACCCATCCCCAGCACAGCTAATGACCTGTTTTAGGGGCACAGCTCATATATTCCAAATAACAGGGGGGAAAGAATTCCAAATAGCTTAACATCATTAAACCCAAAATGCTACTGGAGCCTTCCTCGGTGGCCTCATAAAATACCTTATCCAAGTGGAGAATGGATATGCTTGCTGTAAATCATGGAAAGTTTATGCCACCCCAGATGCAAACTTCACACTAACTTGTTCACTCTGGGGAAGGTTCACAGGTTTGCTTTGTTTGGGGGTTTGGCTTGGGGTTTTTTTTCTTTTTTTTAAGCAATAATAGTCTTTGTAGGATGGCTGCCGTGTCAGCATTTATCTTGAAACTCGTGGATATGAGTTCTGACTGGAGTCACCTTTCTGACAAGTGTTATTGCGACTGTGTTTTATATCCCTGTTCAGAATGGTTTCTAATGATAATGCCCTGTCTACCTCGCTGCTTCACACTAAATTATAGATGCCACGATGACAGGGCAAACTGCATCCGAGCACAGAGCTCGACTCCTTCTCTGTGATGTCAGTGCCTCCACCCTTCTGTGCCTGGAATTAAAAATGGGGAAGCCACGATATGCAAAACATTTGTGCTTAAAAATAATGTTCTGTCAGTTATTAAACAAGTGATATTTCATTTAATCAGCTCAAGGGATTATTTTAAATGAAAAGGCAGAGAGGATGATTTTATTAACACATTCCTGCCCTAGAGTCCTACTGTAATAATTCTTTACCTGCCTAAATTAAAAAGTTATCACTCAGTCTGTCTACGGGAAGAAGTTCTGGGTGATTGGATTTTATTAGTTCTTTGATTTTCAGTGCCTCACAAATGGAGGTAAAGGCTGCAAAGCTTATCCTATAGCAGTGAGAATGTTTTAGCTACTTAATAAATCACCCCTTCTCCAGACGGTGATTGTTCCAGGACTTATAAAGCAAGTGTGTTTCTGAATACAGTATTTTATCGAAATGGGGTCTGTCTGACCAATCCACTTAGATATTTGAACCTCCCTGCAATTCATTCCATTGCTCTTGCAACTATCATGTGAGATTTAGCTACTATCCAAAATATATTTCTAAACATAGTTTAATTGTCAATTACATATAAAGCTTTATGCGAGGATCTGGAGAAAGAGGAGAGAAGGAGACAAATAAAATCGCATTTCTGGCCTTAATGGGGCTTCTAGGCAAGGCAACCATCTAAACAAAGAATACAAGGGAGTCAGTGAAACAAAGGCTGGAGGAGAAAAGATACTGACTCCAAAGTTCAAACACCTACCCTGCCCCAGTGTAACAAGCATAACCCTTGAACACCTTTTGTGAATAAGGCGTTTTATAGTTTATCAAGTATTTTCAAATACAAATTATGTTTGCTCATTTACTTCCAAAACAATCCTGTGAGGTTAGGAGTAGTATTATTTCCATTTTACAAGTGAGAAAACTGCAAACAGAGAAATATTTTTTGCCTGATCTTGTATCTCATGATTTAAACCTGAACTTCAAAGTCTTTTCTAATTATTATAGCCAAGATTGCTGACCTGGGGATCTGTTTAGTCATCCTGTGCCAAGAGGAACCCTGTGTACAAAACAGTATGTATGGATATAAGTGCATTGTTCTTGGGAAAGAGTTTCCTCAAATTCTCAAAGTAGGCTATGATTCCAAAAGAGGGTAAGAATTACTGCTTCATTAGAATCTTTCATCTGTCTTTCTCTCTGCCTTTTCATGAATGGCACTAGATTGGGTTTTTTTTTCTTGGAGAACAGGGGAGATGCCATGAGATCCAGTTTGCCTGGTATTTAGACACAGCTCCCCTGCCAGCTGCCTTTTGTCTCTGATTTCTACATAGAGGGTGTGCAGCAGTTCCTTCAGCACCTGTCCATTCAGTTATTTATTCATCCACGTGAGCACCTGTTGGTACCCACAGTGCTCCTACTGAGTCAGTCTCTATCCCAGAGGGACAAGGTATCAGTAGGTCACTAATTTGTTCTTTCAACCCAAATTCTGTGTGGATAGATCTCTACCAGATACTTTGAAGGGCATAAAGATGAAGACGAAATGGAACCTACCCTCAAGGATCTTAAAATATAGAAAGAGAAGGAAAGTGCAAGTGTTATTCAGTCATGTCAGACTCTTTGTGACCCCATGGACTGTACCCTACCAGGCTCCTCTGTCTATGGAATTCTCCAGGCAAGAATACTGGAGCAGGTAGCCATTCCCTTCTCCAGGGAATCTTCCCGATCCAGGGATCAAACCCGGGTCCTCCTGCATTGCAGGAGGATTCTTTACCATCTGAGCCACCAGGGAAGCCCAGAAAGAAAAGGAAATTGGAAGCAACTGTGAAGAATCAACACTAAATTATGGTGTAGTAGGAAGAACATAGGTTATCAAAGGTGCAGCCTTCTACAAGGCATGCAAAAATAAACAGAGGAGAACTTTCTGGAAGAGTACTTAAAAGGAGTATCTCCCGTTCCTTTCAGGTAGGTCTCTAGAGGATGTTAATTGTCACGCTCCTTCAAATTCTTTTCAAACATGCAGGTGGTATTGGTCATCTGGTCTCTGCTCCCACCCAATATCAGTATTTATCCTTATCCCTTGGGCAGAATTATCTTGGCTATATAAGGAAGGAGGGAATTCAGCCAAAAATGCATTTGGTGGGAGAGTGGCTTTCTGTTGCATTTGGAACATACTCCTATCATTTTCACTCATTTTCAGTCCTTTTGATGGATTTCTCCAGTTGGAAAGAACTCAAAACCAATTTCAGTGCAGATGCAAATAATCCTAACAAATTATTCTATAAATACACCACAAATAGCAATACTTTTTGAGGTTAATTGCTCTTACTTATCAAATAAGGAAACTGAAAAACAGAAGCTGTGTCCATGTGAAGAGAGTGGATTGAGTCTGAATCCAGAGATCTTTTTGGTTCTGGTGAACACGACTGTGCTGCCTCCAAGCTAGGAGAACCCTAACTTTCACTGGGCTAGCTCATGCTACCCAGGGACTGGTGCTGGAGAAGACTCCTGAGAGTCCCCCAGACAGCAAGGAAATCAAACCAGTCAATCCTAAAGGAAATCAACCTTGAATATTCATTGGAAGGACTGATGCTGAAGCTCTAATACTTTGGCCCCCTGATGCAACTCACTGGAAAAGACCCTGATGCTGGGAAAGATTGAGGGCAGGAGGAGAAGGGGATGACACAGGATGAGATGGTTGGATGGCATCACCGACTTGATGGACATGAATTTGAGCAAACACCAGGATACGGTGAAGGATAGAGAAGCCTGATGTGCTGCATTTCATGGGGTCACAAAGAGTTGAACATGACTTGGCAACTGAACAACAACACAAGGACTCATATCATTGTTTTTTCTTTTCAGGAGGAGCTGGAATAATATACTTAAATTCAGATAAATGTTTACAAACTCATGACATAGGCACACTTTTATAATTCCTGCAGTCTGAATGGATACATGTATATGTATAACTGAATCCCTTCACTGTTCATCTGAAACTGTCACAACATTATTAATCAGCTATACCCCAATACAAAAGTTAAAAAAAAAAAAAAGCTCTCAGACTGTTAAGGGACTCATGTCTTTTTAAAAATAATCTGTCATTTGCCAAATCCTGTTCTAGATGTGTGTGTAGGAGGTAAAGGAGGGCGTGTGATGGGGTGGGAGACAGAGACCTCACCCTGACTCTCATTAGCAGAGGAGAAATGAGAGTGGCCCCAGCTTTCTGAAGGGCCAACTAGTCAAGTTACAACTCTTGCAAACCAGGATTGAGAAAATGGGAGATGCAAGTCCATGTAACCTGTCTCCTTTCACTGAAAACATCGCCACAAATTGACAATCGTGTGTACACAATATCGACCCCAACATTTCCACTTATACCAGAAGACGTAAGTCATATTATATGGCCTCATCTATGTCGAGCTTCCTGACTAAATTAAGACATTCAGTTTTATACAGTAGATAATAAAATATAAACATCATCCCGAGACAGCTTATTTTCTTTGGAAATTGCATCAGATAGAGGAAGGAGGGCTCAGGACTGGGATATAAGAATTTCTGTACTAGTTAATGTAGAGCGTGTAAAAAAGATGCTGAAAAGAGGCATGGTTTTAATGAAGAGTATTATGACATTAAAAATTCTCCTAGCCTTAGTTCTTCTACAATCAGGGGAGTGACGTTCTACGTTGAGAAGTTACAACTGTTAAATATCCACTAGTATTCTGTATGGGAGGCAGTAGAATACAATAATAATATTAACAATGGTAATAACAGTAGCCAATAGCCCATGTGAACGACCTATAGGCTAGGCAATGTACACATATTCTCTCATTTAATTCTCACCAGACCCTTTGAGGTGATGAACCCCATTTTACAAAAGAGTTAAAAAAAACTCAGAAAGTTTAAGTACCTTATCCCACGGTTATACACCAATAAGCAGTCGGGCTCAGATTTGACCCCACAGCCCAAGTTCAAATCCACCACCCTGTATCAAGGGCAGGACATACTTGACTTTAAGTCTTGTCTTGGAGCTGGATAACTTTGGATAAGTTACTTTCCTTTCCTTTTTTTTATTGAAGTACAGTTGATTTACAGTGTCAGTTTCAGGCGTACAGCAAAGTGATTCACGTACACATGCACACATAGAAAGATAGAGGCAGATATAGATACATTCTTTTTCAATTTCTTTCCCTGTATAGGTTACTGAATATTAAGTATAGTTTCCTGTGCTATACAGTAGATTCCTGTTGGTTATCGATTTTATATATAATAATGTGCATATGTTAATCCCAAACTTCTATTTTACTTTCTTAGCTTCAATATCTGTAAAATTGCTATAATAATGCCACTTCAAAGGATCATGTGAGGATGAAAGAAAACTCTTGTCGAAAAACACAATGTAAATGCCCATATTATAGCCCACTACTTTACACATAAAAGTTCAACAAAATCTAGTGGGTTTTTAGAGAGAAAAAAGGGAGACTTGTGATAACAAATTGAAGTGACCATTTAGATGGCTAGTATAAGTTTTGAAAGTAAAGTTTTATATGTATAAATTATAATTTGTATCCATATAACTTTGTCTCTGCAGATTACTTCACTTTGAGTTGTTCTCATTCCAACTATTAATAGAACTTCAGTTGAAAATTAATTGAAAAGCTAACATGGGATTAACTGAGCCGATCACTCTCAGAACCTAGAAATTGGAGGTGCAGCTCTGCTTGTTGTTAAGACATCATTTTACTTTTCCACTACAATGGATTGCGTTTTTTAAAAACATCTCAAATATAAAAATAAAAAGTAGTTCATGCATAAAGCATGATGCCCTGAAGCATATTAGATCTGTTTATCTCTTTGTTTAAAATGAATGCTACTTGGTGTAGTTTACATAACATGGCAGGGATCAGCTTGATAAAGTGTTTATATCACCTGGGGAACATGCCGGCTCATTTCCTCAACACCTTTCCACATGACTAGCTTGCCAGCAAGTATAATAGCAAACAAAGTTTTAATAGGTCAAGAGCAGAGTAACTGCTCACATTAACAGGAGGGAGAGAGGGGCCTGACGAGTGCCAAGGCTAATAACTGACACTTGCAGCACGCATTTTTGAATGCTGCTTAATGGGGAGTTTAGAAGGAAAAGCTTGCATAAAAGCCTGAGATTACTTACAAGCTTTGGGGAGAAGGAAGAGGGGAAGTGCGGCGGCATCACTATGCGTGCACACTTGAAAATGCGGCCGCACTTTAAGGCAGGTGGCTCCTAAACCATTTCTCCATCGCTGGCGGCTTTAGCAGCTCACAATTAACTCCATTATTAAAGCTTAAGGATTGACTGCATCGCTGCCATTTTCTTTGAAGCTGTCCGAACTAAGAGAGGCTCTCGTTTTTATTTGCTTGTTGTCTAAGTGAAGCTGCTTCTTAGAGGCTGTTTTTATCATATCACATCAGTTTTGCTGAAAGCTGCAGCAAGACAGATAAACATATGGATCCATCTTGGAACCTTTTTATTTTTGCCGACCAAGAGGGGATAAAAAGTGGGATATCTTTTTTTTTTCCTTTCTCCTTTTCTTTCTTTGCATCTTTGTCTTCCTTGGGCAGTGTGATAATTTATGAAGTTAATAACATCTATGGAGTTATAGGCCCCCTTTTCCCCCCAGAAACACTCACAATAACAAGTTTCACTAAAGTTTTAGGAGCGTTCAGATGAATAGTTGTGTAGCTAACCCTGACTTTGGCAGCCCATAAATGACAGAGTATGCTCAAAAATGCATTTATCCTTTCCACATTACCAAGAGGGAGGCAAAATCTGCCACTGTATTTAAACAGAAGAATGGACAGACTTCCTTTTGTTGCCAAGTCTGTGTCTTTTGTGAGCATGCTATAATTGAAGGCCCTTTAATAACACAGGGTGTGGAGAAGCTGTGTAGAAAAAAAAATTGGGACTTCGTGTGGCATGTTCCTTGGGTCTTACCCACTGTAGCAAATAGGAAACTTTGTCAATATGTATCCAGGCTCCAGAGGGATACAGATCAGTAACTGAATCATAGGTAAATAGATAGATTAGATATGGCAGTGGCGGGAAACGCATGCCGAAAAACAAATCCACAAGAACAATTTTACAGAGCCTGCCTTCTATTTTCATAAGGAAACTAAGCCAAATAATCTGACAAGGGCGGAAATCAAATCATCTGTCAAGTTCCTCTACCTTTCATTTATCACATAGTTTAATACCATAATGAAAAATAGCAAATGAAAAATGAAGTGAATGACCAATGAAAAATGCATTCTCTGAGGATACACTAATGTGTTATTAGCCTAAATCCTCCACCCCTGTACACATATCACTGCTAGGGCAGGCCCTGTGGGCACACCACCTTTTTCATTCAAGTATGACAAACCCTGGGATAACATTAGCATCGTGACTGGGAGAGCCCTCGAGACATAAAAACGGCCCTCTATCCATTAGTCCTCTCAGGTTCTTACCCTTTTTTTATCCTTTCTTTACATCAGAATCTGAGCTACAACAGGGTGGTTGGAGGTGAGCAGAGGCCCAGTAATTCCAAATTCTGCCAAGTAACAGTGGGAAGAGAGGATGAACTATTCACTACACGTCAAAGACTGACCTTCATAATCCCCATGTAAGGTAGTGTGGACCCCATTTTCACAACTCAGGAAGCTGAAAATCAGAGCAGTTAATTTGTCCAATACCTAAAAGTGGTAGAAGGAGAATCTGGACCCAGGCTTGTTTGATAACAAACCCTGTGTCTTTCCCACTGATCATGCTACTCCTCATAATCCAAGAAGATGGAACTGTCTCACCAAGAAGATGCTAGGGTACCCACATGAGGGGACAGAGAATGACAAGGGACCTGGTCAATGGCCTTCAATACAAAATCCAAACAATAGTGGCTAATATGAATATTTACTGAGTATTTACAACATGCCCAGCATTTTTCAAAGTACAACATTAACACGTTTGATCCTCACGATAACTCTAGGAGTGAGGACTATTCTGAGTGCCTTTTCTGGCTGTTGGACCTGAGGCTCAGAGAAGTCAAGGAAGTCACCCTAGTAAATGTAAAGCTAGGAATCCACGTGAGCAGCCGGCTCCAGAGCCTGCTCCCTGACCACCACCTCGGCCCCTCCAGTCTAAAGACCAGGAGGGAAGTGAGAACTCGCCTGGGGTGAAAAGGATATAGGCCACCTGATGGTTTATTAGAAGAAAAGGTTATCATTAAGAAAATAGTTCTAGCAACAGCAACGAAATCGCTCCATTGAAATCATACCACCCACTACAATAAAATACCATTTATCTTCAATCCTCCAGTCCAAACAGTGCGAGCTTGGGGAAGAGATAACATTTATTTTACACACTTGGTACAGTCGAGCAGATTGTGGGTACTCAAATCAGTCTCTTGCTCCTAAGCCCAGATGATTAATAAGGCAGAATATATTTCTTTCTAAAGAAGCAGAGGAGTTGATTCTGATTTAGACAGTATGTGCTGTTGAGCCGCAAACCAGAATTGACCTCAGCATAATTAGGTTGGACACGGCGGAATGAGGACTTGAACACAAATCGTTCTATTTTGACAAGCAAGAGTCAAGAGCAGCTGCTTGCTTGCTTTCTCTCTCTCTTTTTTTTTTTTCAAAAGGAGGATAGTGATTATTTAATATTTGTTGAGTACCAACAGTGTCCTCAGCGCTGCGCAAGGCCTAGGAACTGGATGTTGGAAACTGCCTGAAGGGACACGTTAGCAAATTAAAATCCATAGACTCAGCATGAAGGCAGCTGAGGAGTACCTGATTACAAGACTCCACGCCCTTCCCAGAACAACAAAAAAGGAAGCGATAAGGCGAGGAAGGAAAACCTGCATTGCTCAGATGGCAGGGATGCAGTGGGGTGGAAAAGTCGACTTTAAGAGGCAGAGTGCCCACCCAAGTGAAGCTGATAGAAAGGAACAGAAACTTCAGCAGGCAAGATGGAGGGCAAAAGAAGGAAGAATAAAGTCAAAGAACAAAGACATCAAGGCAAATTATCAGCTTCTCTACGAGTCCTTCAAGGGAAGCGGCCCAGGAGGAAAGGCAGCCGCAGGTGGGGGTGTTGGGAGCAGCTTGGGGACACGCAGAGCACAGCTAAATGCCTATGTGCGTGGCGGGGAGCACGCTGGGGACATCTCTCGCCCACGGGGGGTGAGGGAAAGGGCATTTTGGGTGGTAAGGGTGGAGCTATGCCCCGGAGACAGGGATATCAAAGAAAGCTAGGGTGGAAATTACATTTCATTACCTCCCCAGGGGCCGATGCCCTCACTTGACAAGTCCTAGAGCAGCCAAAAAGGAAGCTGACCACCACCATCCCCATGGCAGCCGCTCCTATAGCCTGAAGCAGGCAGGTGTCTCCAAGGACACCTAGCTCAGGGCTCACCTCTCAGCGAGCGGGCACGGTGGCATTCTGGAAAGAAACACTGCAATAGTGGAGTCAGAGCAAATTGGAGAAGATTTAGAAGCTATGGAGTCCTTTGAAGGAGTCCCCAAAACCATGGATAAAAGAGAACTGGTGGGTGTAATGCATTCTGACTTTCAAAGGACTTTAAGAAAGAGAGAAAAGGGGGAAAAAAATAATAATAATCCTTGCAAGAGACTATTAAGCAAAATTGGTAACCATGGGGCAAACGTTAAAATTCTGTTACATCTTAAAAACTAGTTAAGAGATGGAAAGCAATGAGTGGGAATAAAAGGCCATTTCTTTCTGTAGAAAGAGGTTAATTGTGGGGAGCCCAGGGGAGAATGCTGATACCAGCTTTCTTCAGTCTTAATAACAACCTGGAAGAGGAAGATGAAAAGCAAGATGGCAAAACTTGTTGATGAAAAGGAATTATTTACGGGCATTTGAGTCATGGAAGAATCTGAGAGAGTCTAGAAAACACAGCACGTGGCAATGGGGTGGACGGGGGAGGGTCAGGAAAATTTAAAATACCCCAGCAAGTAAAAGTTCACTAAAGCAGGTAGAGGGCAATCCACCCCAGAAAGAAGGAAAAGCCTAGATCACCTGAACGGTTCTCTCCAGGGCTAGGCAGCCGGAATGTGGTTGTCTGGAGTGTGGTTCTTTTGTGGGATTAACAGATGGGGCATTGGTCATTGTGGAGACTAGTTTATCATCTGTTACTACTAAACCTGAGCTTCCTGGTTTTTCATTCTCTCTAGTTGTAAAATAAGGACAATAAAGGTGCCCTCATCCGTAGGAATATGGGGGGAGGCGGGTAAGACCTGATTTGGGTGGAAAATTCCAAGTGAGACAGTGTTACCCCATATATTTATTGATTGAATTAGTAGACAGGCCTCCAAAATACCCAAATGGCTTTTGTATTCCATTCTACTGCCTGCCTTTGGCACATACTCGAAGCTCTTTTCTGATCACAAAAATGCTTTATTTCTACAGATTGGCACCAAAGCATACCCTGCATGTGTGTCAGGCACTGTCCCTGAGAGAAAGGTTCATGAATAGGAAGGTAATCGGCTTCTTATAAGATAAGTTCTAGCTATTTCAAATCTAAAGGAAATACTGTCCCACCCCGAAGTCCAGTGAATAATATCTAAGGGAGCCAGGAAGTGAATTCACACTCTGTTCCTTCTCACCCCACTCTCCCAATCCAGGCCACCTGGAAAGCAGAGCCCACCCTCTGAAAAAATAGGAGGGCAAGAGTTGAGGGTGCCTTTGCAACTGAATTGGGTGGTGTCAGAGAGGAACAGCAGAAGTGAAGGGAAGAGGAGCTGCTACAGTAACATTTGCAAAATACTTTCCAGTTTAAGAAGTGCTTTCATGTCCTTTGGTTTGTTGAATTCTCATAACGACCTTGTTGTGGGAGTCCCACATCTCACCATTTAATAGCTGAGAAAACCAAAACCGAACCATGAAAAAGTTCATGATAGCTAATGCACAAAAAGAGCTTGGCTCTTCTCATGACACAAATCCATTCTCTTACCAAATAAGAAAAGGAAGAAATTGAGCCTGCCATTCTTCCATACTTAAATAACCTCATAGACATGGGGATGCTTGATGCTTATCATCCCTGGAATTTTTGTGGACCCTCCTTGTCCAAGGCCTGCACACACACAGGAACAGAGGGGCCTGGAGAGCTGTAGTCCATGGGGTCGGAAAGAGTCAGACTGATGGAGCGACTGACACACACACACACAAGCCCACAAACATACACTCACATACACACACACCAGCCCAGCGAGCACTTAAGGTAAATGGAAGTGGCCACTTGGACAGCCAGAGCAAACCACTGGAGACGTGTTTACATGTTCAACATTACCTTTAGGAGGTCTGTGGAGATTGGGATTTCTGTTTGCACTCATGTTAGTGATTTTCTTGGCAAATTTAATCTCTGCTAATGGCATAGGAAGTTAAAAACAATGAGACTTAATTGAACAACTTTCAGACTTTGGTGGCAACAGCAGAATTTCCTAGCAGAACACCAATTCCAGTCTCTAATGAACAGATGAATCAGAATACAGGAACATCAGTAGTTCTCATATTTCAGATCAGAGTGGAACCAAGGTGGAGGGTGAACAGTCTGGGATGGAAGAAGTTTGTGATCAGGCAGAGACATTTGAGGAGCCACTGTTGGGCTTGAGATCTCATTTACATCATTTGGAGTTAATAGGGTTTAATTTGTGAATTCTATAGTTCATCAGGCACTCTATCTATCAGATCTAGGCCCTTAAATCTATTTCTCACTTCCACTGTATAATCATAAGGGATTTGATTTAGGTCATACCTGAATGGTCTAGTGGTTTTCCCTACTTTCTTCAATTTAAGTCTGAATTTGCAGAGTACATCATGAGAAACGCTGGACTGGAAGAAACACAAACTGGAATCAAGATTGACGGGAGAAATATTAGTAACCTCAGATATGCAGATGATACCACCCTTATGGCAGAAAGTGAAGAGGAACTCAAAAGCCTCTTGATGAAAGTGAAAGTGGAGAGTGAAAAAGTTGGCTTAAAGCTCAACATTCAGAAAACGAAGATCATGACATCCGGTCCCACCACTTCATGGGAAATAGATGGGTAAACAGTGGAAACAGTGTCAGACTTTATTGTTCTGGGCTCCAAAATCACTACAGATGGTGACTGCAGCCATGAAATTAAAAGACGCTTACTCCTTGGAAGGAAAGTTATGACCAACCTAGATAGCATATTCAAAAGCAGAGACATTACTTTGCCAACAAAGGTCCATCTAGTCAAGGCTATGGTTTTTCCTGTGGTCATGTATGGATGTGAGAATTGGACTGTGAAGAAGGCTGAGCACTGAAGAATTGATGCTTTTGAACTGTGGTGTTGGAGAAGACTCTTGAGAGTCCCTTGGACTGCAAGGAGATCCAAGCAGTCCATTCTGAAGGAGA
>NW_011494814.1:120992-121098 GCF_000754665.1 Bison bison bison | reverse complement strand
GCAAATTATCAGCTTCTCTACGAGTCCTTCAAGGGAAGCGGCCCAGGAGGAAAGGCAGCCGCAGGTGGGGGTGTTGGGAGCAGCTTGGGGACACGCAGAGCACAGG
>NW_011494814.1:119261-120892 GCF_000754665.1 Bison bison bison | reverse complement strand
TGGACGTGAGTCTGAGTGAACTCCAGGAGTTGGTGATGGATAGGGAGGCCTGGCGTGCTGCGATTCATGGGGTCGCAAAGAGTCGGACACGACTGAGTGACTGATCTGATCTGATCTGAATTTGTGAATTACGTAGCTTCTCAATCACTAGACTTATAGAGTGAGTCTCAGGAAAGCATGTGTGTTGAAATCACCAAACTAATATCAAATCTCACGGATCAAGCCCAGGCAGCATACTTCTCCAACAAGCCTTTCACCTGTGTGCTAGATGAGTAGAAAATAAACGGCTTAACCTCCTTGGGAGCACCTCGCTCCTGACTACTTTCTGTCATAAATGGGAAAAACATTCAAACAAGGAATCCCCAAAGAAACGAAAAAGAAGCTGCAAGTGTGGGAACTGGCCTCAAGGCATTGCTTAGTGTCCCCAGGAAATTCTGAGGGTCCGACTCTAGTACTAAATCTTATTCATTCTAGGCTTCCATAATACAAGTGATGGAAGCCAACTGGAAATGCTTTGAGGTTCCAGCAAATAAGATGTAAAAATAGTGAACCTATTTTATAAGTGAAACCTCATTTTCTGTATATATACATTATAAACATAAACTTAGATCATCAGGTGGGCAGATAGTCCAAGATCCAGAAATGTCCTCAAAAGTGTCAGGATCCTCAGGTCATAGCCCAACCTAATCCCACAGAATTTTCGCAACATCTGCTTAAACGTTTTGCTGGGAGCAGGCACGTGTTTCCAACTCCCTCACCTTCAATACTGAAACTCCTCTCTATTATTAGTATTTTTCTTTTTACCAGACAGGGATTTCTTGCTGTAACATATACATACATGCACTGGCTAATAAAACTTCCCTGATTACCTTATAACAGCACATTAAAAATTTACTAAGATAAAATTAATGTGATTTTAATAATATTGTTTTAATATACAGACTGTCAGGTGACAAGGAGAAAACTATTTGGAATTCTGCATGCAAGATATATGCCTCTTTCGCAGCCCCTTCCAAACAATAGCTGAACTGGCAGAGGAACTTGTCTATTCACATTTCTGAGAGGTGCCTCCCAGGGGAAATGGCTGAAGTTGGGCCCTTTTAAAATGTGACCGGACAGTGCTTTTGAGACTATAATGTGGAGAACTTCCCTGCATGACAGGGGGACCAGGGCAAAGCAACACATACAGAGCGTTGTTTCCTGTACACGCTGCTGTGAGATTCAGCCAGAGAACACAACTTCAAAGAATCTTTTGATGGAGAAAAAATGTTTTCATTCACCCGTTTTATGATACTGCTGCAGGATACTTACAGTTGATTTACTATAATGATGGGACCTGGCTACTGTCCCAAAGGAAAAGAAATTCTGCCTTTCTCCCGCCACATTGATTATTCGCAGCTAGAGGTGGGGACGGGTAAGTGATGGGTTAAAGGGGAAGATGGCTGGAACGCGGCAAATAGAGATCATTAGATTCCCACCACAGTCATTTGTGCAAGGCCTGTGACCCAGGGCAGGAATGTTCCCATGGTCAGGTGCCTGCTCACACTGAACCCCAATAGACAGAGCAGACCTCCCACCTCTGTAGGGCTGCTGAGGATCTGAGGGGCTGGGGAGAAGTGGCAGGGGGGGGT
>NW_011494814.1:105523-119161 GCF_000754665.1 Bison bison bison | reverse complement strand
AGAAGTGGCAGGCTGGCTTCCACCCCATTGGGCAAGGACTCAGCCAAAGGAAGTGCCAGGACACTGTGCTGACCCACTTTGGTCCCTTCCTCTCTGTTTGTTCCCAGGCAGAAGAGATACAAAAGCATCACTATGGCATGGTGAAAAGTGAGAGAAACATTCTGGAAATTGACATGCAAATAAGCACTCCATGTAGTCCACTTTGTTCTAAAATTTCCCTTCCCTGAGACCTGGGAAAACACCCATCAGAAGAAGGGCAGTGATGAGAAGGGCTTGATGGTTCTACAGCCAGAGTCTTCCCCTTTGAGGGATGGTTTCTGTATTACCGTTTCCCGGTCTGAGCTGGCACAGGTAAAATTAAACATGCGCCCACAAATGACCGAGAAGCCAACAGGTTCAGGTGTAATAGATCTGTATTCTATGATAGCACACATGCGTCCGAGTGGCACCTTCTATGAATGATCCTAGCAGCCCGCGAGAGCCATAAGATGCAAACACACTTCACAGCCTGGGTTCCTGAAAGAAGCCAAATATTTCAAATGGGCCAAAGGCCACTGTCTCCAGAAAGCTGGCTCCTGCCCACCCAGCAGATGCACAGCTTCATGCAAAAGGACACTCAAGTTCTAGACAAGGGTCTTAAGACAGAACCCCTGCCTTGATCACTTAATCACTGTCCTTTAAATCGCCACTGCCTCTGATGACCTGGAAGTCAGGCCCCCACCAGTAGGGCACACTTCATACAGTGCTCAATATTCCAGGTGGTCAAACCTCACCTACGAAGGACAAGCTGCAGGGTGTCTGTGGGTTAAGTAATGATGAACACTAGACCCTGGAAAAGCTGGGGGTTCTTAGCGGGTGGTGCAGGCCACTAGCAGGAGGAGACATGGGTGGATGGGGGTTGAAGTGAATGCTCTGGAAGCTGGGCTCTTTATTAGGAAGTTAGTGGATTTTGATTCTAATTGAAAAAAAAAAAAACCTACTTATACCACGCGTCTCACCAATAGGAGGCTGAGTCTACGGTGTGTGGATCCCTCACCATTGTCATCTTCTTCCCCTCCCGTTATCTCCTCCCCTGTGGTTATTCCAGAGCCAGACCTTCCTGAAGTTGATCAGCCCTCCACTCCCTCACTGGAGATATTCTTTGACAGGAAAATCGAGTCACATGCTCAAGGCTCTATATTCCTTTGCTGGATTTAGCATCTACTCTCTCCCCAGGAGGATTATTTTAATTCAGTATCAATCTCATTCACTTAAAAAGAAGTTGTCATCTCATGAAATAAGCCCATAGAAAGGACAGTCCTAACTCATTCCTTCAGTGACCCAAGTGATGACTTCAAGTTCATCAAAAACTAGGTTCTTTCCATCTTTCTGCTCTTGCCACCTCAGCACACAAGCCTTGTCCTCAGCCTTGCTTCTCACATTTGTAGCAACCACAATGTCCAGATGCAGAGGAGTCTACAATTTTTTTCTTTTATCTCTTTTAAAACTTCTCCCAAAAGCCAGATTCAGCAAACATCTCCTAACTTCTCATGGTTGAAGTATACCTCTAGCAATGCGGTTATCCACGGGGGCATTGTTGACGCTTGCTTTCTCTATCATCCCATATTCAATCTGTTGACACATCCAGCCAGTTATTCCTTCAGTAGGTCCTGAATCTGAACAGGTCTCACTACCTTCCCCACCACTCCCGCACCCGGGGCTGTGGCCGCAGCCTCTCTAATGATGCTCCCACCTCCCACCCTTCCCCCGCAGTCTCAGCCCTCAATTGTGATCATGGCTCAGCTCGACTGAAAACTGCCACATGGCTTTTGTCGTCATATTCAGAGTAAAATCCCAAGTTCTTCAAGGCTGAATTCCTAATGTGGTCACATCATCCATCTCATCATCTCTCTGCCTTCACAGGCTTATCACTCTCCTTCCCAAACTCTGCTCTAGTCATGTGGCCTCCTGGCAGTTCCTTAAACACACGATGCATGGACCCACCTCTGGACCCTCCTACGGACTGTTTCTTCTTCCTGAAACACTATTTGACCAGATATCCAAATGGTCACCATCTCACTTCACTCTGTGGTCAGGGACCACCTTCACACTGAGAGCTTTCCTGGCCACACTATTTAAAATTACAACCCTGTCTCCCTACAGCCCTTGTGTTCCTCTCCCATGTCATTTTTCTCCATCACATTTCCTACCATCTCACATGCTATAGAGTTTACTTATTCATCTTTGAATGTAAGCTCCACTGGGGAGTGTTTTTACTTTTATCCCACTGCAATAACTTCAGAACCTAGAATGGGGACTGGAATAGCAGAAACTCATTAAGTACTTATTGAATGAATAAATTCTAAAACCAGTCGTAGGCAACTAGACTTTACACAGTGGCTTTAACCAATCAAGATTCCTGCCTGGAGCTAAGATTGCTTCCCCTGAATAATGCAGCTGGATGGAGGGAGGGAGGTACCTGGGAGAGAGAAATACCAAGGTGGGGGAGAGGGGTGTGGAAATAGGGTGTTTTTAAGGGGAAAAAAAGGACAGGCAGAGTTTGGGGTAACCAGTCAACAGTGCCAACTACACATTCCTTGATTTATTTCCCTTTGTAAAAACAAGATAGATAATTAACACACTGAATCCTGAGTCAGGAAAAGTACCTAGTCACTGATTCTATACTTCTCCCACATTTTGTTATCTCAAATTTTGGGGTGCATCTTGCAATCAGTGTTATCTCATGATTCTGTAATTGGCAGTTAATTTTTCTTAGTGCTTCATAAAAGTATTGTTTTGTCACTAAGTCTTGTCCAGTATGAGGTCCCTTAAACTGATGATGTCTTGGAGTCAATGAAATCCCATTGTATCCTCTGAAATATCGTATGCCTCTGAAGTTTGAAGTAACACCAAGGAAGAAAAAATTTTATCATCATTGTCCATAGACATATAAGCTGACTGCTATTAAAGAAACCAATTTTAAAATCCCTCATGATCTCTCAGAAAACTGGTCATTCTCTTTGTCTCTTGCCTTATTGGGATGCTTTGATTTAAGATAATGTCTAAACAGAGAAGCTTCGTTCAGCAGTGTCATTTGACCCAGATTGTATGTTTTTATAGCCTGAGCCAATTAGTTAAAGTGACTTTGACTATAATAGGGACCTGTGACATTCCTCAATATTATTGCATTAGTCACCCTGGAACAGTTTCTGGCTTGTGTTTGTCATCTGGCTCTGACTGTGCCTTCTTTATCCTGATATTTATATGATCGGTTGCTGGCCTATAAAATAGTCACCTCTGAGTCCTTGAAATTAAACCCTCTGCTTTTCTTTATCTCAGTAAATCCTTGGCACTCAGTGGAGCAGTGTGAATCACCTTTATTGTTCTGATTACTAATCAAGGGTTCTTTCTTTCTTCAACCTTTTTAATCTATATTAATCAAATGAGGGTTGGGCTGGGAATCAAGAAATTGGGTGATGGGGTATACCTGGGGAAATCACTTACGCTCTTTCTGCTCTCCTTTTTCTTCCTATACATGGGGAAGACTGCTCTAGATCATCTCACTCTCTTAAGTTTGTGCTGGAATGGGCTAGAGCTTCAGCCTCTGTCCTAAGGCTGCTCTTCAGGAGGACTGGGCCTCATTAAGTACACTAAGGCAATGGCAACCCACTCCAGTACTCTTGCCTGGAAAATCCTATGGACGGAGGAGCCTGGTAGGCTGCAGTCCATGGGGTCACTAAGAGTCAGACACGACTGAGCGACTTCACTTTCACTTTTCACTTTCATGCATTGGAGAAGGAAATGGCAACCCACTCCCGTGTTCTTGCCTGGAGAATCCCAGGGACAGGGGAGCCTTGGTGGGCTGCTGTCTATGGGGTCGCACAGAGTCGGACACGACTGAAGCGACTTAGCAGCAGCAGCAGCAGTTTATCTATGAAATAAACTTAAATAAGCACTGACCACAAACTCCTCGAGGGCAAAACAATGTCTCATGGATCTTTGTAATCCATCACTACACAGATGCTCCTTAAAAACAAAGACAGTTATAGATGTAAATTCTTTCTGTGCCTCCAGTGCCCTGCAGAGTGTAAGTACCTCATACCTATTTGCAGAATCACTGAATAACTGAACAATCGCACTCCAGCTGCTATTTCCCCTCAGTCTTGATGGAAGCCAGTTTTCCATTCCTTCCACGCCTTGTTTCTCTGGTCTTCCCTGTCATGTTTTTCTCCTTTTGGTAGCTCTACTTTTACATTTATTTCTTTTCCTTTTATTTTTCTCATTGGTATCATGTCATTTTTCATTAGTACAAGTCCTAGTCTCCTTATTTCTGGTAACATATATGTGACATACTTTCAAGTGTACAGTTCAGTAGCACTAAGTACATTCACATTGTACCTCTGGTGTCACCATCTCCAGAATTTTCATTACCCTAAACTAAGCCTCTGCACCTATAAAGCAAGTGCTCCCCATCTGCTCCTCCCTCTGAGCCTCTGAGACCCACCATTGGACTTCCCATCTCTATTAACTTGCCTATCCTAGAACCTCGTGTAAGTGGGATCCTACTCGTTCCTGCATTTAGGGCTTTTCCCTTGCTCCTTCTGACCCTTATTTTCTCTGACTTTCCCTTCTTGTTTTTGTTGTTCCTTGAAGCTGCCCTCTTCCTGCCTTGTCTTCTTTTCTCTGTCCTTCTCTGCATCCTTAGTTGTACCTACGGCAGGACACTGCCTTAATATTTCCTTGTTATGAAAGTGAAAGTCGCTCAGTTGTGTCTGACTCTTTGCGATCCCATGGACTATACAGTCCATGGAATTCTCCACACCAGAATATTGGAGTGGGTAGCCTTTCCCTTCTCCAGGGGATCTTCCCAACCCAGGGATCGAATCCAGGTCTCCCGCATTGCAGGCGTGTTCTTTACCAACTGAGCTATCAGGGAAGCCCTTGTTATAGTCACACTAATTTTTAGGTTCTTATTTCATTCTTTTATAAAATTGTTCTATTATATTTAAATAAGTCACAGAACATTTAAAGGCAGAAATATTACTCATTAAAATTTTTGAAAGCAGGTTTCTAGAAAGGGCCAGCTCAGAGAATGACAGCACTAGAAAGTTAGAGAGGGAAGAGAAGGGGATTTGCAGAGAAAGCTTCGCCTGTTTGGAAACCATTGTAGAATCTGCATAAACTTAGAGGACTGTCAAATAACCTAAGCATTGTCTGGTCCCCCTCAAAAAGAAAAAATTAGCAAAGAAAGCCAATTTCCTTAGGGGCAAAAGATAGAAAGGAATCCTAGAGTTCAGCTGCAAAGGCAAACTGAGTCCTTCTCTCTGATAAGGAGCAAGATACACCTTCTAATTATTCGCATTCAATACCAACTTTCCCTGAAGTCTCAACTTCCAGAACAGATGGAAGCAAACTCTGCACCCGCCCCCTCCACCATTTTTAGACACTCTTTCATTAAGCTTAAAATTCCTTGTTTTTCTGGGTGTTTCTGTGTGTTTTGTGAAGTTGTGGACAATAAAAGCATCAGCCTTTTAAACACACATAGTGCACAGAGATAGATGTTAATGTAGAATAGTAAAGAAACATCTCATAAAATCTAGAAAATGAAGTAAAAATTAAAATCACACCAAATTCCTGATATCCTTTTGCCCACCATGTCAAACACTTTTTTGCAGACACCGGGATTCTTTGAACTATGCTGCAGCCAAAATGAAAGTTGGAGATTTCTAAGTAAATTACAACTAATAAATCTAGATTTAGTTTAAGCCATGCTATATAAGCAGCCATGGCTACTTTAGCGTGCATGGTCATAGACAATGGATCCTCCTTAAAATGGGAAAAATAAAAGAGCTTATATCTCAAAGAGTGTTGTCACAACTAAATTAAATGTGTATGTAAATCACCTGGCATTAATCCTAATTCCCTGTACCTCAGACCGGCAATGCACAAAATAAAATGGCTATTAAGAAAATCTAGCCTCTCACCCAGCGTGTGGATTTAAAATTATAATGTTGCAAATGTTGGGCTACCTGCTTTTGTAATGATTATATTTATTTTTTAAAAACTCCAAATATGAGTTAATGCATACTTCTTCAGTTTTTTAGGCCCGGGGAAAGCACAGGTCATTAGCACATGAAGCAGAGAACCAGCAGCTGGTTTGCAAACTCAAAGCAGCTTAGAGTTGTAAGAATAGCATTCCTCTTCCTTCCACTCTTTTCTCCCTTTCTTTCCCTCAATATTCCAAAGTTCCTGTTTTGTATCTTTTACCGTTGCTTGTCTGTGTAATTTGTGTTTTTCTCATTCTCTGAGTCCTTTGCATTCATCTTTTCAGACCTTTCTCTCCAGGTTCTTTCTTACTACCCTCCATCTTTCTTCCTCCTCATTTTTATTCCCTGTTTAATTCTCTCCTCTCCTGTTTTGCATTTGCATTTTCTCCTGTTCACATTTATTCTGTAGCACTTTCTAGTAAAACCAGTGACTGTAAAACTTTCTTACCATCTCGCAGTCAGGTTCATGATACCTATCCATTTCGGAAATTTATCACCCTAGAAATCTTTTACCCAAAGTCATGTTAATGATAATAGCACAACCGGAAATGTTGGTGAATACATGAATTTTGAGAACAAAATAGTAACATGTACAGAGGTACTTTGCTTTCTTTCTGATATTAGTCAGATTCACATTTGATGTGGGATTTCAGCACCAGATACCTCACAAGTACACAACAATGTTTGCTGCTCAAATTTAACTTAACATTAATCAAGCTTTTCCTTCATGTGGATTTATTTGATTCTCCTAGCAACCTCCTGTTGTAATACTGCGAGCTTCAGAGGTATAAGGTATAAACGGAGGAGAGATACATGACTGACTCAAGACTAGAGCTATTCGGTTGCTAAGCCAAACCTAGAACTCAAGCTTCTGAATTCCAGGGCATAGCCCCACTCCTGCTGCTGCTCTCCGTGTTGTGGCGTCATCCTGCCCCAGGGCACCACTGTTGTGATTCCAGTTCAGGATCCCCTGCTCTGGGACCTGGGGGACTGCTGAGCATTTCTGTCCATTCCTGTTCCTTGATCCACCCAACAATCCTAAACACAGACGTTGGAACCAGCCTGCAGAGATGTCAGCAATACCAACTACAACCATAAAAGCTGACATTTACTGAGGGCTCATCATGGGCCAAGTGATACGATTTACATGGATTGGTCTATGTATTCCACTGTACGTGGCAATTTAAAGTGACCGCAATTGAGTTCTCTAAATACTACACATCCTCCTGTGTATCTTATCAAACATTCCTAAAGCTGTTTTACAGAGAAAGCATATCTACCCATATGAAGGGAAAAGAAAAAGAATCAAAATATTAAACAGAATAAAATAAAATCAAAGTAGAACCAATAAATCTGGTCTCCAGGTCCTTTCTCTTTCTGCACTAAGTCAACAATCTATGCCATTAGCCTCACTGATGGACCAGTCCCAACCTAGCACTGAGCTAGTGACATAGGGAAATAAATCTTTATATTTAAGATTGTCTTGGCTGTTTGTTCTCGATACTAAAGGTCCTCTTGCCATAGGGAGGCACTATCTCCCTCCAAGTAGAGTCAGCCCTCCATATCTGCAGGTTCCACAGCCATGGTTTCAACCAACCATGGAGGGAAGCCTTGGATACCAAGGGCTGACCGTACTCTGACATTTTATATAAGGGACTTCAGCATCCCCGGGTGTGGTGTTCCCTGGAGGACGAGGAGGGGCTCCTCCAACCAATCCCCCATGGATCCCAGGGATGACTGTATCTATAAAACCTCCCTGTAAGAGCCTCCTATATGCCTGTGTTAACTGTTAGGGCATTGTCAGAGGACCAGAGCAGAATTGGGGGATGTTAAAATGAAAGGAAAATAAAGAAATCTCATGTCTAGAAGAAGGAACACTAGTACAATTAAGAGGGGATGGTTTGGGGTGGGGGGGAAATCTCATTACTGAATATAAATCCCAAAGAAAATGAAAGTCCTGACAATAAAAATTATTATTATATTACAGATATGAAAAGAGAAAAGCGTGGTTCTAAGTTCACTGAGAAGTTTCCCTTCGGTCTTGAGTGATTCTTCTCCAGAGCCTCCCATGAGTGCAAGCCTATAATTTTAATTGTATCTTGGCATTCTCATAAAGCAAACAGCATGCTCAGGTAGTATTTATTACCTGTTAGGAAGACTACTTATGAATATGCTTCACAAATTCCAACCACAGTGATCTACAATGGGCCTTTTCAAGGACAGAAGGGGTGAGCGGGAAGGCACGGCAGAGAAAAGTTGCTCATTAAGGGAGGGTTTGTTATCCAGAAATGTATAATTAAGGTGACGGTCCCAGCTTCTGTGACAGCCGACACTCGGGTAGTTGTTTGATTGCTGTGTGGGTCAGGGATCAGCGCCGGCGACAAGATGTAGCCACATTAGTGTGTTAGCGAACAGGTTAGGAAGTAAATTACAGCTGCCTTTCTCAAGCACATGACTATCGGTCTTCATTGTTTTGTTTTTACTGTACATCAGCAGGCCTGTGGCTTCTGAAGACTTTGTGTGACAGGTTAGGCATTTTATCCTTTGAGTAAACAGTAATCACGGTGTGAAGAAAGTGGGGCATTGGAGATTTGTCCTATTCTTTGAGAATTCCACTCTTCCTTTTTAGTTTGCTCCAAGGGCTCATTGGGGATACATATATTAAGCCCTTTAAATAGTTCATAATAAATCTTTGTCTCAGGCTGATTCTGACAGTTTTTTAAAGAGTCTTTTAAGAGAGAATCCTCAATCATTTGTTAATCCATGGGGTGATCTTCAGACTTTGGGAAAAAAATAACAGCCCGGGCTCTTGGGTAGTGAAAATACAATGTAGGAAAAAATATATAAATATGGAAAATCCCAAGAATATCATCTTACTGAGATTACTTACATGTTCTGCATGTATCTAAATGCTTTCTTTCTTCTCCAACAAGCCAAAAAGAGAAAAGAAAGTAATTGTCAAAATAGCAAGGGTTGTTATTGATAATTTTATGTTTTCTGACTAACAGGCATCTCCTAAAATGTCACAGTTTTAATTGTGTAAGAGAATATTCTTTCTAAAGTAAACTAATTCTCTTGGCAGAAAGATCATTTCTTCTTTGCCCTTGTTTCCCCTTTAGGACTCCTTCTGTCTTCCCCTAAATTACTCCCATACACACTGCTATTTTACCTGGTTGGGGAGAGGCATTCCACTTTTAGAGAAAGGATTGTGGGTGTTGGTTATTAATGTCAATAAAAACAAAAACTCTGAAGGGCAAGACATAGCTTTCAGAATAAAGACCTTTCTAGATTGGTTTTATATATTTTAGTTCCCATTTTTGGTATAAGCTAGGCTGTCAAGTATATTATATGTTTATAATTTAAAGACTACCCCAGGATTTTAGCACCAAAAGAATAATATACAACACTTAACAGAAGAAAGTAAAGGCAATATTATCTCCTATGTAAACAATTAATACCAGGCAGTCATTACAATACCTGTGCATTATTTGGACAATGAGTGGAAAATACTCTAAAGCTTCTCTGCAGAATAAAAAGAATGCTCGATCACAAGTGGTTTATATAGAAATCATTTGCTATTCTAGGGAAACTGATTTGGCTGTATTTGGTTTGCTTGTACCTAAAGTGAATCAGGCGGAAACTAAAGAACGCAAGTCCTATCGCTGAGTCATATATGACAATAAGCATCAAAAGAGGTGCATTTTCCCCAGGTTTATGATCTGAACCTCTATGTCATTTCTAAACTGCAGATTCTCAAGCGGTTAAAAAAACACCAAGAACTTTACTAATGACATGCACTTTAGTCCAGTCACTCAGTCATGTCCAACTCTTTAAGACCCCATGGACTTCAGCACGCCAGGCTTCCCTGTTCATCACCAACTCCCAGAGCCTACTCAAACTCATGTCCGTTGAGTCAGTGATGCCATCCAACCATCTCATCCTCTGTCGTCCCCTTTTCCTCCTGCCCTCAATCTTTCCCAGCATCAGGGTCTTTTCCAATGAGTCAGTTCTTCGCATCAGGTGGCCAAAGTATTAGAGCTTAAGCTTCAGCATCAGTCCTTCCAATGAATATTCAGGACTGATTTCCTTCAGGATGGACTGGGTGGATCTCCTTACAATCCAAGGGACTCTCAAGAATCTTCTCCAACACCACATTTCAAAAGCATCAATTCTGCGGCACTCAGCTTTCTTTATAGTCCAACTCTCACATCCATACATGACTACTGGAAAAACCATAGCCTTGACTAGATGGACCTTTGTTGGCAAAGTCATGTCTCTGCTTTTTCATATGCTGTCTAGGTTTGTCATAGCTTTTCTTCCAAGGAGCAAGCATCTTTTAATTTCATGGCTGCAGTCACCATCTGCAATGATTTTGGAGCCCCCCAAAAATAAAGACTCTCACTGTTTCCATTGTTTCTCCATCTACTTGCCATGAAGTGATGCGACCGGATGCCATGATCTTTGTTTTTTTTCAATGTTGAGTTTTAAGCCAACTTTTTCACTCTCCTCTTTCACTTTCATCAAGAGGCTCTTTAGTTCTTCTTTGCTTTCTGACATGAGGGTAGTATCATCTGCGTATCTGAGGTTATTGATATTTCTCCCAGCAATCTTGATTCCAGCTTGTGCTTCATCCAGCCCAGCATTTTGTGTGATGTACTCCACATGTAAGTTAAATAAGCAGGGTGACAATATACAGCCTTGACGTACTCCTTTCCCAATTTGGAACCAGTCTGTTGTTCCATGTTCGGTACTGTTGCTTCTTGACCTGCATACAGATTTTTCAGGAGGTAGATCAGGTGGTCTGGTATCCCCATCTCTTACAGAATTTTCCACAGTTTATTGTGATCCACACAGTCAAAGGCTTTGGTGTAGTGAATAAAGCAGATGTTTTTCTGAAACTCTCTTACTTCTCCAATGATCTAGAAGATGTTGGCAATTTGATCTCTGGTTCCTCTGCCTTTTCTAAAACCAGCTTGAACATCTGGAAGCTCACAGTTCATATACTGTTGAAGCTTCGGTTGGAGAAGTTTTAGCATTACTTTCCTAGTGTGTGAGATGAGTGCAATTGTGTGGTAGTTTGAACATTCTTTGGCATTGCCTTCCTTTGGGATTGGAATGAAAACTGACCTTTTCCAGTCCTGTGGACACTGCTGAGTTTTCCAGATTTGCTGGCATATTGAGTGTAGCACTTTCATAGCATCATCTTTTAGAATTTGAAATAACTTAACTGGAATTCCATCACCTCCACTAGCTTTGTTTGTAATGATGCTTCATAAGGCCCACTTGACTTTGCATTCCAGGATGTCTGGCTCTAGGTGAGTGATTATATTATCATGGTTATCTGAGTCATGAAGGTCTTTTTTGTATAGTCCTTCTATGTCTTGCCACCTCTTCTTAATATCTTCTGCTTCTGTTAGGTCCATACCATTTCTGTCCTTTATTGTGCTCATCTTTGATTGAAATGTCCCCTTGGTATCTCTAATTTTCTTGAAGAGATCTCTCATCCTTCCCTTCTTTTGTTTTCCTCTATTTCTTTGCATTGATCACTGAGAAAGGCTTTCTGATCACTCCGTGCTATTCTTTGGAACTCTGCATTCAATTGGTATATCTTTCCTTTTCTCTTTTTAGCTTCTCTTCTTTTCTCAGCTATTTGTAAGGCCTTGTCAGACAACCATTTTGCCTTTTTGCATTTCTTTTTCTTGGAGATGGTCTTAATCACTGCCTCCTGTACAATGTGATAAACCTCCAACCATAGTTCTTTAGGCACTCTGTCTATCAGATCTAATCCCTTGAATCTATTTGTCACTTCCACTGTATAATCGTAAGGGATCTGATTTAGGTCATACCTGAATGGTCTAGTGGTTTTCCCTACTTTCTTCAATTTAAGTCTGAATTTGGCAGTAAGGAATTCATGATCTGAGCCACAGTCAGCTCCTGGTCTTATTTTTACTGACTATATAGAGCTTCTCTATCTTTGGCTGCAAAGAATATAATCAATCTGATTTCAGTATTGACCATCTGGTGGTGTCCATGTGTAGAGTCTTCTCTTGTGTTGTTGGAAGAGGGTGTTTGCTATGACATGCAGATGGAGTTTATTAGAAATAAATGCAATAATAAAGTAGCAAAGTGGGCAAAGGACAGCCTACTCTTTTTTTTTTTGTATAAGAGTTTTTTTAATTTTTATTATTTTTTTTAATTTTATTTTATTTTTAAACTTTACATAATTGTATTAGTTTTGCCAAATATCAAAATGAATCCGCCACTGGTATACATGTGTTCCCCATCCTGAACCCCCCTCCCTCCTCCCTCCCCATACCATCCCTCTGGGTCATCCCAGTGCTCTAGCCCCAAGCATCCAGTATCGTGCATCGAACCTGGACTGGCATCTCGTTTCATACATGATATTTTACATGTTTCAATGCCATTCTCCCAAATCTTCCCACCCTCTCCCTCTCCCATAGAGTCCATAAGACTGTTCTATACATCATTGTCTCTTTTGCTGTCTCGTACACAGGGTTATTGTTACCATCTTTCTAAATTCCATATATATGCATTAGTATACTGTATTGGTGTTTTTCCTTCTGGCTTACTTCACTCTGTATAATAGGCTCCAGTTTCATCCACCTCATTAGAACTGATTCAAATGAATTCTTTTTAATGGCTGAGTAATACTCCATTGTGTATATGTACCATAGCTTTCTTATCCATTCATCTGCTGATGGACATCTAGGTTGCTTCCATGTCCTGGCTATTATAAACAGTGCTGCGATGAACATTGGGGTACACGTGTCTCTTTCCCTTCTGGTTTCCTCAGTGTGTATGCCCAGCAGTGGGATTGCTGGATCATAAGGCAGGCTCTACTACAAAGCCACAGTTATCAAGACAGTATGGTACTGGCACAAAGACAGAAATATAGATCAATGGAACAAAATAGAAAGCCCAGAGATAAATCCACGCACATATGGACACCTTATCTTTGACAAAGGAGGCAAGAATATACAATGGATTAAAGACAATCTCTTTAACAAGTAGTGCCGGGAAATCTGGTCAACCACTTGTAAAAGAATGAAACTAGAACACTTTCTAATACCATACACAAAAATAAACTCAAAATGGATTAAAGATCTCAACGTAAGACCAGAAACTATAAAACTCCTAGAGGAGAACATAGGCAAAACACTCTCTGACATACATCACAGCAGGATCCTCTATGACCCACCTCCCAGAATATTGGAAATAAAAGCAAAAATAAACAAATGGGACCTAATTAACCTTAAAAGCTTCTGCACGTCAAAGGAAACTATTAGCAAGGTGAAAAGACAGCCTTCAGAATGGGAGAAAATAATAGCAAATGAAGCAACTGACAAACAACTAATCTCAAAAATATACAAGCAACTCCTACAGCTCAACTCCAGAAAAATAAATGACCCAATCAAAAAATGGGCCAAAGAACTAAATAGACATTTCTTTAAAGAAGACATACAGATGGCTAACAAACACATGAAAAGATGCTCATTATCAGAGAAATGCAAATCAAAACCAGTATGAGGTACCATTTCACACCAGTCAGAATGGCTGCTATCCAAAAGTCTACAAATAATAAATGCTGGAG
>NW_011494814.1:92419-105423 GCF_000754665.1 Bison bison bison | reverse complement strand
ATCAAAACCAGTATGAGGTACCATTTCACACCAGTCAGAATGGCTGCTATCCAAAAGTCTACAAATAATAAATGCTGGAGAGGGTGTGGAGAAAAGGGAACCCTCTTACACTGTTGGTGGGAATGCAAACTAGTACAGCCACTATGGAGAACAGTGTGGAGATTCCTTAAAAAAAAAAACTGGAAATAGACAGCCTACTCTTATAGATAGATTCACTCTCATGTAAGGTCAAGTAACTGAAGACCTAGAGCACAGGCATCCATAAATACCCGGGGTCCCTGCCGTGATACGGGTGAGCCGCAAACCAATGACCACAAATGCGGGCAGGCAACAAGAAATATGTGGTGCCAGTCTTTAAAACAATCATTTGGCATTATAGAATATACCGTTTAGACTCAGATGCCATCTGATACAGTGCTAAAGTGTTGATATTAAAAATGCCAAGTGTATCATTAGAGAGTTAATGCGAAGCCGGGAAGAGGACAGTTAAGTAGTATCAACACATTTGCTTTGCACCCAGTTTGAGAAAAGGCTACTTCCACCCAATTTCACCATCACCCTTAGCAATAAATAGCCTTTATATTTTCAACTTGAAAGGAAAAGGGTAATTCTACAGCAGAGCTAATTGCGAACATTACAAATAGAATCATTAGAAAATGACCGCTTTTTTTTATCCCTACCACTTGGGAGGACTGTGGGCAGCCTTGAAAACAATATACAAATGACTTATCATCAAGATCAGATATGGGAATGATGCCTGTACATTCACTGTGATGCCTGCATGTCTCCTAGCTGACCAAGACCATAAGGATAGAGCCCTGTCTTCCTGGGAGCAAAGCAGGGTTACTTCTGCCAGGGGATTAGAGGACTTTGTTTGGGTCCTGAGATGGAGCAGTGGTCATTGAAACACGCTGTGATCATAACAGAAAGGAAACTTTGCTTAACTGAAGATGTCAAAAATAGATATTCATTAGCAAAATAACAGATATAGATAATTATCAGGTTATCTATTTCTGGCTCCTCTAAATTATTGTAAAGTATAAATACTGTTACTAAGAGTAGTCTCCAATAAATAAACCTCAATTCTTTATCGATGATGGATTTAATACAGTACTTCAGACTGAAAACATTTTGAAAAATAACCACTTCAAGATGTGCTGAAATAGAGCCATAATAAAGTCAACAAATTCTAGCTGCCTTGTCAAATTCCTGTATGATAAAAAATAATAAATTAGCAGAAGACACTGACTCAGGAGACATTTGCAGAGACCTGTCAACCAGGCTCTATCCCCAGAACACACACATTCACACAGGAAAATAAAAATTGGTCATTGTGCTGGACCCCATAACTGAGGAGGCAAATTTTAAAAGCCATACGATCGCACCAATATTCACTTGGATTTTCAGTTATTGCTTGCTTCTCAAACACTCTCCAGTGAGAAAGTTCCAGCCATTCTGAACTTTTTCTGTACCAGACACATGTGTCCCAAACCAATTTCCTGGATGTCTCCAAACTGTTTCCTGATAAGCAGGCAACTCTCATACCAACCCTTTCCTTAGTGCCACACAGAGTCCTCATTCTTCCATGAGCAGGGATGCCAGAGTTAACACATAAAAAGATAGGATTCCCAGTTGAATTTGACATGTACATGCAGTATTTGTGCTATGCCATGCTCAGCTGCATCCGAATCTTTGGGATCCCATGGACTATAGTCCAGCTGGTTCCTCTGTCCATGGGGATTCTCCAGGCAAGAATACTGGAATAGGTTGCCATTCCCTGCTCCAAGGGATCTTCCCAACCCAGGGATTGAACCCACATCCTGAATTGGCAGGTAGATTCTTTGCCAAGCACCAAAGAAAACAGTCATTGTTTATCTAAAATTCACATTTTGCAAGGTGTCCTATAATTTTATCTGAGAGCCTTCATTAGGAACAAACATCAATTGCTACCATCTTTTCCACGAATCCCACTTTTGCCTATTCACTTTAATTGAAACATTTCTTCCTTGAAGCCCACAACTTGGAACTCGCTCTGAACAGAGGCTGTGATTCATTCCTCTGCTTCTGACTCTCCCAACGTGAAAGAGCAGTGGTTATCACCCGGCGCACCCACTGCCACTTCCCCACTATTTCCCCCAATATCAGCACTTTAAAACAAACAACAACAACAAAAATAAAACAGCATTCCTTACCTGTTCTCAATGCTGCTCTCCATCGATGACGCCCACACCTTTCATTGACCGACCTCAGCGTCGGAGGCTCATGCTCTGAGGTCTGTCCAGCCCTCTCCACTAGGAGGCCACAGATGCCTGCATCAGAGTTTCCAGGAGGGGTAACAGTTCCACACACATCTCCTTGACTGCCCAAGCTCAACAAACTCATTTCCTGGCTTAACTTTAGTCGTCTATTGGCACAGCCATTCCTTGGCCTTTAACCATGCTTCGTTTTTAAAATGCCAAGTATCTGTTAGAAAAAATAGAGGAAAAGCTTTCTAAGGTATGAGAGCAACAAAAGTTTCAAAGGGAAAAATGTATAGACTTCTCTGTATAAAATTTTAAAACATTTTTGTATCAATGAACACCATAAAAAGAAGTAAAAGGCAAAAAATAGGGAAATATTTGCAAGAAATGTGGCAGAGATAGTATCCTTAATATACATATTAAGGATATATATATATATAGTTGCAAAAGAGTTGGACACTAGTGATTAATTGACTAGTCACTAAGTTGTGTCCAACTCTTTTGCAACCCCATAGACTGTAGCCAGCCAGGTTTCTCTGTCCATGGGATTTCCCAGGCAAAAATACTAGAGTGGATTGCCATTTCCTTCTCCAGGGGATCATCCCAATCCAGGGATTGAGCCCATGTCTTCTGCATTAGCAGGTGGATTCTTTACCATAGAGCCACCTGGGAAACCCTGTATGTACATATAAAATTGATAAGATAAAGAATAAAACTCAAGTGGAAAACAGAGAACATAAATATATGAATCACTAAAAAAAAATTCAAATGGCCAATAAGTATTAAAACATTATTCAACATCATTAGAAATAAAAATGCAAATTAAACACCTGAGATGTTTTTACATAATGCTTCTTAGGATATCTTCTAATTTAATATTTTTTATCAAATAACAACATTAAGATGGCAATTAATATGAACATCAAACATTGCTGATAAACATATAAACTGATACACACCACAACTTTTTTGAAAAACAAATCATACATATTAGCTTAAAAAAAAAAAAAAGTATGCTCTTTGACCCAGTAATACTTTTTCTAGAAATCTACCCAAAGACATGATAAGAAAGTTGAAGGAAGACTAATTTCCAAGAAATTCATCACCATACAATGGAATATTACACAGTCAGGAAAAATAGTGTTTGAAAGTGATGTACTGATATGGACACAAGCAGATACTATCATTACTTAATTTTAAAGCTGCCTTACAACCAAGACCAATGGAGCTCCAACATCCTTTTATTCCCCAAACAGTGTCTAATAAAAGCCCAGCTATTATCGCAGAGTGAGCTATGATTTTTAACATCAAAAAATGTGGGAGACACTCAGGTAGGATCCTAATTTTGAAATAAATATACAAATAAATAGTAAATTAGGGAGCAACAAAACATATTAGTGTTCATAGTTTCTGGGTGATAAGGTAAATGCATATTTTTTTTCTTATTTATACTTTTGCATTATCTTCCAGATTTTCTATGAACATAGGAAAAAGAGAGATATAGAGCATAAACTTGTTTAAAAGCAACAAACGCATTCTCACAAATCATCCTGGGAACAAAGCGCCCTTTACTGGCTGCCTCACCCGTAGCCCCATCCCTTCCCCGCTCGTTCTCTCCTGTTCCCCATTTCATCACTCCCTCCTCACGTGTTTGTCTCTTAACCCTCTGGAGTCCTTCTCTCTATTGTCCTTCTTTCATTCCCACTGTGTCTGCTCCCATCTCTGGCAAAAGCCCACTGTTGAGCATGGCCTAGAAAAACTACAAAGCCATTATCATCAGGGCCCCCTAGAAAACCAGTGTGCTTAAATTTGAGCCATGCAACTTCTAACTACTGTGTAATCTTATTACTTATTTTCTATCGATCCTACTTGCTTTGCCCACATGGGCTGCTCCACAGCTTTTTTTTTTTTTTTAAACTCTCAAAATCCTCTCCTTCTCGCACTTCCTTTATCTCCACAAACGACCTTTACTCTATTAAGTTGTTCAATCCTGTTCCCATCACCTTCCTCTCTCTCTCCCTCCCCTCTTTCCCTCCCCCCAACCACCACCCCCCCACCCCTGCCACCAACTCACATCCTTTTTTTTCTTCTCCCATTTCAGAGGCTCACCTCTCTTTCTCTGTTACTGATGCAATATCCCTTAGGATTTAAATTCTTCAATTAGCATTTCTAATACAGACAACTTTAAACTCAGTCCTCTCAATCAATAAACATACTCAGATCTCTTTATTTTCATCACCGATATTCACCAAAGAGAAGTACATCACGTATTTACTCAACATTTATTCCACTTTTCTACTGAAGCTGCTCTCTCTAGAGATCCCCAAAGAAATGACAATGCCAATATGTTCATCTGGGAGGCTGTCCAGTTCTTAGCAACACCTCCCTTGGTTTCCTACAGGTTAAATTTTCATCCTTAGCACATCACTTACTTTAATTTTGTCCTAAAGTCCAAAGGTAACATTTCTAGCATTTTATCAGCACTGGTGTATATCTATCCAAATAACAGTTTTCTGTAAAGCTATTTAGTGATGAAGTTGTAACTCAAATCATGAGCCAAGAGGGTGTGGCACATTTACCCCAATATCCACGTGACTTAGTCTCCTGTGCCACACAGCCAAAACGTGGTTCTCATCACTGCCAGCGCCTTACCCTGCATCACTCTTCTTTATAGTGCATCAATTACTACCAGAAACTATCACATATTTTCCCCTCCTCCCAAATGAAAACATTGTTATAAACTATCCCAGCTCATTATAGATCCTCATTACATATTTACTGTAAATAACTGAACAATGACTGAGTGAGCTATGACATCCAGTATGTGCTATTTAAAATGCTCATTGTCTTTAGGGCTGTATGCCTAGTAAGGGCCGGGAGTTCCAGGCACAGGCAAAAGATCAACCTTTAACAACCTGTAAGGTGCCCTCAGTCCCTATGCCTACAGGTGGAGAGGGATGCTTTGTGCGTCCGAGGTTTGAATCACTGCCTGAGTTTTCAGCCAGTGCTTGCATAACTGTTCCTCATCACGTGGCATTGTTGGTTAGTCACAGAGCTTTAAAGCAATGAAAAGGCAGAATGCATATGTGTGTGTTTGCGAGTGTCTCTGTAACCAGACTCCTCTATATGACTCCTTTTGAAAATATGGTATGTCGACAACATCTGTGCCTGAGATGGAGATTTGGCCAGAATGCTAAGAAAATAAACATGGCAGTTCAGCTCAATACTGGCAACCGGTTACTGCCCCATGGATAGGCTGCACAGAAGATTCATGTATATGAAATGGTATATTAAAGTAAACTTACAAAAGCAAAGAGCAATCACTGCAACCATAATTTTTTCTTCCTCTTTGGGATTCTAATTTTAAAAGCATTAAAGAAGACAGCTGCTCATGCTGTGATATGCGCTAAACAGCCCGAAGGATGGAAAAAAAATATATTTGTAGCTCATAATAACTATTGACCTTTCTGATATACAATGTTCTCTGTGTTAGCTATTCGGTTCTATCAACAGTGAAGATTGAACATGACTTTTTAATAGAAAACATGGGGTTTCAAGCTGCCTTCACAAAGGTGTTTATGTATTGTTATTTTGTTTTGTACTACAAAGACCAAGTCCTGATGCCCTTTGTCTGACATCGTGTTTGTCATTAAAAAAAAAAAAAGAAGAAGAAGAAGAAGGAAGGAAGGAGAGAAAGGAAGGAAATAAAAGAAGGAAAGAGAAAAAGAAAAAAAAAGCCTCAACATTACTGAGTATGTTTTATATGAGGAATTGGCTCGTAACCACTTTATAGTTGTGATAAAAGCATTGCCACACTCGATCCCATACGCACTACTGGTAATGGAATCCAAGAGGCATCCCGGGAGGACGTACTATATTTTTCTCCCAGAATGGATCCCTCAAGTGGCAACATTTATAGGGAGTCTCCAGGAAGATTTAAAACCGTCGCCTGCAGTATTCAGATGGCAGGTGCTTGAGAGCACGCAGCCTGCTGCCGAACGGGTCACGCCGGATGTCATACACTCTCAAAGGCCATCTTTACAATACCCAGTTTTTCCCGTTGAACTTTCCTGATGCTTAGGAGTTGTGTACAGAAACACCCACTGGTAGCAGCTTGACTCTGACACTGTGTGTATTTCCCCGGAGTGGTATCATCCAAACACCAACTGTGGAGCAGCAGGCGGCAGCTGAACGCACTCCTCTCCCTCGGGGGACAGCCTCCCCAAGTAGCAACCCCTGCCAGGCGCAGGAAGCCTGAATGCCAACCTCATGCATCCCGATTCTCATCCCAGGCAGGCAGATACTGCCGGGGAGCTCATGCTGACAGGTGGCATGGGTTCGCAGATTATTATTGTTTTCCTCTTCTTTTTTTTGGCGGATTATTTTTAACGTTACTTTAAAAGGAGTTTATTGCATCATTATTGAGCCACAATTATTTTCACAGCTATGCTCTAGAGTTTCAGTTAATGATTCATAAGTTTCTAAACAAAGCTAAAGACTCACAACTGAGTGGGAGCAGGAACCAGCCCTAATGAGACTTCAATAAATACGGCTTTTCCGTCATACTCCCAAGCGAGCACTGAAGCTGAGAGAGCTGATGGCTGAGCCAGAGGATGGCGGCTGCAATTGTATTTGCCTGACGTCCAAAAGCTGGCATAGCCTGGGAAACCCAGGAAATAGTGGGCATTGCCTCCCCACCATGGAGGGAGGAGCCTGATAGGCTGCAGTCCATGGGGTCACTAAGAGTCAGACACAACTGAGCGGCTTCACTTTCACTTTTCACTTTCATGCATTGGAGAAGGAAATGGCAACCCACTCCAGTGTTCTTGCCTAGAGAATCCCAGGGATGGGGGAACCTGGTGGGCTGCCATCTATGGGGTCCCACAGGGTCGGACACGACTGAAGCGACTTAGCAGCAGCAGCAGCCTTCCCACCAGTGGCTGAGCATCTGTGTGTAGTCTACAGAGGCCCATCACCCTCTTCAAAATTGCCCTGGTGCATGGCAGAGGATGGGCCAGTGGGGTAGAGACCAACTCTTAAAAGACAGAGAACAAAGTTTTCTCTAATTCTAGGCAAAATCAGGCCAATCCTTTTTTTGCCTACCAAACCCACTGGTCCATGACTCTCAAAATAACACTTAGCAGAAAATGCTTCCTTAGAGATGAATACAAGAAGAGGACATAATGATTCCCTCTCCACAAAAAAATAAAATAAAATAAAGGCTTCTTGGGACAAGATGTTTGGTGTGAGAGAATGAAGGGCAGGGGCAAAGTGACTAATTCTTCCTAAAAGAAAGCATCAGAATGTTACTTTATTCAACATGGAAACTGCGTGTCTATTTACGTAAAATGTAATCCTAGGTACTTGGGGGGATGAAGGGGGCTGGAGAAGGGCAGGGAATGGATACAACTAAATATAAGCAAGATGTCAAGCCTGCCTTTCAAGATGTCACAGTCTTGCAGATGATACTGTTGATAGCACCTTTTGCAAATTGCACATTAAAAAAAAATCAGTTGAGCATTTAGCTTTGAAAACATAGACCCCACTTATAAAAATCAGCACTACAGGTAGCTTTTCTTACATATGTGAATTCACCATGTACGCTGGGCAATGCATTCCTTCGCAAAATCACATGAGTTTTACCCATGTGCCTGCTGTCACATTTCAAAACAAGGTCATGATTTTTCCAAAAAAAGGTTCCACATGGGTATTATATTATCTATCTTTGCATAACAAATCACCCCAAATACCTACAGACGTTTCTTTTAAAAGCAGATATTTCACATAGTTTCTATAGGTCAGGAATCCAGTAACAGCTTGTCTGAGTAGTTCAAGCTCAGGGTCTCTCGTGAGGTTGCCATGGAGATGTCAGTCAGAGCATAGTCATCTGAAGACTTGACTGGGGAGGAAGGCCCACATCTAAGCTCACTCACGTGACTGTGAGGAGGACGCCTCAGTTCCTCCCTACACTGATCTCCCCAGAGAACTGCTCAAGTGTCCTCACAATATGGCAGCTGGTTTCCATTAGAGTGAATGAGGGAGCAACAGGGAAGCCATGCTGCCTGTCATGACCAAGCCATACATCACCAAGTCTGCCACATGCTATTTATCTGAAGTAAGTCACCAAGTCTAGCCCACAGTCAAAGGGAGAGGAAGCAGGCTCCATCTTTCTGAAGGAGTATTGAAGAATTTGTAGCAGTTTTAAATTACCACAGTTGTCATCCTAGATAAACATAAAATCTGCTGGGGACAATTTCTGTGAGAAAAGATTTCTTTTTACCGTTGACATACTATTTTTACCACTGACCTACTACTAAGTTGAAAGTGTTAGTCGCTTAGTCATGTCTGACTCTTTGCAACACCATGGACTGTAGCCTGGCCGGCTCCTCTGTCCATGGGATTCTCCAGGTAAGAATACTGGGATGGGTTGCCATTTCCCCCTCCAGTGGATCTTCCCGACCCAGGAATCGAACCCAGGTCTCCCACATTGCAGGCAGATTCTCTACTGTCTGAATCACCAGGGAAGCCCTACTACTAAGTTGGGAAGATCTTATTAGATTAATGTCAATATTTAATGAATATTAGTTATTGAATATATTAAATATATGTAAATTATATCTATATATTCCCTATGTGCTATAGAGAATCAAAGTTAGACCTGTCTCCACCCTGCTGCCCTAGCATAAGAGATAAAATGAGGATACAAATAAATGTAAGAATAGTATATTGGACGCATCACGAACTTTGGTGTCAGACAAACAGGTCATGTCTATGTGCTCTGCCACTGACTATCTGGGAGACTTGGATAACATGTATTTTTATATAATGATAAAGATCTGATATTTTCATCAGTCAGTAATGGGCTAAGTTAAGCTGCAATAAAAAGCAATCCCCAAACTACAACAAAAGATTTATTTCTGTGAAGATGGGCTAAAGGTTCTGCCCCCTGTTGTCCTTATTCCAAGACCTAGGTCAGTGGAGCAGCCACCATCTGAAACGTCGATAGTCAGCACAGCAGTGAGAAAGAGAAAGTAGGACCTTGTGACCAGCTCTTCTAGGAAATTCCACCTGAAAGCAATACATGACTTTGGTTCGTATTCTTTTGGCCACCGAAAGCCACGTGATCAAATCTAATTTCCAAGTGACAGGGGAAGTGCAGGGAACCTTTTGCAAGAAAAGAAATAACTTGTCACTTTCTTAAGTCCTAAAGTACTACATTTCTTTTAGAGTGAATGAGGCAGCAACAAGGAAGCCTGTTACAACCAAGTCATACATAGTATCTAACAAAGTTAACAGCACACGCCAATGAAAGTTTGACTGTATCAAGAAAACTGTGAAACGGCCCAACATCTCTTCCCTAGTCTTGTGAAGGTCATTTTGGTTGTTTGCACTTTGCACAGAACATCTCAAAAAGGAAAAGATTCAATTAAGCAGTGAAGTGGGGAAAGAGTATATTTAACTTCGTATCTTAACAACTTAGTCCAATTCCACTTCTCCTTCAAAAGGAAAAATACTTTGCTCACACTTAAGGAATAACAGAGTTGTCTCAAAATGTAGCTTTTCTTTCTCACTTCCATCATGATTTCATAGCAGTTGAGGGCTCTGACACTAGTATTGCACAGCAAATATTTGAAGTATGCTAAAAAGAAAGGCTGTCTTTATGCTTTGGCCTCATCCTCTTGCAGGAACCCCAAGGAGAGTCCTAAAAGTGCTCAGCATACATCTGGACCTCGGGTTGGTCAGAGAGAACAGGATGGTTCCCAGCCATCTCCTTCCCTCCCCCGTCACCACTGCTTCCTGCCTCTATATGATAAGAAAGCAGCAACTACAGTACCAGTGAGGGAATCATCAACAGAGGGGGAATAACACAGATATGCTGTCACATTATGGTGGCATTTGCCAACGTAAAAATTATTACAACTTTTGCTATAAATTGTTCTGTAAATTTCACAAAATATGCAAAAATTGACATTTCAAGGGCTGAGATCATTTAAATTTATTTAAAATTTGAGGCCCTTGAGATTCAGCAAAAGAAAGTCTATTTCTTTATCTAGCTTTCATCTGTGTGGGTCTTGTTTTCTTTTTTTAGTTCCTTGTTTATAATTCATAGGTCACAACTGGCCATATTTGGGCTTTGACCACTTAATCCAGTTTTACCCATCAATTTCTCCTTTGTCTCAGGCAGCAGATATAAATTCTCTGGATCCCAATTTTTCTTTTTTTATCAGATCATGCAGCAATCCTGGCCTGTCTCAAAAAGTTGACAGAAAAGCTTGTGATATCTGGAAAGCACTCTAAAATGCTTTTTTTGACATAGATTGGTTCCACAGTCTTTACAGAGCACCAGTCTTAAGGATACTTTTCTCATTATGTTGTCCTCTCTTCATATCCACCCAAAACACACACACACACACACACACACACACACACACACACACATCCTTTCTCCATGCTACAGTCATGTCACACATCACCAAGGCCAAGCTTCCTTGGTTCTCTCCCTGTAGAACATTCATCAAAATCCATGCTTCTCACCTGAGACCCTTAGAAAGCTTCTCTTCTAAAACTGCTGCTCTTGTCTGTCACATGCCAATTATGTCTTTTTACATGAGAGACATCCCTGTCAGAGCTGGGATAACCAGAGCACATTTGCCAGCCCTTGAGGTCACATGGCCATGGTACGTGTGTACTGGGGATTAGTTTGTTAGGTAGCCTCTGAAAGGGCCCGTGTGGCAGGTTACTTCTGCCCCTGTCCTCAGAAAGGCATGTTAAAGCAGAAATCTTTATCAGAAATTAAACTCTTTTCTAAGTTGTCTTCTCTCCTTCTCCCTCACCACCCTTAGCACCATACCCCCATGCTCTTGAAATAAAGTGTAAGGAGCAGTTATTATTTCGATTTTCAATCTAGATTTCACTGGGGCAAAATCTCACCTCAGAATTCCTCTCACACCAGTTGTCCTGGTTTTAATGAAGGCTGCTCCTGTATATTCTCAATCGCTCAGTCGTGTCCAACTCTTTGCAACCCCATGGGCTCCTCTGTCCATGGGGATTCTCCAGGGAAGAATCCAGGCAAGTGAGTTGCCATTTCCTTCTGCTCCTGTATATATTGGCAATCTAACCCATGGGGTGGGGGAGTGCTGTGTTCACTGCCCAGCCAGAGCAGGACAAAGTGCTCACCTTCATAGCTCATGTAGAGCTGTGTCTCCCATTTCATCCCCTAAGGGGAACCACGCTGCTGGGGTCTCTAAAGTATCCACTAAGTGTTTACCTGTGAAAGTTCCATATACCAAAAATGATAACAATTTCTAATGATGCCTGAATTATTCGCCTTTCTACAGTTAATGTGGTTCCTTCCTTCCTGGGTCAGGGTTTCTTGGACCTCAGCCCTAAAACACAGTTCACTTTTCTGGGAAGTTGCATTTTTCCTCGGCTGTTGCAAACACAATCTCACTGAACAAAGCTGAATTCTTAGAGCTGAGTTTGTGATGTGGATTCTGATGGCTTCACGTTAGTTCAAGTCTCTGAGGACCGGGGCCAATAAACGTGAAAGGGACCCTAGTAGATTGCCATACTTTCCCATTTCCACCAGGATGAAAAACTGCTATAAATTAAGTCTAACCTTAAATGTATAATCTGTCCTTGGGAGGAAGGAAAAAAAGGCGGGGGGGATATAGCATCTTCAAGCTCTCGGCATCCCTTACGAGAAAAATTGGTTCTAAGGGTCTCTGATCTTGTGTTTTAGTAAAATAGAACTGCACGGCTGACTGACAGTTCTGATCTAAAGCATTTACGTTTAAGTTTTGATCTCTCTGCTTTTGATTAAAACTAATGAGCTCATTTAATTCAAAATGGGAATCTCTGATAAGAGAAATAAGGTTGATGTGATTGGATTAGAGGGGCAAATTAAACTCTTAGAGCAGAAGTTTGTGCTTATATAGTGTATTAAAAAGCTGTTGGCGTATTATGGCGTGTTAGATGATGAGAAAAATTTCATAGTAATTCATATTTAATCAGAAGAAATGAAAGTACTAAATATAACATGGCTCTGCTTTTCCCTCGAGTGATAAAAAGCTGTACATTTAAAATGACATCAGATCCGTGCTAAGACAAAAAAAGAAGAAAATCTTGAGAGAGACACATAAGAAGGGACACTTGTCAGTGGTTCCATCACCCCAGAATAGAAATGCCATAAATATAGGAAAATATAGTCAGATAAAGGCAAGAATAATACAAGCCCCCAACCACCAATAGTAAGGCTTCTCTTATTATCTCACTCTTCTTTCATCAGAGCATCAAATTTAATATAAAAAAGTAGATATTTCTTCCCCTTAGAAATATATGGAATATGTTTCATAATTTGAAATTGAAAAGCTTGTTTTGCCTATTTTTCTTTGTTTTTAAATAGCTATTTTCTCACCTACTTAATTCTTAAATCTCTTCATTACACATATTTCTTGACCTTCATCCTAGAGAAAATTAGTGTTCTTGTAGAGCTGCTCAAAATGTTTTGTTGTTGAAATTTTTTTTAACTTTAGAATAATAAGGAAAACTTTAAAGTATATTTAGAAGAGCAAAATTAGAGTCTTTTTAGGCTTTAAAACCCCCAAGTTAATTTCTTTTCAGGAAAGTATTTAAATGTATAAAATACCATAGAAGCTTATTTCTAAAGAAAATAGATTTGCATTGCCTCCTGACCTGCATAAAGGTGGTTTTATTTTTTTTTTTTGAAAACTACCATTTTAAGTTTTATAAGTCAAAACATAC